>NC_135319.1:9535542-9853042 GCF_048772815.1 Callospermophilus lateralis
GTATCATTTCTGCATGGCCCTTTGAGGTTCTCATCAGGTGGAAGATACCCTACAATCCAGTATTGGAAGACCAACTCTCTCCCTGCTCTTCTGTAAAGTTAGATTGAGGGAACAGTGTATGGTTAGGCTTAACAACATGTTCGATTGGGTTAGGAATAATTCTGCAGGATGAATAATGGTTATGGGAACATGCGATATTTACAAAATATACAGTTGAAATATAAGTATGAAAACAGAAATCTAGGTAAGATTTGATGCCCAGAAGGGCATTGGGCCCTTGATTGGGATACTTAGCTTTGAATTAATTCCTGCACAGATGTCTCAGATAAATCAATATACAATGGTATAGGACATTGTACCTTGGATGATTGAATGTCGAAGAGAACATGCAGTCAAAAAGGGATAGTCGGTAGGATTAGAAAGATAGTCGGTAGTTTTAGAAAGATGAGTGAGTATAGGATTTGGACAAAATGGTCTTTAGCAATAGGGTTTCATGTAGAGAGTGAATGTAAATGTCAGCACATGTTAGGAGGCAGTCACAATGATGAACTGGGGAAAATATATATCAATAGAGACATTAGGAAATCAGGCAAAGTATAAGGTGAGTAATAGGATTAGACATTTTCAACAGGTTTGAGGTTGAATATATAATCTTAGGAAGAAACAAATATGTAGTCACCAATAGGATCGACATTTGAGAGCAATAGGCAACCTGGACATGGATGATTTTAGTAATCCATGTTCTATTTCCATTTAGGCTTTATTATAATAATAAGTGTGACATTTGCTTTTTGTTTCCAGAATATTACTGTGATAAAAAGTATATGTAGATCAGGTGACATGAGTATTTCTTCACCATTTCTAGGAACAGGATTTTGAAGACGTACAAATTAGTATTTTGAATACAAATAGGTGTACACTGTGTCTATGAATATAGAAATAATGCATGAATAGACCATACTGTGAATAAATAATATAACTGGTTCCAACTTAAATAATGGTTCGAATTGATATCTGAAAATATACAGGAAACCTTATATTGATATATATCCATTCATTCAAACCAGTTATACATCTAATGGTAATATTAGGGTTATGGTTTATCATGAAGAATGTGTGAGTTTTGCTTCAAAAGTAATTGTGGAAATCGAAAATAATGTGTTTGGAAAGAAGTCTCATGAAAAACCAGTCATGTAACCTGGAGGAATACATGTGTTCTGAAGCAGGAAGTGATTGAAAGTGAAACAAAAGCCTTTAAATTTGTGAACTTGTGGATGAAATATATATCTTATGATGTGCATAAACTGAGGAAATAGTAATGTACAAGTGTTGAAAAAAAATGAATGTCAAAATACACATCATGTCCCATAGGAATCTACTTGCATTTATATTAACCTGGGTCAATTAGTGTAAAAATATTAGGATATGTATGCGCAATTCACTGAACTTAGTTTTCAGTACTAGGAAACAAATACGTATTTCAGGAGGATGAATATGTCTTAGAATAATCTTATGAAAAGTTGATTATAAATACGCACTTAAATATTAATGAATTTAGGGAGTACATAATAAGATACATTTATTTCATATTTTGAAAACTCTGGAGAGTGTATATATATATATATATATATATATATATATATATATATTAAAATACACACACAGAAATTAAAAAGTATTAATATACAAGCCAAATATAATTCACCATGAAATATATATCATCCACACATCTAAAAACATTCATTTTACTGAACATGAATTTATGTATAATGTTGTTCAGCTAGGATACTCACTCATAGGTTGAATTTTCAGTTCCAACAGTGTTTCACAGGAGTGATCTCTTCTCACAATTTGTATCTGCCAAGTCAGCCACCTCACAAGAATGTACGTGTGGTACCAGGTAGGATTCTATATGTGCATATAAAAATATATGTGCTGAATTGGCTACAGAGAAATGGAGACATGAATTCACATATTTGTTAACTTTAAAAACACATGGAGAATTGTTTCAACAAAAAATTGACTAGATTTAAAACTCCTACCATATAAAATGCAAAAGGAACGTCCAAATGTACACCTTGCATCCTCTGAACTGCTTGTATTTCAATTTGGTTTGGTCTATTTTTATCCATCATATTAGGATTTGTAGTCAGAGTCTAGTAGGGAGTGGGTTACTATGAGGGATTCAGTATTTTGAATGAATAATTGGAAAATGAATCCAATGTGTATGCAAATATGTGCTACAAAAAAATCTTCCCACTCTGATCCAGAACAATGCCTTGACATTACCTTCGCCCCAAGTAAGATACAATTAGAGGAGAAGAGTTAGAAAATCTATGAATACATATCTGGAATGGAAAATGCTCTGGAGTTCACAACACTGGAGGTGGTAGAGGAGTTTCCAAAAGTAATGGAGACTGTAAACACTCCACAAACATGGAAGTGTGCAGGCCTCAAGACATCTGGGAAACTGTCTTTGAGATTGTACACTTGAAATATATGTTGTTTTCAGGAGCTTTAGCTTCCTTTGTAGTGAGAC
This sequence comes from Callospermophilus lateralis, assembly GCF_048772815.1. Taxonomy (NCBI): domain Eukaryota; kingdom Metazoa; phylum Chordata; class Mammalia; order Rodentia; family Sciuridae; genus Callospermophilus; species Callospermophilus lateralis. The sequence continues at coordinate 9,538,082 of NC_135319.1, forward strand.
CATCAAAGCTGTGTATGCATCTATGTTACATGGAGGACATGGTTTCTTATTTTCCAATGAGCATGAGGCAGCAGTGCTGAATTCTCTCTTTGTGGGTAAACTGTGGCCACTGAGGTCTAAGAATCTTTCTGTGTAGACTGTGAATCCATTTGGTCATTCTCCAATTTTGTTGTGTTTCTTGTTGCTGCACTGGGATTTTGGTATTTGCTTCACAAAATACAAGGAGTTCAACTGGGACAAAGTTCTGGAGGGAGTTCTGTCACGTGTGGTGGGTAAGGGTCTGCAGGAGAATGCACCAACCAGGCTTCTACGCCACATTGCTTGCACCCTTGACCGTAGCAACTTGATTCTGAACATTGCCCTGAAAACTCTCCATCTAACAAGATGGCTTAATATACAAAGGTCTGCTGGCTGCAGCATGTCAGTCACAAGCATTTGGAAGCCAAAGTAAGAGCCACATGACCCCACCACAGATGTTTTATCACACAACTGCACACCACAGCTCTGGGCCTACTACTCAGCAGGCTCCACCATACTGGCAGCTCTGTTCTACACCATTTTCATGAAACCCAGTCAAGAAAGGCACTGTCTAGTACACTCTTGATCAGCAACAGGACATCCAAAGGTTCTCCAGTGCCACCTGGTCATGGAAATTTCAAAAATTTCATGGTATTTATCTAGAAATTTTTCAAGGATGAAGTTGGAGAAACTGTGGGTTTCAATTCATTCAGGAACCATTAAATTTTTAGGAAGCACATTTCAAGGAAACTTCTGGAGAATTCTCAGAGGCAAGGCTTCCCAAAGTGTGGCCAAAAGGCCACATGAAGCCAGGCCCATTGAGGTCCACAATGTGAGGTCCATGTGTGTTTTGACTGTAAACAATGGCTGCCAAGTCTTTCAGAATAAAATCATGTGATGTCCTGGCTGAGATTGACAGTGCTTGGTGAATAGCCACCCCAGGCTTAGATCTCAGTTTCCAATGGCGACTCTCATGCATGGCCGCCTAAAATCCCAACACAATTAATGGCAATACTTCTCTGAGGTAAGTTCCAGAACTCAGTCTTTAAGGGGAATCACACCAGAATTCCAGCCCAGGTGGACCCAGGATTCTCTTCCAACCACCAACAAATGACCACAATTAAAACCAAAACACTCCCACATGGCCCTCATCTTCGTCAACATAGACACTCTGAATAACCTCTAGCTAGAGGTTTCCAAGACGGGCGCAGCCCAAGACAGTGTCCAAAATAAGCTCCCTTGCCCCTCATTTGCCTAAAGTCAGGGTGGCCTGGACACCCTTCCTGTGAACCAAGAGTGATCAAATAGCCCTTCTTTAATACTGCTCTGCTTCTCCAGTTTGAGGCCAACTGACTGTCTGGTATAGATTCTTTATGTGAATTGGTGTCCTGAGAAAACCCAAGCACCTATTGGCTAGCCTCTGCAGAGCTTTGAAGAACTGGTTTAACCCAACGGATCCCTATTCTCACTTGATGGAGGTCAGGAAGCTTACAGAGGAAGGCGAGAGACTTCATCCACAATGACTGCTCTTTTGGCCATTTTGGTTTTGGATGCACACTTGGAAACTTTCTTTAGATCCATCAGGTGCTGAGAATCTAAGCCACTGCCTCACACAGGGCAAAGAGGCTGATTCAGCCACATCCATTTCCAAAGCAATTAAGCAAAGAGCCACAGGTGACGCCCATCCTTTTCCATTTGAAAACTGATTTCTTCAGGTTTCACACAGGGGTGGCCTGAGGCAAACACGTTCCAGACATTCAGGACAACAGAACAATAGGTAAACAAAAGTCCAAAGTAGTGTTTCTCCACTGAGACTTTACTGGTTGCACTGATATCTGAGTTTTCTGAGATGCTCTCATTCCCTTCAGCTATCCAGTACATGATCATGTCACAGAGCTTGGAGGTGGTACATATCTTGGAAATAATACCATGAGGCTATTCTGGAGAGTGGCCAGTATTCAGGAAGAAAAGAGGAACTTAGGAAGATAATAGGTGTTGCCCATACATAAGGCAAGCAGCTCTTTATTCTTTAATTTGGTAAGATGAATGCTGGGAAGCTTTCTACTAGACAGGACACAACCATTGATGAATTCGCTTTTCAAATGTCTACAAAAACGGATTCAGTGGGATACACAGACATAGAAACACTTGCGTTTTCAAACGACTTTCTAGAAACATTCCAGTCGAAACACACAAACCGCCTTTCCTACCTATTCTCAGAACATGAGACAAAACCACAAACTCACACCGACACCCACAACGGAACCTCCTTCCCCCAAGTATGTCTGTGAGTATCCTGAGTGTCCTCTGATTGGTGGGCCATACTATGTTCCAACAAAATGGCCTGTCCTATCTCAGACCTGGTCTTCTTTGCCAACTCTGTGAAGTTGTCAGGAGCCATGGTTGAGCCACTAGCTGTTTTCTCAGAAAAGGCCCCTCTTCAGAGCTCTCCTGGCATTTGGCCATTCTCACTTCAGTAGGTACTAAGAAAGACTGACTCTATCCTTGGTAAATCCAAACAAGTGAGACCATTGGGACTGGGACTGGGACTGGCTCTGGGTGCCTGGCTTCCTGGATCCCGAGTTCAGAGAGTTGCATCACCAAGGAAGTGTGATAGGTCACTTCCTTCACGAACTGAATGAGGTCACTGCGTTGGCAACCACTTTGTCCTAACAGTTGCTTCCAAGGGTCCCATGAGATGGAGGCTGCCCACACTTTCTGTGACACTTTTACAAGATAGAATGGTATATCAACCATAGGCACCCAGGAACAACTCTCCACACAGGCCTGGTTTGATCGATTTAATGTACATTAAGAAGAGAGAGGCTTTCAGACACATCCCTTCATTTTGACCAGGTTGTTTTACATGGAAGTTGACTTTTGCTCTCTCAGGTCTTTCATAGGTGTCTACATCTTCTTCAGGGATCATTTCTGCATGGAACTTTGAGGTTCTCAGCAGGTGGAAGATCCCCTACATTCCTGTATTGTAAGACCAACAATATCCTTGTTCTTCTGTTAAGTTAGATTGAGGAAATATTGCATGGTTAAGGGTAATAACAGGTTCGATTTGGTTTAGGAATCATTCTGTGGGATGAATTATGGTATTGGGAACCTGCGATATTTACAAGAATATACTGGTGAAATATAAGTATGAAAACAGAAATCTAGGTAATATTTGAAGTCCAGAAGGGCATTGGGTGGCCTGAACACCCTTCCTTTGATTCAGGAGTGATCAAATAGCCCTGCTGCTAATACTGCACTGCTTCTCCAATTTGAGGCTTACTGACTGTCAGGTATAGATTCTTTATGTGATTTGGAGACATGAGAAAACCCAAGCACCTATTGTCTCATGCCACAGCAAATGGTTTATTGGGGGTCCAGCATGCTGGGGCTCAAAGCTCACTTCAGAGGAGCAAAGAACAAAGAGCCCCGAGAACAACTTGAGAAGAGATTATATACAATCTTTAGAGAGTGCAGAGACTTTATATACATCATAGCCTTCTTTAGCAAATCATCATATACTGTGGGAAAATCAAATAACAACTCTAAAACATGATTAGCACATTCATGTGCGGGAACAGTTTGGGCAGGGGGTGATTGGTCAGCCCTGAGAAGGGGTATACATTTAAACTAATTGGTTGAAGCCCTGAGATGTATACGTGCCGAGATGCACGGTTTCTGGGAAGGGGTTTCTAAGTAACTGGGTGGTCAGGGAAGATTTCAACACATCTAATGGGCAGTTCCGGGAATTGTCTTCACTGACACAGGAATTTCAGGTTCTTAGCACAGCTTGTAAACTTTACAAAACCTGTTTCTTTACGTTTCAATTTCAATTTCTTTAATTCTTTCATTTCTCACTCCTTTTTCTGCCTACTTTTAATCTTAAAAGTAATGAATCATAATTATTGTGGGGTCTCACATTCTATTTCTGCCAATGAAGTGTATTTCTGTCTGATTACCATGAGTTTTACCTGCCCAATCTGAGCCTGGAGAAAGGAAACTATGCGGTTAAGCAAACGAGGTCCCACAGTTATGAACACCATAAGCATGATCAGGGGTCCAGCTAAGGCTGATAGGAGTGTAGTTAACCAGGGGGACTGGGTATACCATGACTCAAACCACACTTGTTGAATCTCCCTTTCTCTCTGGTGCTCTTCAAGGCATTTTCTCAATTTACTCATGGATTATTATACAACTCCAGTAAGGTCAGCATAAAAACAGCATTTTTCTCTCAGTACAGCACAGAGGCCCCCCTCCCTCATGAAATGGAGGTCTAATCCTCGCCTGTTCTGTAAAACAACTTTAGAGAGAGAGGTTAAGGATTCCTGCAAAACTGTGATGGAGGTCTCTAACGTCTTTAAGTCTCGATTTATTGCTGTTTCTAATCAGGCCATTTGTTGTGACCCATGGATCATATCAGCTGTTCCTGTACCCACTCCTGCAGCAGCTCCTATCCCCAAAAGGATGGCTAGAGTAAGGCACACTGGCTCCCGGCAAAATCGGGTTGTTTGTCCCCCTAGTAGCCCTTCAAAGGATTCTGCATCATGATAGAGCACTCTGGGGAGTATCTTCACCATTACAAAATAATTTACAGAGCTGTCAAATACCTGGGCTGAAATGCAAGGAGTTCTGACTGTGTGGAGTTCAGTACCATAAAGGTTCCTTTAATTAGTTCCCAGGGGGAGGAGTCAGCTGTACTCTGGACTGGGGAAGTAGTCAAAGACGGAAACTGCGAAGTATGAGATGGTAGAGGGGTTTTGGTAGATCTAGGCATGGGAGGTTTAGGAGGCTTAATTCCTGACTTGAGGGGATTGGGCCCTATTGCTGTGAGATTTTCTTCCTTTTTAAGCCGGATGGTGAACCAGAGACCAAAGTCATAACCAGGGCCATTAATATAGAATCGCATTCCCCAAGTATTTCCCATAGGCCATGTTGTTCTGAGGTAGCCCCTTCCTTTGGAAGTGAAAGTTATATTGAGGAGGTAACATAGACTATTTTTTCCACAGCAAGTTTTTGAAACCACTTGGACAGCTGCACATTTATTGGGATCAATCCAGATGTCATTTCATCTTACCCGAATCATACTGTCTGGGGAGTTTGGGTTTCACAATGTAGCTCCCGTGTGTTCACAACCCCAAGATCTACAATAAAAGTCACTGGGTCGTCCACAGGTTTGGGCCTGTTTGCGACTTCAGAAATCAGCTGGGCACACTTAATAAACAAGACTGGCTAGTTTACACCTGAGCTGGGGGAGATGACATCAATAATTCATGGGGTAAGTTGGTCTATGTTGCCCTGGTTTGGGTTTGAGTGGGATCTGTGTGGGGTCCACTATGTCAGGGAGATCCCAGTCAGAGAGGCCTATGGCAAGCTGACAATTGTCTGGGTGGAGAGATGGCCACCAAGTCCATAAGGTGGCTGTATGTGAAATAGACCACACTACTTGCCCAGTAGGATTTATAACTTGCCATTGTTGCTGAACAGGCTGATGGGGATTAGGACGCCTGGTGGTCAGGGGAAGAATCCATAGCCCTACCCACACCACGGACATGCAACTTGAGAGGGTTACCAGTCTGTTCCAGTTTCCAGCCAGAGTCTGGACAGGGCGCAGAATTGAGATGGGAGGCATGGATCCAGAAAGTGATCCCATCCACTTTCACCACTGTAGGTGTTATAAGCAGCACCTGGTATGGTCCTTTACAGCAGGGTTCCAGGGATGACACCCGATACTGTCTCATGTAGACGAAATCTCCCACTTGATATCGATGTGGAGTTCCCTCATCTCCAGGATGATAAGCAGTGGCCAACTGTTTCCACAGGTATCGCTGGGTGCTGGGTTTGTTCAAGGGCTTTAAGTCTGTCTAGCAAGGGGGTGTGAAAGGAATCATTAATCTCAGAGTTGGGGTTAGGTCCCTTAATGGAGGAGGGGCACCATAGAGAATTTCATAAGGGGTGAGGTTACACAAAGAGGCGGAGGGGTATTTCTTGCACGAAAAAGTGCATGAGGTAGGAGCATAGTCCAATTTTTTATGCCGGTCTCCAAGATTAATTTCGTTAAGTCTCTTTGATGGTTCTATTCATCGTTTCTACCTGTTCTGAGCTCTGGGGTCTATAAGCACAATATAACTTCCAATTAATCCCCAGGGTCCTGGAAAATCCCTGACTTACCTGGACCACGGATGCCGGTCCGTTATCAGACCCTATTACCTTAGGCAGGCCGAACCTTGGAAAACTGTCTTCTAGGATCTTTTTGACCACCATCTGAGCTGTTTCTTTCTTCATGGGGAAGGCTTTGACCCATCCTGAAAAAGTATCTACAAAGACTAGGAGATATTTAAGTCCATACCTTGCTGGCTTAATTTCAGTAAAGTCCACTTCCCAGAATTGTCCTGGTCTGGTTCCTTGTATGCGCTTCCCTGCAGGAATCTTGGATGGGAAAGTATTAACTAATTGGAAGACTTGAAAAGCTCTAGTCACCTGCTCAGCTATTTTTTTCCTCTGTGAGTCAGTCAATAATAAGTCCTTTCTTCGGTCCTTTAAGAGTGCCTATAACTTCTTTGAGCCTAAGTGGTTGAGCTGGTGTACATCTTTGACATTAAGGTGGGTTTTTGAAATTGTAAACTTGGCTCTGTAGGGTCCCAGAGTTCTGTATCTGTCTCCTCAGATGATAAGTTGCCTGAATGTTCCGGGGCGGCCAAGTCTCCTGATTTTTGTTCCCCCCCCCGGTGTGGAAAAAGTTAACAGAGTCACTCCGTTTAGGGCTGCCAATTAAGCTTCCTCATCTGCCCTTCTGTTTCCAACTGCCACGGGGTTGTTTCTCTTCTGGTGCCCTGTACAGTGCACTATAGCTAGTTCCTTATGGCCGTGCACTGCTGAGCGAAGGTGGAGGATCTCATCTTTATTCTTTATTTCTTTCCCGGCAGAGGTTAATAGCCCCCATTGTTGGTAAATAGTCCCGTGCATATGAACAGTGGCAAATGCATAGTGGCTATCAGTTTATATGGTGGCCCTTGTGCCTGTTGCTAGTTCCAATGCTTTCATAAGGGCAATCAGTTCTGCTTTTTGGACTGGCTTTTTGGACTGGGAGACCGGAGTATCAGATCAAATTAGTTTTGCTAACTGCTGCTGCTCCAGCCCGCTGCTTACCATCTTGGAGGAAGCTGCTGCCATCTGTAAACCATTCGACTTCAGGGCGAGGCAGTGGCTGATCCTTCAAGTCTTGTTGTATACTGGTTTCCTTGCCAGTATGTGTTGACACTCATGAGTGACGGGTCCTGATGATTCTTCTGGCAGCAGTGTAGCTGGGTTGAGTGGAGCAGGGGGTCCCAGCGTTATTCTGTCTTTGTCAAGCAAGAGGCTCTGGTAGTGGTTTATTCTGGAGTTTGATAGCCACCTCTCTGGAGGCTAACAGATGATGCTCTCCAGGGCATGGGGGGCTATAATGGTTAGCTTCTTTCCCAACGTTAATTAATGAGCCTCTTTTATTAGAAGGGCTGCCGCTGCTATAGCACTTAAGCAATGGGGCCACCCGCTATCCACTGGGTCCAATTTTTTGGATAAATACGCTACCGGCTTTTTTCAAGGTCCCAAAGACTGAGTGAGCACTCCCCGTGCTATTCCTTTCTTTTCCTCAATGTAGAGAGTGAAGGGTTTTCTACATCTGGGAGTGCTAAGGCCGGAGCAGCTAGCAGCACCTTTTTTTCACATTATCAAAAGCTTGTTGGTGCTCAGGGGTCCATTGGAAGTGGGCATCCCCCTTTATCAGCGGGTATAAAGGGGCAGCCAGAGATGCGAACCCAGGAATCCATAACCTGCAAAAGCTGGCAGTCCCAAGAAACTCTCTGAGTTTTCTCTTATTAGATGGGGGCAGTATCTGCACAACAGTTTTTTTTTTTTTTTTCTGGGCTCAGGGAGCCATCGTTTGCCACCCCTAAGAGAATAACCCAGGAAGATTACTTCTTGCTGACAAATTTGGGCCTTTTGGCAGAAGCCCTATATCCAAGCCGAGCAATCTCGAATAATAGTGCTTGGGTCCCAGACTCATAGGTCTCCTTGGTGTCGGCTGCCAGTAGAAGATCATCCACTATTGGAGTAGGGTGACTTCGGGGTGTGCAGTTTTGAAGTCATTGATGTCTCTGTGGAGGGCTTCATCAAAGAGAGTGGGGGATTTTTTGAACCCCTGTGGGAGTCCTGTCCAGGTTACTTGGCCAGATGTTCCAGGTTCTGGGTCTATCCACTCTAAAGCTAACAGCAACTGACAGTTCTTATGTAGAGGCGAGCAGAAGTAAGCATCTTTTAAGTCCAGCACAGTGTACCATTTCCGCTCCGGATTCAGAGTGCTAAGCAAATTATATGGATTGGGTACTGTGGGGTTAATGTCCTGCCCTCTGTTGTTGATCTCGCTTAGGTCTTGAACAGGACGCTAGTCCCCAGTTCTTGGCTTTCTTACTGGTACCGGGGGGTGTTCCAGGCTGATTGACAGGGCCTTAGGACCCCAAGAGCCAGGTATTTACGAATATGGGGCTTTTAATTCTACTACTATTGGAGGTTGTTGATGGCTAGACCTAACCCAGCAGTTTCTGCCCAGGCATTAGGATAATCTTTTATCCATTTATGGGGTAGTTTGCCTGTTTGATCAGTCCTACGGGGTGCGAAGAGTTGATGTTCATCTTCTACGGACATAGTCAAAGATGTGACTATGGGAGTTTATACTGAAGGCTTTAGAACTTCCACTTGGGGACCATTAGGGTTAAAGGTTATTCTAGTCCGGAGTTTGGTAAGCAGATTCCTGCCCATCAATGGGGCCGGGCATTCTGGGATTACTAGGAAAGAGTGGTGGACTTTTCCCTTTCCGAGGTCCATATTCATCTTAGTTTTCCAAGCCCGATATCTACTGCAATTATCCCCTTGAACTAAGGACCATTTAATTGATAGGGGGCCCAGTGGGGTCTTAAGGGCTGAGTATACTGCTCCTGTAATCACTTCAAAGTTCACTGTGTTCCCCTCAACTTCAAATGTTACTCTGAGCTGGGGGAGGGGATCTGAGCCCCGAATTTCCTAGTCCTCTTCTAGAGTCAGCACGGAGGGCTGGCGTGGCTGCTTCTTTTGGGGGCACTCTTTGGCCCAGTGTTCTTTTTTATTACAGTGGGCACATTGATTTGAGGCCAGGGGCAGCCTTTTGCGTTGGCCCAGTTATCCCTTTATGTATCCCTGCTTTTTAACTTCTGGCCTATTTGCTGCTGTGACCAGAACCTGAGGCAATGCTTTACTCTGCCATTTGCTTCTTTCCTCCTTCTTTTGTTCCCTTTTCTTCTCTCTCCTGTATTCCCTTTCCTCCTCAGTTTCTCTCTTATAATATACTTTCTCAGCTTCTCTGACTAAATCTCTTAATGTCATATCTTATAATCCATCTAGACGTTGTAACTTTCTCTCAATATCTAGGGCAGTCTGCTCGATTAAGGTCATTGCAACAGATGCCTTTTGGTCTTCTGCCTGAGGATCAAAAGGAGTATATTTCCTATAGGCTTCCATAATTCTCTCCAGAAACATAGAAGGAGACTCATTAGGCCCTTGGATAATCTCTCTTACCTTGGCCAAATTAGTCGGCCCTCTGGCGGCCGCTCAGAGACCCACTATTAGAGAATGGCGATAAGTGGACAGATGCTACCTACATTTAAAGGTGTTGGGGTCCCAGTTGGGTCGGTTCATGGGCCCGTAGGGACGGAGAGGGAGCATCACAGGGGCTTCCGAGTTTTCTATTATCCATCTCCTGCGGGTTTCTTTAGGTGGCCCAGCTTCCTTCGGGGGAGCAGGGGCTGCTGCTGCTGCGGGGAAGTCCCCTGGAGGGCTTGGGTCTGGCCCAATTGCCTCTAGCGGTGGTGAGGCTGAGTCAGCGGCGGGAGGATCATCTGGAACATGTTGTGGGTTGGGGAGCGAGGGTAGAGGATAAGGAGAGAGAGGAGTGTCCAGTCTTGTGACTCAGAATGGAGGGAAGATGGGGAGGAGCAGAATGTTAGAATGATAGGATCGTGGGGGAAGGGGTATATGGCTGTTGATCTGGGTGGCCACGTGGCCCCGGTGAAAGACAATATCTCTGACTTTTTGGATTAGAGGGAAGTGGAAGGATTCTTCTGGGGGCCATCCGACTCCTAGGATGGGCTATTCTGAAGCACAGAGAGTCTGCCATGTCCGTCATTCTACTGAAAAAGGAAGATGCTTGGTACTTGAGCGGACATCAGTCCAATGATCAAGGCATGGAAGTGCTTTGTCCCATAATGTCCCATAATGGGAGTTACTCAAACAGGGACAGTGAATACACAAACGTGACACAGACAAAGACAAACAGTAAACGTTTAACATGAGTCCAAGACAAAGATTAGAACTGAGTAACTGGCAAAACCTGATGTGTTAGACAATAAAGACAGACAGTAAACTCAACATGAGTTCCTGACAATGAACAAAACTGAGTAGCCAGCAAAACCTGATGGGCTGGAAAATTGAATCCTGAAGCAAAAAATAACCGAGTTGAGGAAACAACTAATCCTCAATTTCCCGAGTCCTCTGGAGTGTCCCCCAGGGACGTGGCCTGTGGCTCTGTGACACATCTGTCAGCCACCATCGCAGAGAGCTAATGTTCTTCACGGACACCCATTTTGCCAAGCCCTAACCTGAAACCCAAAACCAGAAAGAGGCACCTTACTTACTCTGAAAGGAATCCGTTGGGGTCTTTGTTGGTCACTCCTGGATTTCTCAGCTAGGGCCTCCAGATAAAAAGGTGGGCCGAACGTCAGAGGAAAAGACCACCAAGAGAATTTCTCATGAAACAGCAAAGGGTTTATTGGGGGTCCAGCATGCTGGGGCTCAGAGCTCACTTCAGAGGAGCAAAGAACAAAGAGCCCCGAGAACAACATGAGCAGATTTTATATACATTCTTTAGAGAGGGCAGGGACTTAACATACATCATAGCTTCCTTTAGCAAATCACCGTATACCATGGGAAAATCAAATAACAACTCTAAAACATGATTTGCACATTCATTGGTGGGAACACTTCAGGAAGGGGGTGATTGGTCAGCCCTGAGAAGGGGTATACATTTAAACTGATTGGTTGAAGCCCTGAGATGTATATGTGCTGAGCTGCACGGTTTTTGGGAAGAGGTTGTTAAGTAACTAGGTGGTCAGGGAAGATTTCAACACACATCTAAAGGGCAGTTCCAGGAATTGTCTTAACTGCCACAGGAATTTCAGGCTCTGAGTGCAGCCTGGAAACTTTACAGAACCTGGTTCTTTACGTTTCAATTTCAATTTCTTTTATTTTTTCAGAACCTTACAAAGGAAGGCGACAGACTTCATCAACAATGACCTCAATTTTGGCCATTTTGGTTTTGGAAGCAGACATGGGATCTTTTTTTAGATCCATACGGTGCTGGTAACCAAAGCCACAGCCTCACACAGGACCAAGAGGCTGATTAAGACACATCCCTTTCCAAAGCAATTACTCAGTCTCTGAGGGGAATCACACCAGAGTTCAAGCCCAGGTGGACCCAGTCATCTCTTCCAAACTCCACACAAATGACCACAATTAAAACCAAAACACTCCCCCAAGGCCCTCATCTTCTTCCATATATACATTCATCATAACCTCTGGCTGGATGTTTCCATGAATGGCACAGCCTAAGAGAGTTTCCAAAATAAGGTCTCTTTCCCTTCATTTGCCTAACCTCAGGGTAGCCTGGACACCCTTTCTGTGAACCAGGATTGATCACATAGGTCTGCCGTTAATACTGCTCTGCTTCTCCAATTTGAGGCCTACTGACTGTCAGGTATAGTTTCTTCATGTGATTTGGAGTCATGAGAAAACCCAATCATCTCTGCAGGGCTTGAAAGAACTCATTTGTCCCAAAGTATCCCTATTCTCACTTGATGGAGGTCAGGAACCTAAAAGAGGAAGGTGAGAGACTTCATACACCATGACTGATCTTTTTTGCATTTTGGTTTTGGATGCACACATTGGATTTTTCTTTAGATCCAACTGGTGCTGAGAATCTAAGCCACTACCTCACACAGGGCAAAGAGGAAGATTCAGACACATCCCTTTCCAAAGCATTTAAGCAAAGAGTCACAGGTGATGCCCATTCATTACCATTTGAAAACAGTTTTCTTCATGATTCACAAAGGGCTGGCCTGAGGCAAAGACCTTCCTGACATTCATGGCAACAGGCAAATAGGTTAGCAAAAGGCCCAAAGCAGGGTTTCTCCACTGAGACTTTCCTGGTCACACTGATATCTGAGTTTTCTGAGATGCTCGCATTCCCTTCGGCTATCCAGTACATGGCCATGTCACAGAGCTTGGAGGTCGTACATATCTTGGACACAAAACCATGAGCCTATTCTGGAGAGTGGCCAGAATTCAGGAAGAAAACAGGAACTTGGGAAGATAGTAGGTGTTGCCCATCAATAATGAAACCTGCAATCCATTCCTAAAATGGGCAGGATGAATGCTGGGAAGCTTTCTACTAGACAGAACACATCCATTGATGCATTCTTATTTCTAATGTTTTCAACCACGGACACAATGAGATACACAGACATAGAAACACTCACCTTGTCAAATGACTTTCTAGAAACAGTCCACTCCAAACCAAACATACTGACTTTCCTACCTATTCTGAGAACATGAGACAAATCCACAAACTCACACCCACATTCACAAAGGCCCCTCCTTCCCCTAAGTAAGTCTGTGACTTTCCAGAGTGTCCTCTGACTGGTGGACCATACTATGTTCCCCGGAAATGGCCTGTCCTGTCTCAGATCTTGTCTCCTTGTCCAACTCTGTGAAGTTGTCAGGAGCCTGGTCTGACCACTACCTGCTTTCTCCGGAAAGGCCCGTCTTCAGAGCTCCACTTGCATTTGGCCATCCTCAAATCATTAGGTATCAAGAAAGACAGACTCTGTCCTTGGTAAATCCAAACAAGTGAGCCAACTGGGACTGGGACTGGGACTGGCTCTGTTTGCCTGACTTCCTGGATAACAATTCAGAGAGTTCCATCACCAAAGATGTGACTTAGGTCAATTCCTTCAGGAACGGAATGAGGTCACTGCCTTGGCAACCACTTTGTCCTAACAGTGGCTTCCATGGGTTCCTTGAGATGGTGGCTGCCCCTACTTCCTGTGACACTTTCACAAGTTAGAACGGTATATCAACCATAGGGACTGAGGAGAAGCTCTCCACACAGGGCTGGTTTGGTCCATCTTCTTTATATTAAGAGGAGAGAGGCTGATTCAGACACATCGTTTCAACCTGACCAGGTTGTTTGCCATGGAAGATGACTTTTGCTCTCTCAGGTCCTTTATATCTACCTACATCTTCTCCTGGGATCATTTCTGCATCAACCTTTGAGGTTCTCAGCAATTGGAAGATCACCTACATGCCTGTATTGTAAGACCAACTCTGTCTATGCTCTTCTGTAAAGTTAGATTGAGAGAACAGTGTATGGTTAGGGTTAATAACATATTCTATTTGGGTTAGGAATCATTCTGCGGAATGAATAATGGTATTGGGAACCTGCAATATTCACAAGAATATATCGGTGAAATATAAGTATGAAACCAGAAAATCAAGGTACGATTTGAAGCCCTGAAGGGCATTGGGCCCTTTAGTGGGATACTTAGCTTTGAATTATGTTCTGCACAGATGTCTCAGATAAATTGATATGCAATGGCATAGGACCTTGTACCTTGGATGATTGAATGTAGAAGAGAACATCTAGTCAAAAATGAATAGTCTGTAGGATTAGAAAGATAGTCGGTAGGTTTAGTAAAAAGAGTGAGTATAGGATTTGGACCAAAAGTTCATTAGCAATATTGTTTCGTTTAGAGAGTGAACGTAAATATTAGCACATGTGAAAAGTCATTCACAATGATGAACTGGAGAAAATATGTACGAAAGCAGATATCAATAGAGACATTAGGAAATCAGGCAAAGTATAAGGTGAGTGATAGGATTAGACATTTTCAACATGGTTGAAGTTGAATGTATAATCTTAGGAAGAAACAAATATGTAGACACCAATAGGATTGACATTTCAGAGCATTAGGCAATCTGGACATGGTTGATTTTAGTATTCCATGCTCACTTTGCATTTTGCTTTGGTGAAAGGTTAATACAATAGGTACTTGTCACTTCCTGTTTTTCTGTATGCTTAACAAAACACTGTTGAAATCTTGAGAACTGTTTGCTAATTTTGTTCCCAGAATGTGCTGTCCCCAACTGCCAAACTGCAGAATGTATTCCCTCACCTGGTTGCACGTAAACCGCCCACTCGCCCTGACCCATCAAAAATTTCCTTCCATGCCCTCTCCAAGGAAAGTATATAAGCTCTCTTTAAGCTGTTCTCAGGGCCCTCTACTCTATTCATGTGAGCTCTTAGCCCCAGCATGCTGGACCCCCAATAAACCGTTTGCTGTAGCTGAGTGAAAATGGAATACTCTTCTGGAATTAAAAGATGCTTTCTTTTGCTTGACTCTGCATAAAGATAGTCAGTTTCTGTTTGCTTTCGACTGGGTAGACCCAGAAACTGGAACGTCTGGTCAACTAACTTGGACTAGACACCCACAGGGGTTCAAAAATTCCCCCATTCTCTTTGATGCAGCCCTCCACAGAAATCTCAACAACTTCAGAACTATGCACCCTGAAGTCACTCTGCTTCAATATGTGGATGTCCTGCTACTGGCTGCCAACACCAAGTAAAACTGTGAGTCTGGGACCCAAGCACAATTATCTGAAATTGCTGAACTCGGGTATAGAGCTTCGGCCAAAAAGGCCCAAATTTGCCAGCAAGAAGTAATCTTCCTGGGGTATTCCATTAGGGGCGGTAAATGATGGCTCACTGAGCCCAGAAAACAAACTGTTGTGAAGATACCACCCCCATCTAACAGGGGACAACACAGAGAGTTTCTTGGGACTGCTGGCTTTTGCAGGTTATGGATACCTGGGTTTGTGTTCTTTGTTGCTCCTTTATAGCCTCTGTTAAATGAGGATGCCCAATTCCAATGGACCCTTGAGCACCATCAAGCTTTTTATAACATTTAAAACACTGACACTGAACTCCTCAACTTCACTGAGCCCAGCCTGCAATTTCAGAAAGCCCTACACTACGTTAAAAATGTACATCAACTTTCTCACCTTGGTTCAAAGAAACTGCAGGCATTCCTGAAGAATCAGGAACAGAGATTTCGACTAATTCACTCACAGTGAAAGGAAATAACTGAACAGGTAACAAAAGCCTGTCGGTTCTGTCAATTGGTTAATGCTTACACTTCCAAGATTCCTGCAGGAAAGCACCTACGAGGAACCAGACCAGGACAATTCTGGAAAGTGGACTTCACTGAAATTAAGCCAGCAAGGTATGGACTTAAATATCTCTTAGTCTTTGTAAATACAATTTCAGGATGGATTGAATCCTTTCTCACAAAAATAAAGAAAAAAGAAAACGGCTGAAACGGTGGTCAAGTAGATCCTGAAATATATTTTTCCAAGACACGGCCTGCCAAAGGTAATAGGGTCTGTTAATTGAAAGGTGTTCATGGCCCAGGTGAGTCAGAGCTTAGCCAGGACCCTGCGGATTAATTGGAAGTTACATTGTGCATATAGACCTCAGAGCTCAGGACAGGAAAAAAAAAATAAATAGAACCATTAAAGAGACCTAAACGAAATTAAGCTTAGAGACCGGCATAAAAGATTAGAGTATGTTCCTGCCTTATGCACTTTTTCATGCAAGAAATACTTGCTTGACAGACTAAAAGCTCTTGAAAGAACTCAGGGATACCTGTGGAAACAGCTGGCCACTGCCTACCACCCTGGGGACGAGGAGACTCCACATGGATATCAAGTAAGAGACTTCGTCTACATAAGACGACATCAGGTGTCATCCCTGGAACCCGGCTGAAAAGGACCATACCACGTGCTACTTATAACACCTACAGTGGTATATGTAGACGGAATCACTTCCTGGATCCATGCCTCTCATCTCAAGCCTGCGCCCTGTCCAGACTCTGGCTGGATACTGGAAAAGTGTGGTAACCCTTTCAAATGGTGTATTCACCAGGTGGATAAGGCTATAGATTCTCCCCTTGGCCACGAGTAGTCCTAATGCTCATCAGCCCGTACAGCAGCGAAGGCTAATCACAAATCCTACTAGACAAGAAGTATGATCTATCTCGCATACAGCCCCCTTAGGGACCTGGTGGCCATCTCTCCACCCAGACATTTGTCAGCTGGCTATAGGTCGTTCCTATTGGGATATCCCTGAAGAAGAGGATCCCACTAAATTTCCATTAAATGCCTTCTGTACCATAGATAATGGAAACAAACATTATGGATGTAGGGACACACGAGCCAGATGCAGGTTGGCTAGCCTAGATTACTATGTTTTCCCGGCGGACTATCAAAACCACAAACAGCCATGGCTGTGTGGGGCAAAAGCCGACTTCTTCTGTAAGTCATGGGGATGTGAGCATGCAGGGGCTGCCTGCTGGAACCCAAACTCCTCATCAAATTCAGTACACAGCATTGGCCATATTACCAATTTGACAATCAAAACTGATGGCCCCCAGATGGGTCTCTAGATCCTCAAATTCTGTGTGACCTTTTTAACTTCTGCAAGTGCTCAAAAGGGTGAAAGGAGATTCCCCTATGTGGAGGCCAATTCCCTCCTTCATTCACATCCTGAACTATGCTTCTCCAATAGATTCTCACCCTCTGCCTTCTGCTCCAGAATCTCTGCTGTCACTCCCACCTCAGCAACCTGATTTCTCCCCTCCAATTACTAGATCAAAACCCAAACCTCGGTTCTCAGACGATTGCCCCCTTGCTGAGGTAGTAGGTAGTGAGGCACCCCGCCACCAACTCACTCCTCTCTTCTTCTGTCAGTGCCCGCACTGGGTCCCACCAGGTCCTCCTACAAGCTATACCAAAGCTCAAACCAGCTGAGGAGAGCCCTCAGACCCCTGTCCAAGATGTAATAAAAATGGATTTTATAGTTGCTTTGTCATCACTGAAAACAGGTTACTAAGAATTTAAAGTTTGTCAGAGACTTTTTGGGATACTCACTCCCGTCGTCCCCTCTGCTCTACCTGTTCTACTGATCACGATTTTGTTGCTAGGAAAATCCCAAACCCCTTTCTCATTATTCTTTTACATCTCTCCTTTCTCATACACAGATCCACGTAGCTGCTCTCACCCCCCGCCTTCCCCGTCTTTCCCCTCTGTAAAAGGCCCACAAAAAAGTCGTAACTGACCTTCTCCAAAATTCTTCACCAAGGCTGACTTTAGGACTTTCAGCAAAAGAGTCCCTATAAAAGAGTTCAATGTAGACAAACTTCCTCTTTTCGTGTTGCCTGTTCTACTTGGCAACTGGCTGGAAAAATCAGCACTCCTAAGCTAGACACCCCCTTACTAATTTTTCAAAAAATATGTGAACAAGGCCTCTGGCCTTGAGCTGGAGTTTCACAGGGATGGCTACATTTGTAAGATAAAAAAGTTACCAACTGGACCCCATGGTAACAGCTGGCAGGGAGAAAACAAAAAAGAGAAGAAAAAAGCTCTCCCTCTCCTAGTTGTCCTTAAAAAGTTAACTTGCCCAGAACAGAGGAAAAAAAAAAAACAGAAACAAAAACTGCTTTTTGTGGACTTCTGCAGACTGTGAACTTCTGAGCCCCTTCCATTACATATTGGGTACAAAATTCTAAAACTACCTAAACTTGGGGTTGAAGGGATTAATTGATTACAACACAAGCAATGCCCTCTATATCCGGTTGCAACCAAATAGGACTGTTTCTCTGTTTTCGGTGCTATCTTAGGTGCCTTGCCCTGTCCATACCTACAAGAGTATAATTCTATATACTTAAACATTGTTTATGTTTTCATAAAATTGTCAACTGGTGCAATTAATTATGTAATGGTGCAGATGTTTCCCAGAGTGCTCTATCATGATGCAGGTTCATTAAGATCAAATAGCGGGGGGCATACAACCCGGTTCTGGCGGGAATCTGTATTCCTCACTTTAGCCATCCTATTAGTAATAGAAGTTGCTGCAGGGCTGGGCACAGGAACCACTGCCGTAGTCCATGGAACACAACAAATGACCCAATTAGAAGCAGCAGTAGACCAAAGCTTAAAGATATTAAACCTTCATGACAGCCTTACAGGAATCTTTAACATCTCTCTGAAGTTGTTTTACAGAAAAGGCGAAGGTTGGACCTCCTCTTCATGACAAAAATGGGGCCATTGTGCTGTATTGAGGGAAGAATGTTGTTTTTATTCCGATCATACTGGTTGTAAAATTATCTATGAGTAAATTGAGAAGACGCCTTAAAGCGCATCAACGAGAGAGAGAGGCCCAAAAAGGGTGGTTACAGTCTTCGTTCACACAGTCCCCCTGGTAAACTACGCTTTTATCAGCTCTGGCCGGTCCATTAATAATCATCATATTATTGCTAACTGTAGACCCTGTTTGCTCCACCATTGTAGTTTCATTTCTTCAAGCTCAAATTGGACAAGTTAAATTTTGGTAATCAGACAACAATATACCCCACTAGCAGACATAAAATGTGACACCCCTCCATGATCACTTTTATGATTAAACGTAACCAGAAGAAGAAGTGGGGAATGAAAGATTAATAAAATAGGTATTTGTCACTTCCTGTTTTTCTGTATTCTTAACAAAACACTATTGAAATCTTGAGAACTGTTTGGTAATCTTGTTCCCAGAATGTGCTGTCCCCAAATGCCAAACTGCAGAATGTAATCCCTCACTAAGTTGCACACAAACCGTCCATTCGCCCTGAACCACCAATAAACTTCCTTCCCTTCCCTCTCCAAGTTAAGTATGTAAGCTCTGCTTAAGATGTTCTAAGGGCTCTAGGCTCTATCAAATGAGCTCTGAGCCCCAGCATGCTGGACCCCCAATAAACCCTTTGCTGTTGCATGAGACAGTCTCTTGGTTGTCTCTTCCTCCAATGCTAGAACGACTTTTACATTTGTACAATCATAAGTGTGACCTTTGCTTTTTGTGTCCAAAATATTACTTTGATAAAATGAATATATAGATCAGGAGACATGAGTATTTCTTCCACCATTTCTTGCAGCAATATTTTGAAGACATAAAATTAGTATTGGGTGTACAAATAGGTGTACTCTGTGTCTATGAATATAGAGATAATGCATGAGTTGACCATACTGTGAATAAATAATATAACTAGTTCCAACTTTAAATAATGGATCGTACTGATATCTGAAAAACTACAGGAAATCTTATATTGATATACATACATTCATTCCAATGAGTTATACATCTAATAGTAATATTAGGGTTACGGTTTATCATGAAGAGTGTGTGAGTTTTGCTTCAAAAGTGATTATGGAAATCAAAAATAATGTGTTTGGGAAGAAGTCTCATGAAAAGACCAGTCAAGAAACATGGAGGAATACATGTGTTCTGAAGCAGGAAGTGATTGAAAGTGAAACAAATGCGTATAAATTTACTAACTTCTGGATGAAATATATATACTATGATGTGCATAAATTGAAGAAATAGTAGTGAACCAGTGTTGAATAAAAACTAACATCAAAATATACATCATGTCCCATAGGAATCTACTTGCATTAATGTTAAACTGGGTCAGTTACTGGAGAAATATTAAGATTTGTATGCAACATTCACTGAAGTTAGTTTTCAGAACTAGGAAAAAAAATATGTATTTCAGGTGAATAAATATTTCTGAGAATAATCTTGTGAAAAGTTTACTAGAAATCCACATACATGAACATGAATGAATGTAGGGAGTGAATAATAAGATGAATATATTTTATATTTTAAAAAATCTGGAGAGTGTATATATATATATATATATATATATATATATATATATATATCACAAACAAAGAAACAAAGATATTAAAAAGTAGCATTATATATGCCAATCAAAATTCATCGTGAAATATATATCATCTACAGATCCAAAAATATTAATTTTACAGAACATGGATTTAGGTATAATGTTGTTCAACTAGGAAGCTCACTCACAGTTCGAATTTTCAGTTCCAAAAGCGTTTAGGAGGAGTGATCTCTTCTCACACTTTGTATCTGCCAAGTTAGCCACCTCACAGGAATGTACGTGTGATACCAGGTAAGATTCTATATGTGCATATGAAAATACATGTGCTGAATAGCCTACAGAGAAAGGGAAACAGAAATTCACATATTTGTTAACTCTCCAAACACATGGAGAACTATTTCAACAAAAAATTGACAAGATTTATAACTCCTACCCTATATCATGCAAAAGGCAAGACCAAATATACACCGTGCCTCCTGTGAACTGCTTGTATTTCTATTCTATTTGGGTTATTTTTCTCCATCATATTAGGATTTGTAGTCAGAGTGTAGTACGGTATGGGTTAGTATCAGGGGTTCAATATTTCGAATGGAAAATTTGAAAATGAATCCAATGTGTATGTAAATATGTGCTACACAAAAATCTTCCCACTCTCATCCAGAACAATGCCTTGAGAATACCTTTGCCCTAAGTAAGACACAATTAGAAGAGAAGAGTTAGAAAATATGTGAATACATATCTGGAATGGAATATGCTCAGGAGTTCAAAACCTTGGAAGTGGTAGAGGAGTTTCCAAAAGTAAAGGACAGGGTAAACACTCCACAAACATGTAGGTCTACTGGCCTAGAGACTTCTTGAGAATCTGCCTGTGAGGTTGGGCACTTGAAACATATGTTGTTGTCAGGAGCTTTAGCTTCCTTTCTAGTGAGACCATCAAAGCTGTGTCTGAATCTATGAGACCTGGAAGACATGGTTTCTTCTTTTTCAATGAACATGAGTCACCAGTGCTGAATTCTCTCTTTTTAGGTAAACTGTGGCCACTGGGGGCTAAATGTCTCCCCATGTGGACTGTG
Organism: Callospermophilus lateralis; assembly: GCF_048772815.1. Lineage (NCBI taxonomy): Eukaryota > Metazoa > Chordata > Mammalia > Rodentia > Sciuridae > Callospermophilus > Callospermophilus lateralis. Next base: position 9,559,068 of record NC_135319.1, read on the forward strand.
AAACCATATGGTCATCCTCCATTTTCGTGGTGTTTCTTGCTGTTGCACTGGGAGTTTTGTATTTGCTTCACTATATGCAAGGTTTTCAACTGGGACAAAGTGCAGGAGGGAGTTCTGTAACGTGTGGTGGGTCAGAGTCTGCAGGAGAATAAAAGAACAAGACTTCTATCCCACATAGCTTGCCTCCTTGACTATAGCAACCTGATTCTGAACAATGTCCTGAAACTTCTCCATATATCAAGATGCCTTTACATATAAGGGTCTGCTGGTTTCACCATGTCAGTCACAAGCCATTTGGAAGCCAATGGCAGATCCACATGGCCACCCCACAGATGTTTTATCACACACCTGCCCACCATTGCTCTAGGCCCACTACTCAGCAGGATGCAACTTTCTGGCATCTCTGTTAAACACCATTTTTATAAAAACCAGTCAATCAAGGCACTGTCTGGTATACTCATTGTTGGGAAAGGTATATACAGCAGCCATAACCCAGAGAAAATTCCCAACATGGCGCCTAAGGACTTTTTCTTCCTACCTTCTTCTTTTCTGAAGTGGCATGAAAAGTTCCCGCCCGTGTGAACTCTCCCGCCTCCTCCAATTTCAAATCTCGCTGGCGGAGAACCTTAGCCCCAATGAGAACAAATTCCTGGGCTCCAGAGGTGATATCTGAAAGAACTTGCCAATAAATGGGTTGCCTGCCATTTATCTAAGCCCTTCCATCTCCCCCTTAGTTATATATAAGCACACAGCTTTTTGCAATAAAATTGGAATTTTCTGGTGAAGTGTCTTTGCGTGGGGAGTTCTTTCATTCTGGTGCCCCGTGAGAGGATACGGGTGAGCTCCTTCCAACAAGAGCCCCATCCCCCGCTCCGCCGAGACACGCTGCCCTAGTCTGCTCTTTTCAGACGCCAGCTTTCTGCACTCACCACTGATCTGATGTAGGTAATCCTCCCCTGACCCCGGCTCGCCAACTCCCTTCAGGCTGCCACTGGTTTTGTGACCGTGATCGTCTGGCACACTCCAGACGCCTGGTAGGGTGTTGGGGTTCAAGTGTGCAGAGTTTAGCTCCCTCAGGCCTGACACTTTGCAAGAGCTGTGGCTGTGATTTAGGTCAGCTGAGGCAAACCTCAGTTAGGAGGAGGAAACGTTCTCTTCCCCTTATCGCAAGTCACAAGTTCTGCATGGTTTGGCCAAGAGGAAGAAGCTTCCTGCATACTTGTCCTAGGAACAGTACATTCTAAAGAAACAAATGCCTGCTCAGGGGAGTAGACAATGTCTACAAAGAACTTTAGGAGGGTACTTATCAAATAAGCAGGAACGATCTGAAGTTAGCTCTGTGTATCCGCTGAGGCATGTTATCTGGGCAGTGTGGGCAAAGTGTTATTGAAGAATTGCTTGCTTTGTTAAAAGAAGAATATAAAAGGAACTTACAAATAAACCTCAGCATGCAGTTGCAATTGCTGCCTTTGCTCTGCATCCCCTGTGTCCCGGTTATTTCGTGACCCTTACCCAGGGACCCGAACGCACTAGACGTTCACAGTAGGGGAGAGGGAATTCCTTTCACTAAGACCTTTACTAGTTGCAGTGGACCCTCTGGTGTTCCATTTCTTTTTGGGGCATGAGGCTTCTGAGTTTACACGAGAGGCTTTATGGATTTTCCTGCTCCACTGCCGCTGCTGCTGCCGGCTAGAGTTGCTGTATCCTGTGGGGCTGCTGTGTCTGGCTGAAGCTGCCTCTCTGCTCTGGAAAACTGAGCTCCCGGCCTGGAACTGCATTCTGTCAGAGCCAGAGTTTTGTTTTCATTACTGACTTCTTCTGCTGCAGTGGAAAACTTTCCTGACGTCAGGTTGCCCTTGGCTCCAATTCCTTTTGGTTTCACAGATCACACTTCACTGGTGATGACCAGGTAGTGCCCTCTGTATTTCCTCGTGATGGCTGGTCATTTTGGGGACGCCCACCTGACCCCCGTTTGCCCTGAGCTTCCTGGAAGCCGTTCCAGCCCGGGTTTTCTCTTTGTCTTTCTCGCTTACTCCTATTCTCTCTCTCTCTCTCTCTCTCTCTCTCTCTCTCTCTCTCTCTCTCTCTCTCTCCCATCTCTCCCTGTGACTATGAGCACGTCTTCGTCTGCACCTGAAGACTCACCTCTCAAATGTTTAATAAAAAATCGGGCCACACTCTCCCTCACACCAGACATCAAGACCAAACTTTTAATCAAATTCTGTACCCATAATTGGCCTACATATCCACTGGATAATGGCAATCATTGGCCAGCAGAAGGCTCCTTAGATCCAAACCTCTTCCGGGACCTTTTTAACTACTGCCAGCATCTGAAAAAGTGGAGGGAGATTCTCTGCATTGAAGGTTTTAGCATTCACACACAGCACCCTGCTCTCTGCTCCTTTTGCCCTCCCTCTCAGGTCCTCTTTGCTTGAAAACCCCTCTCTTCCCCTACTTCTATTCCTGACTTCACAGATTCTTCCTCATTCGATGAAGCAGATGAACCCCCACCTTATGCCCCAGCCCCATCTGCCCCTTCTCTCCCGCTATACCTCTGCCTAATTCCATGGATCCTTCGCCTTCCGTTTCATCCCCCTCCCCTCCGCACTCTTCTGCCTGCTCCACCTCCTCCTCCTCCACAGAGACACTCCCTTCCTCTCCCTCTCCTTCCTGTCTGCCGCCTGCCTCTTTCAATCCTCCTGTTACCAGGTCTAAGGGACTCCTTCCCACCCCCAAGACAATCGCACCCCTTCCCCTTCGTGAGGTAGCTGGTCCCGAGGGTGTCATCAGAGTCCACGTTCCCTTTTCCATGTTGGACATTACTCAGCTAGAGAGGAAGTTAGGCTCTTTCACCACTGACCCCACCACTTACATTCCGGAGTTTCAATGGGTCCTGCAAGTATGTAGCCTCACTCATCATGACATCTACATGCTCTTGGCCAATACACTTCTCCCCAAGGAAAGGCAATGAGTCTGGGAGCTAGCCCAAGCCCATGCTGATGAAAATCATAGGACCAATCCTACCCACCCCACAGGCCCTCATGCTGTCCCATAGCAGGATCGCCTATGGGATTACAACACCCTTGAAGGCTTACAGTTTCGTGACCTTTTTACATCCTGTCTCTTGGAGGGGCTGAAAAAGGCCACCCGCAAGGCTGTTAACTTTCAAAAGGTGCAGGAGGTCATTCAAAGGAAGGAGGAAACACCTTCAGATTTCCTGGATAGACTAACCAAGGCCCTTCAACAGTACACAAAACTCGACCCAGAAACCCCAGATGGCCGTCATGTCTTAATGACATACTCTCACTATTAAAAGTCACCATTCACATATCACCCCACATTCTCCTACCTCTCATTTCTTTATGATGTTCCTAGGGGCAGATACACCTCCTTCATGCAGTCTCCCACGACTATCTAAACCAGTTAACCCTGAGGTTTGGGACACAACTACACCCTCTATGGCTAAATGCAGTCCTATTCATATTGTCTTACATGACCCTTCAAGATATATTAGTCAACCACAATATCTACTCACAACCACAGCCCTCCTCGGATTAGAACCCATCATCCAGGATTTATTATGAAAGGGGTATCTTAGGCCTACACAATCTCCTTTCAACACCCCCATTCTGGCAGTTAAAAAACCTAACGGGTCCTACAGGCTGGTTCAAGACCTTCACCTTGTCAACTCCTCTGTGGTCCCCATCCACCCGCTAGTGCCCAAGCCTTACACCTGCCTCTCTCAGATCCATGCCACTACTACCCACTTCTCGGTCCTAGATTTAAAAGATGCATTCTTTTCTATTCCCTTGTCATCAGAATCTCAGGATATCTTTGCTTTTACGTGGATTGACCCTCAAACCCGCCATTCTCGTCAGCTTACCTGGACTGTCCTCACACAGGGATTCAGGGATAGGCCCCATCTTTTTGGCCTAGTTCTTGCCCAGGACCTCACATCCTTTCACCCGACCTGTCCTGACTCTACTCTCCTTCAATATGTCTATGACCTTCTTCTATGTAGTCCCTCTTGGGAACACTCTCAATCCCACACTGCCCAGCATCTTAATGTCCTAGCATAAAAGGGATACAGGGTGTCTCCCCACAAGGCCCATGTTTTCCAGTTTTCTCTCATCTATCTTGTTTTTTGCCTTACACCTGGAAAAAGGAAATAACACTGGATAGGAGGCAACTCCTCTGATTTCCAGTGCCTCATACGAAAGCCGAAATACTATCATTCCTAGGACTAGCATTTATTTTAGGGCCTGGATCCCAAATTATTCTCTTCTAGCCAAAAACCTGTATGACCTAGCAAAGGGACCCCCTAGTGAATCTCTTGCCTCCTCCCCTACCTACCACTTCTGCAGGCTTCAGCAACTCCTCTTAAAGGCACCTGCCTTTCACCTTCCTGATCTTTAAAGACAATTTCATCTTTATGTCCATGAAAAAGGGGAGCAAGCATTTGGGGTCTTAGGTCAAAACTAAGGGCCTATATTTTCACCTCTGGCATATATGTCCAAATAAGACCCTACCATCTGTGGGTGGGCCCCTTGCTTAAGAGCTCTGGCTGCTGGACAAATTTTACACAAAGAAACCTCTAAGCTGACTTTTGGGGCCCCTTGAACTATTCACTCCCCACATCACTTGAAGGATCTTTTAGCTTATAAGGGCCTTCAAACCCTTCCTCCATCCAGAGTTCTGTCGCTCCTCACTTCATTTCTGAAAAACCCTAATATTACTTTCCTCCCCTGCTCTGCACTGAACCCTGCCTCACTGCTCCCAATGACTCCCACGTCTAACACAACAATTCATAATTGCTTGGAAACCTTAGATGATTACCTCCCCTGTCATTCTTCCATTTCTGAGGGACCACTCACCAAGCCTGACCTTATCTGGTTCACTGACGGCAGTTTCTTTAGGCAGAATGGCACTCATTACTCTGGATACACTGTAGTTTCAGCCACTGAGATTATAGAGGCCAAAGCTCTACCTTCAGGAACTACCAACCAGCAGACTGAACTTATAGCAGCCACTCGTGCCTGCCTTCTAGCACAAGGCAAATCCCTCACCCTTTATACTGACTCAAAATATGTCTTCCATATCTTATTTTCCCATGCTGCAATATGAAAGGAGCGAGGACTACTTACCACCAAAGGTAATGCGATCACTAATTCGGCTCTTATAACCAATCTGATAGAGGCCTCCCACTTACCCACCCAGTTGGGAGTTGTCCATTGTAGGTCCCATCAGAAGGACGGCTCTCTTATCACTGAGAGCAATGCCAAAGCTGACCAGGCGGCACGAATGGCTGCCACTACTTCCAATTTCTGCCCCCCCTGGGGGACATATAATGGCCACTTTAGACATCTCATCTGAAGCCACTACTTCTTCCAGTAAGAACAAGGATCTTTTCAAGTTCCTTCATACTCTATTCCATTCCAATTCTCAGTCTTTGACCCTCTTTTTACAGAGCTTCTTCTCCCTCACCCCCTCTGACAAAGCCATGCTACAGAATATAGCCTCTAATTGTCAGATCTGTCAGCGGACAAACCCTCATACCTTTTTAAGGCCCAAAACTTTCCCTTCCCACCAAGCCCGGGGACACATTCCCACTGCTGACTGGCAGGTAGACTTCACCAACATGCCCAAAGTATGGCACACTAAATACCTCTTTGTCTTTGTGGACACTTTCTCTGGTTGGGTTCAGGCATTTCCCATTTCCAATAAAATGGCTTCCACTGTAGCTTCAATCTTTCTGACAGACATCATCCCCAGGTTTGGAATGCCCACTTTCCTAAAATCTGACAACGGCCCTGAGTTTATTTCTAGGATCACACAAAAGGTCTCTCAAGCCCTCTCCTTCAAGTGGCATTTTCACTGTCCATATCACCTTCAGGCTTCAGGGAAAGTGGAAAGGGTAAATCGTATTCTAAAAGAAGTCCTTACCAAATTGACAATGGAATTAAACTTAGACTGGGTCAAACTCCTTCCCTTGGATTTGTTTTGAATCAGAGCTCTACCTAAGAAACTATCTTTACTGTCTCCCTTTGAGAGAAGGTATTCAAGACCTCTTATCCCCCCTGGGTTGGTCATTTCACAAGGACCTCTCACCCGAGATTTGTCTTTGCCTCTCTTGTTTTATCTTCACTCGGAACTCTGGAAATATCAGGACTGGCTTCTTCTGGACCCAGTCTCCGCTCCAAACACTCCTCCCTTAACAGCTGGGAGTCTAGTCTATTATAATACCCCAGAGGAGAACGGGCCTCTTGCCCCAATATGGGAAGGCCCCTATCCTGTCATTCTCTGTACCCCCAACTCCACAAAACTCTCCTTATCAGACAACTGTCTCACCCCTTGGATTCACATATCTAGGTTGAAGCCATATCACCAAGAGGCCCCACATGCTGACGACAGGACCACCCCAGAGGAACTCCAAGAATCACCTCCTGAACCTCCCCTTTACTCCTGCTCTCCACACCCATCTCACCCATTTAAGTTGCGGCTAACACGGTGTTCCCCGCAGAACAATTCCTCTTAAAGAAGGCACAATGAGCTCTCCCAACACCCTAGTCTTCTCTAACTGCTTGCTTTTTGTGCTCTGCTTATTTTCTGTGCTCTGTCGGGACTGGTCTTTACCCTCATCTTCTACCATGTATTTTTTCACTCTTCGGGAATGATACTCAGAACATGGCATGCAGAATGTCCACGCAGTGGATGCAACTGCTTGCTTCATCCACAACTGCACATCTATTTCCCTAAAATTGTCACCTTCAAGGACCTTCATCCCTGGTAGCTGGAACTGGCCTTTCATTTGCTTCCTTTTTCATCAAACCAAAGACTATTGTCATTGGTGGCCTGAGATATATAATGGGTGCCCCTATAAGTCATGCAGGTTCCATGATGAACGTGGTAGCTATTCTTACAACTCACTTGGTTACCATGAAGGGTGGACTTCTAGTTACCTAAAGTGGCATAAAGGCTCTTCATCTGATAACAATGGATGGTATACTTTAGATATACCTGACCCCAAGGCCAAACGTTGGGACTATGTTGAGTTTGCTGTCTATGCTCGGACAACCTCAGCCAGACCCACAATGTGGATGACTGTTGGCCGCACCCTGATTACGCCACCTAAGGCAACCATCCAGGTAGTCGAACACATTAAGGAGTCAGAATCAAAACTTCGAGATCTTATGCATAGCTCATTCAAAGAGGATTCAGAGCCTTCAACCCCCTCAGGTCCCCTCCCACATGGCTCAATTTGCTACACCAAACTCTTTGATTATTTAACTCCACCCCTCTTTCTGTGCCTACTTCTCAGTTCTTTCTCTGTGCTTCACTTAGTCGTCCACTTCTAGCAGCGGTCCCATTAGTGGCAGAAAATATTTCAGCAAAAACCTACAATTTCTCTAAGAAAGGAAAACCCCTACATGTGACACGTATCCCACTATGGGAAAGTTATTCCACCAATACTTTATTTCCTTTCATCTGTTTCCACCTGACAATAATGAATTCTTTACCCATTTGTTCCTTGAGCTTTAGCACCCCATTGAGCCCTGATTTATGAAACCTGGACATTTTCTCTGGTGTAACGGGTCTATAAGTACCTCAACGATCAATGTCTCTGGCACCTGTTTCTTGGTTACTGTAGTTCCTCAGCTGTCTTTGTATACTCCCACCGAATTCCGACAGGTGGCCCTACCTTCCTGCACCCTTAGGGCAGTCTTTCTGCCGGTTCTGGTAGGCCTCACAGTAACAACCTCAGTGGCGAGTCTCGGACTCTCTGGTGAAGCTATAGGTCATGCTCTATGGGCATCCAATGACCTGCAACAAAAACTGCAGGAAGCACTTGATACCACTGCTCAGTTTCTGGGCTCCTTGCAGTGGCGGTTACTTCATTGGCACAACTGGCTTTACAGAACCGAAGGGCAATTGATCTTCTCATTGCAGAAAAAGGGGGAACATGCCTGTTCCTCAGAAAGGATGTTGCAATTATGTTAATGAATCTGGGCTAATAGAAAAAAATGTTGTTAAATTGCAGGAATTATCGACCCAAATGCTCAAACCTACCTCCTCCAATCCCATAACGGGGTTCTTCCAATCCTTTCTTGCCATGTACTTACTACCAATCTTGGGGCCCCTTATTGGGATGCTCCTTTATTGTGCTCTCTTGCCCTGCATAATGAAGTGCCTTCAAATCCAACTGCAAAAAAATTTCTAATCAAACATTCAACCAGGTTTTGCTTAGGCACTAGCAGCCTCTGATGACCAATGAACCCCCAACATCTCCAAGAGAACAGTTCACTCAGTGCTGAAGCTCACTACCAGGCACGATGGAATGCAACGGACATCAGACGGCGAGAGACAATGAGCTAGGAGAACCTCTTAATCTGCCATCCTGGATTAATGAGTCTTTATGTCCTTCTAAGTTTCCTCATGGCCCTTGGCCTCTTCTCTGTCAGTCCCCCAACATGGTACTTCTGCCAAAAATTGACCTTTGCTTTAATTTTTATCTTAATTCTGTTTTTATTCACTCTGATCTTCTTCAGGTGCTGGTGACGCCATGTCTAGGCAACGCTTCCAGTATTTCCCAGAGTCTCTGAAACAGGACTAGTGACTGATACCAACAAACTCCTCCATCCAGGACTGGTTCAATGCCATCGACAACTTGTGGCTTCAGGGAACTTTCATAGACTTCACCCCTATGGAAGTAGCTGTCTGTAGCCACTGGGTTTTCTTTCTGGCTGCCATGATATCCCCAGACCTGCCCCCCGAGAATTCCTCCACTTCCCATTCTAGGACCCACAGCGCCCCCTAACAGCAAGAAGCAGCCGAATCTGACCAACGACACCACACTTCCTAAGAAAACAAATAGGGAGGAATGTTGGGAAAAGTATAAATGGCAGCCATTCCCCAGAGTAAAAACCCCAACATGGTGCCTAAGGACTTCTTCTTCCTACCTTCCTCTTTTCTGCAGTGATGCAAAAAGTTCCCGCCCGTGTGAACTCTCCCGTCGGCACCAATTTCAAATCTCTCTGGCGGGGAACCTTAGCCCCAATGAGAACTAATTCCTTGCCTCCGGAGCTGATATCTGAAAGAACTTGCCAATAAACGGGTGGCCTGCCATTTATCTAAGCCATACCATCACCCCTTTAGTTCTATATAAGCACAGAGCTTTTTGCAATAAAATTGGAATTCTCCTAGCGAAGTGTCTTTATGTGGGGAATTCTTTCACTCATGATCAGCAACAGGATATCCAAAGGTTCTCCAGTGCCACCTGGTCTGGGAATTTCAGAAATTTGATGGTATTTATTTAGCCATTTTTGAAGGATGAAGTTGGAGTTACTGTGGGTTTCAATCCATGCAGGAAACATTATATGGTGAGGAAGCTCATTTCAATGAAATCTCTGGAGAACACTCACAGGCAAGCTTCCCAAAAAGTGGCCAAAAGTTCACATGAAGCCAGGATCACTGAGGTCTACAATGTGAGGTCCATGTGTGTTTAGACTCTCAACTTTGGCTGCCAAGTCTTTAAGAATAAAATCATGTGATATCCTGGCTGAGATTCCCAGTGCCCTTTGGAAAGCCACCCTGGACCTCGATCTCAGATTCCAAGGGCGATTCTGATGCGTGGCCTTCTAAAATCCCAACACATTTTATGGCAGTACTTCTCTGAGGTCAGTTCCAGAACTCAGTCTCTAAGAGGAATCACACCAGAGTTCAAGCCCAGGTAGGCCCAGTCATCTCTTCCAACCGCCACAAAAATGACCACAATGAAAACCAAAACACACCCACATGGCCCTCATCTTCTTACATATAGACACTCATCATAACTTCTGGCTGGAGTTTTCCATGAGGGGTGCAGCCCAACATGGTGTGAAAAATAAGCTCCCTTGCCCCTCATTTGCCTAAAGTCCGGGTGGCCTGGAAACCCTTCTTGTGAACCAGGAGTGATCAAATAGGCCTGCTGTTAATACTGCTCTGCATCTCCAATTTGAGGCCTACTGAATGTCAGGTATAGATTCTTTATATGATTGGGAGTCATGAGACAAACCAAAAACCTCTGGGCTAGCCTCCGCAGGGCTTTGAAGAACTCATTTTACCCAAAGGATGCCTATTCTCACTTGATGGGCGTCAGGAACCTTAAAAATGAAGTCAAGAGACATCATTCACAATAACTGCTCTTTTGGCAATTTTGGTTTTGGATGCACACATGGGATCTGTCTTTGGATTAATCAGGTGCTGAGAATCTAAGCCACAGCCTCACGCAGGGCCAAGAGGCTGATTCAGACACATCCTTTTGCAAAGCAATTAAGCAAAGAGCCACAGGTGATGCCCATTAATTTCCATTTGAAAACTGTTTTCTTCAGGGTTCACAAAGGTGTGGCCTGAGGCAAAGACCTTCCTGACATTCAGGGCAACAGAACAATAGGTAAGAAAAAGGTCCAAAGCAGGGTTTCTCCACTGAGACTTTCCTGGTCACACTGATATCTGAGTTTTCAAAGATGTTCGCTATTCCCTTCAGCTATCCAGTACATGGACATGTCACAGAGCTTGGAGGTGGTACAGATTTTGGACAAAAACCATGAGTCTATTCTGGAGAGTGGCGAGAATTCAGGAAGAAAACAGGAACTTAGGAAGATAGCAGGTGTTGCCCATTTATAAGGCAAGCTGCAGTCCATTCATAAATTGGGCAGGATGAATGCTGGGAAGCTTTCTACTATACAGGACACATCAATTGTTGCATTCTCTTTTCTAATGTCTACAACCACGGACACAGTAGCATACACAGACATAGAAACACTCGCCTTGTCAAACGTCTTACTAGAAGCAGTCCACTACAAATCAAAGAAAAAAAAACGCCTTTCCTACCTATTCTCAGATCATGAGACAAAACCACAAAATCACACCCACATCCACGAAGGCACATTCTTCCCCCATTAAACTCTGTGACTATCCAGAGTGTCCTCTGACTGGTGGGCCACAGTATGTTCCCCCGAAATCGCCTGTCTTGTCTCAGATCTGCTATTCTTTCCCAACTCTGTGAAGTTTTCAGGAGCCAGTGGTCAACCACTACCTGCTTTCTCAGGAAAGACCCCTATTCAGAGCTCTCCTGGTATTTGGCCATCCTCATATCTTAAGGTACCAAGAAAGACTAACACTCTCCTTTGTAAATCCAAACAAGTTAAACCCCTGGGACTGAGACTTGACTGGCTCCGGGTGCCTGGCTTCCTGGATCCCAAGTTCAGAGAGATTCATCACCAAGGAAGTGAGGTAGGTCAATGCTTCAGGAACTGAATGAGGTCACTGCCTTGGCAACCACTTTGTCCTAACATTTGCTTTCAAGAGTCCCATTATATGGAGGCTGCCCCTACTTCCTGTGACATTTTCACAAGTTAGAATGGTATATAAACCATGGGCACCCGGGAACAGCTCTCCACCTAGGACTGGTTTTGACCATCTTCTCTACATTAAGAAGAGAGAGGCTGATTCATACACATTCCTTCATGCTGACCAGGTTGTTTGCCATAGAAGATGACTTTTCTCTCTCAAGTTTTCATAGCTGCCTACATCTTCTCAAGGGATCCTTTCTGCATGGACCTTTGACGTTCTCAACAGGTGGAAGATCGCCTACATTCATGTATTGTAAGACCAACTCTGTCCCTGCTCTTCTGTAAAGTTAGACTGAGGGAACAGTGTATGGTTAGGGTTAATAACATGTTCAATTTGCGTTAGGAATCTTTCTGCATGACGAATAATGGTATTGGGAAACTATAATATTTACAAGAATATATAGGTGAAATATAAGTATAAAAACAGAAATCCAGGGAAGATATGAAGCCCAGAAGGGCATTGCACCCTTAATTGGTATGCTTAGCTTTGAATTATGTTCTGCACAAATGTCTCAGATAAATCGATATACAATGGCATAGGACCTTGTACCTTTGATGATTGAATGTCAAAGAGAACATCCACTCAAAATGGGATAGTAGGTAGAATTAGGAAGATGGTCGGTAGGTTTAGAAAGAAGAGTGAGTATTGGATTTAGACCAAAACTTCTTAAGCAATAGGGTTTCGGTTAGAGAGTGAATGTAAATGTCATCACACATGAAGTGTCAGTCACAATGATGAACAGGGGAAATATGTAGGAAAGCAGATACAAATAGAGACATTACTAAATCAGGTAAAGTATAAAATGAGTGATAGGATTAGACATTTTCAACAGGCATGAGGTTGAATATATAATCTCAGGAAGAAACAAATATGTAGTCACCAATAGGATTGATATTTGAGAGCATTAGGCAACTTGGACTTGGAAGTTTTTAGTAATCAATGCTCACTTTCCATTTAGGCTTTGGTACAATCTTAAGGGTGACTTTTGTTTTTTGTTTTATTTTTGGTCTAGAATATTACTGTGATAAAATGTATATGTAGATCTGGTGACATGAGTATTTCTTCCACCATTTCTTTTAGGAATATTTTGAAGATGTATAAATTAGTATCTAAGGTAAAATAGGTGTACCCCTTGTCTATGAATAGAGAGATAATGCATTATTAGACCATACAGTTAATAAATAATATAACTGCTTCCACTTTAAATAATGGATTGAATTGATAACTGAAAATATATAAGAAATCATATTTTGATATAGAATCATTCATAACAACTAGTTATACGTCTAATCGTAATATTAGGGTTATGGCTTTTCATGAAGAATGTGTGAGTTTTGCTTCAAAATGATTATGAAAATCAAAAATATTGTGTTTGGAAAGAAGTCTCATGAAAAGACCAGTCAAGAAACATGGAGGAATACATGTTTTCTGAAGCAGGAAGTGATTGAAAGTGAAATAAATGCCTATAAATTTGTGAACTTGTGGATGAAATATATATACTGTAATTTCCATAAACTTAAGAAATAGTAATGTACCAGTGTTGAATTAAAACGAACTCTAAAACACATATCATGTCCCATAAGAATCTTCTTGCATTGATGTTAAACTGGGTCAGTTACTGTAGAAATATTAGGAGTTATATGCACCATTAACTGAAGTTAGTTTTCAGTACTAGGAAACAAATATGTATTTCAGATGAATGAATATTTCTGAGTATAATCTTGTTAAAAGTTGATTATAAATCCACATACATGAACAGAAGTTATTCACTCCAAACCCAACAAACCGCCATTCCTACCTATTCTCAGAACATGAGACAAAACTGCAAACTCACACCCACACCCTCAAAGTCACCTACTTCCTGCAACTAGGTCTATGACAATCTGGAGTGTCCTCTGACTGGTGGGCCACACTATGTTCCCCTGAAATGACCTATTCTGTCTCAGAACTGATCTCCTTGTCCAACTATGTGAAGTTGTCAAGAGTCAGCAGTGAGCGACTACCTGCTTTCTCAGGAAAGACCCCTCTTCAGAGCTTTTCTCACATTTGGCCATCCTCACATCAGTAGGTACCAAGAAAGAGTGAATCTGTCCATGGTAAATCCAAACAAGTGAGACCACTGGGACTGGGACTGGGACTGGGACTGGCTCTGGGTGCCTGGATTCCTGGATCCCATGTTCAGAGAGTTCCATCACCAAGGAAGTGTGGTGAGGTCACTTCCTTCAGAAACTGAATGAGGCCACTACCTTGGCAACCACTTTGTCCTAATAGTTGCTTCCAATGGTCCCATGAGATGGAGGCTGCCCCTACTTCCTGTGACACTTTCACAAGTTAGAATGCAATATCAACCATAGGCACCCGGGAACACCTCTCCACACAGGCCTGGATTTGTCCATCTTCTCTGCATTAAGAAAAGAGGGGCTTATTCTGACACTACCCTTTATCCTGACCAGGTTTTTGCCAAGAAAGATGACTTTTGCTCACTCAGGTCCTTGATATCTGCCTACATCTTCTGAGGGGATCATTTATTCATGGACCTTTGAGGGTCTCAGCTGGAGGAAGACCACCTACATTCCTGTATTTTAAGACCAACTCTGTCCCTGCTCTTCTGTAAAGTTAGATTGAGGGAACTGTGTATGGTTAGGGTTAATAACATTTTTGATTTGGGTTAAGAGTCATTCTGCTGGATGAATTATAATATTGATAACCTTTAAGATTTATAAGAATATACGGGTGAAATATATGTATGAAAACAGAAATCTAAGTAAGATTTGAAGCCCAGAAGGGCATTGGGCCCTTGATTGGGATACTTTACTTTGAATTACATTCTACTAAGATATCTCAGATAAATCGATATACAATGGCATAGGACCTTGTACCTTGGATGATTGAATGTCGAAGAGAACATCTAGTCAAAAAGGGATAGTAGGTAGGAATAGGAAGATAGATGGAAGTTTTAGGAAGAAGAGTGTGTATAGGATTTGGAATAAAAGTTCTTTAACAATAGGGTTTTGTTTAGAGAGTGAATGTCAATGTCAGCACATGTGAAGTGTCAGTAACAATGGTGAACTTGGAAAAATATGTAGGAAAGCAGATATCATTAGAGAGATTAGGAAATCAGGCAAAGTATAAAGTGAATCATAGGAATAGACATTTTCAACAGGGTTGAGTTTGAATATATAATCTTAGGAAGCAACAAATATGTAGTCACCAATATGATTGACATTTGAGAGCATTAGGTAACCTGGACATGGATGTTTTTAGAAATCCATGTTCACTTTCCATTTAGGCTTTGGTACCATCATATTGTGTCTTTTGCATTTTTTGTCCAGAATATTTCTGTGAGAAAATGTATATGTAGATCATATATTTTATATTTTGAATAGTTTGGAGAGTGTATATATATATATATATATATATATATATATATATATATATATATATATATATATATATATATATATATACAAAAAAACCACAGAGACATTAACAATTAGCAATATATATTCCAATCGAAATTCATCATGAAATATATATCATCCACAGATGAAAAAATATTTATTTTACTGAACATGGATTTATGTATAATCTTGATCTCTTAGGAAGCTCACACATAGGGTGAATTTTCACTTCCAACAGTGTTTCTGGGGAGTGATCTCTTCTCACAATTTGTATTTGCCAAGTCAGCCACCTCACAAATATGTACGTGTTATACCAGGTAGGATTCTATATGTGCATATAAAAATACATGTGCTGAAGAGGCTACAGAGAAAGGGAGACAGAAATTCACATATTTGTTAACTTTAAAACACATGGAGAACTATTTCAATTAAAAATTTACTAGATTTTTTACAGCTGCCCTTTATCCTGCAAAAGGCAAGTCCAACTATACACCATGCCTCTTCTGAAATTTTGAATTTCTATTCTGTTTTGTTGTTTTCCTTATCATATTAGGATTAGTAGTCAGAGTCCAGTAGGGTATGGATTATTGTCAGGGATGCAGTATTTCGAATGGAAAATAGGAAAATGAATCCAATGTGTATGCAAATATGTGCTACACAACAATCTTCCCACTCTCATCCAGAATAATGCCTTGACATTACTTTTGCCCAAAATAACATCCATATAGAGGAGAAGAGTAAAAAAATCTGTTAATATATATCTGGAATGGAAAATGCTCAGGGTTTCACAACATTGGATGTGGTAGAATAGTTTCCAAAAGTAAGGGACAGGGTAAACATTCCACAAACATGGAGCTCTTTCGGCCTAAAGACTTCTTGAGGAACTGCCTCTGAGGTTTGGCACTTGAAATATATATTGTTGTCAGAAGCTTTAGATTCTTTTCTAATGAGACCATCAAAGCTGCGTCTGCATCTATGTGACCTGGAGGACATGGTTTCTTCTTTTCCAATGAACATGAGGCAGCAGTGCTGAATTCGCTCTTTGTTGGTAAAATGTGGCCACTGTGGGCTAAGTGTCTCCCCGTGTGGACAGTGAAGCCATTTTTTCATCCTCCACTTTTCGTGGTTTTTCTTCCTGCTGCACTGGGAATTTCATATTTGCTTCACAAAATACAAGGAGTTCAACTGGGACACAGTGCTGGAGGGGGTTCTGTCACGTGTGTTGGGTCAGGGTCTGCAGGGGAATGCATCAACCAGGCTAATATCCCACAGAGCTTGCCCCCTTATACATAGCAACATGATTCTGAACATTGCCCTGAAATCTCACCATATAACAAGATGCATTTACAAATAAGTGTCTGTTGGCTACACCATGTCAGTCACAAGCCATTTGGAAGCTAATGGCAGATCCACATGGCCCCACAACAGATGTATTATCACACACCTGCACACCACTGCTCTAGGCCCACTAATCAGCAGGCTCCAACTTACTGGCAAATGTGTTCTACACCATTTTCATGAAACCCAGTAAATCAAGGCACTGTCTGGTACACTCATGATCAGCAACAGGACATCCAAAGGTTCTCCAGTGCCACCTGGTCTTGGGAATTTCAAAAATTTCATGGAATTTATCTAGCCGTTTTTCAAGGAAGATGTTGAAGGCACTGTGGGTTACAATTCATTCAGGAACCATTAAATGGTGGGGAAGCTCATTTCAATGAAAACTCTGGAGAACTCTTATAGGCAAGGCTTCCCAAAAAGTGGCAAATAGGTCACATGAAGCCAGGCCTATTGCAGTCTACAATGTGAGGTCCATGTGTGTTTTGACTGTCAACTATGGCTGCGACGTCTTTCAAAATAAAATCATGTGATATCCTGGCTGAGATTCCCAGTGCTTTGTGGAAAGCCACCCTGTTCCTAGATCTCAGTTTTCGTTCCAAGGGCGACTCTCATGCGTTGCCTCCTAAAATCCTAACACAATTAATGGCAATATTTCTCTGATGTCAGTTCCAGAACTCAGTCTGTAAGGGGAATCACACCAGAGTTCATGCCTGGTTTGGTCCATCTTCTATACATTAAGAAGAGAAATGTTGATTCAGACACATCCCTTCATCTGACCAAGTTGTTTGCCATGGAATATGACTTTTGCTTTCACAGGTCCTTCATAGCTGCCTATATCTTCTCCAGGGATCATTTCTTTATTGACCTTTGAGGTTCTCAGCAGGTGGAGGATCCCCTACATTCCTTTATTGTAAGACCAACTCTGTCCCTGCTCTTTCATAAAGTTAGATTGAGAGAACAGTGTATGGTTAGGGTTAATATCATGTTCCATTTGGGTTAGGAATCATTCTACGGGATGAATTATGGTATTGGGAACCTGCAATATTCATAGGAATATAAGTGTAATATAAGTATGAATACAGAAATCTAGGTAAAATTTGAAGCTCAGAAGGTCTTTGGGCCCTTGACTGGGATACTTAGCTTTAAATTATATTCTGCACAGATGTCTCAGATTAATCAATATACAATGGTAGCATTCCTTGTACCTTGGATGATTGAATGTCGAAGAGAACATCCACTCAAAAAGGGATAGTCGGTAGGATTAGGAATTAATCGGAAGAGTGAATATAGGATTTGGTCCAAAAAATCTTTAGCAATAGTGTTTTGGGTACAGAGTGAGTGTAAATGTGAGCACATGTGAAGAGTCAGTCACAATGATGAACTGGGGAAAATATGAAGGAAAGCAGATAATAATAGAGACATTAGGAAATCAGGCAAAGTATAAACTGAGTGATAGGATTAGACATTTTCAACAGGCTTGATGTTGAATATATAATCTTAGGAAGAAACAAATATGTAGTCACCAATCGGGTTGACATTTGAGAGAATTAGGCAACCTGGACATGGATGTTTTTCGTGATCCATGCTCACTTTCCATTTAGGCTTTGGTACAAACTTAAGTGTGATCTTTGTAATTGTGTCCGGAATATTACTTTGATAAAATGTATATGTACATCAGGTGATATGAGTATTTCTTCCACCATTTCTGGGAGCAATATTTTGAAGATGTATAAATAAGTATTGGGGGTATAAAAAGGTGTACCCTGTGTCTATGAATATAGACATAATGCATGAATAGACCATACTGTGAACAAATAATATAACTTTTTCCAACTTTAAATAATGGATTGAATTGATATCTGAAAATACACAGAAAATCTATATTGATGTACAATCCTTCATTCCAACCAGTTATACATCTAATGGTAATATTAGGGTTATGGTTGATCATGAAATGTGTGAGAGTTTTGCTTCAAAGGTGATTATGGAAATAGAAAAAAATGCGTTTGGAATGAAGTCTCATGAAAAGACTGTGAATCAGGCGGTATAGCGATACCAGACTTCAAACTATACAACAGAGCAATAGTAACAAAATCAGCATGGTACTGTACCAAAACAGGTGGGTGGACAAATGGTACAGAATAGAGGACACAGAAACCAATCCACTAAACTACAACTATCTTATCTTTCATAAAGGGGCTGAAAGCACACAATGGAAAAATGATAGCAGCTTCAACAAATGTTGCTGGGAAACCTGGAAATCCATATGCAACAAAATGAAACTGAATCCCTTTCTCTTGCCATGAACAAAAGTTAACTCAAAATAGATCAAGGAGCTTGATATCAAATCAGAGACACAGTGTCTGACACAAGAAAAAGTTGGCTATGATCTACATACTGTGGGGTCGAGCTTCAAATTTCTTAATATGACACCCATAGCACAAGAGTTAATAACTAGATTCAACAAATGGGACTTACTCAAACTAAAAAGTTTTTTCTCTGCAAAAGAAACAATAAGAGAAGTAAATAGGTAGCCTAGATCTTGGGAACAAATCTTTACTCCTCACACTTCAGATCGAGCCCTAATATCCAGAGTATACAAAGAACTCAAAAAATTAGACAATTAGATAACAAATCACCCAATCAACAAATGGGCCAAGGACCTGAACAGACACTTCTCAGAGGAGGACATACAATCAATCAACATGTACAAAATAAATGCTCACCATCTCTAGCAGTCAGAGAAATGCAAATCAAAACCACCCTAAGATATCATCTTGCTCCAGTAAGATTGGCAGCCATTATGAAGTCAAACAACAACAAGTGCTGGTGAGGATGTGGGGAAAAGGAGCCGCTTGTACATTGCTGGTGGGAGTGCAAATTGGTGCAGCAAATTTGGAAAGCAGTATGGAGATTTCTTAGAAAGCTGGGAATGGAACCACCATTTGACCCAGCTGTTAACCTTCTCGGTCTATTCCCTAAAGACCTAAAAAGAGCATGCTACAGGGACACGGCTACATCGATGTTCATAGCAGCACAATTCACAATAGCAAGACTGTGGAACCAGCCTAGATGCACTTCAATAGACGAATAGATAAAAAAAAATGTGGCCTTTATACAAAATGGAGTATTACTCTTCATTAAAAAATGACAAAATCATAGAATTTGCAGGGAAATGGATGGCATTAGAGCAGGTTATGCTAAGTGAAGCTAGCCAGTCCCTGAAAAACAAATGCCAAATGTCTTCTTTGATATAAGGAGAGTAAATAATAACAGAGTAGGGACAAAGAGCCTGAGAAGATTAACAATAAACAGGGATGAGAGGTGGGAGGGAAAGAAAGAGAGAAGGGAAATTGCATGGAAATGGAAAGAGACCCTCAGGGTTATACAAAATTGCATACAAGAAGAAGTGAGGGGAAAGAGGAAAAAAAAACAAGGGAGAGAAATGAATAACAGTAGAGAGGGTAGAGAGAGAAGAGGGAAGGGGAGGGAAGAAGAGGGGGATAGTAGAGGAGAGGAAAGACTGCAGAATACAACAGACACTAGTATGGCAATATGTAAATCAATGGATGGGTAACTAATGTTTTTCTGCAATCTGTATGCGGGGTAAAAATGGGAGTTTATAACCCACTTGAATCAAAGTGTGAAATATGATATATCAAAAACTATGTAATATTTTGAACAACCAACAATAAAAATTAAAAAAAAAAAGAAACCAGGAGGAATACATGTGTTCTGAAGCAGGAAGTAATTGAAAGTGAAACAAATGTCTATAAATTTGTGAACTTGTGGATAAAATATATATCATATGATGTGCATAAACTGAAGAAATAGTAATGTACTAGTGTTGCATAAAAATGAACGTCAAAATACACAACTTGTCACATAGGAATCTACTTGCATTAATGTTAAACTGGGTCAGATACTGTAGAAATATTAGGATTTGTGTGCACCATTCACTAAAGTTAGTTTTCAGTACTAGGAAACAAATATGTATTTCAGGTGGATGAATATTTCTGAGAATAATCTTGTGAAAAGTTTATTATAAATCCACATACATGAACATGAATGAAGGTAGGGAGTGTATAATAAGGCATATATATTACATATTTTGAAAAAATCTGGAGAGTGTGTGTGTATATATATATATATATATATATATATATATATATATATATACACACACACACACACACACACACACACACACACACACAAAACACACACAGGAACATTAAAAAGTAGCAATACATATGCCAATCGAAATTCATCATGAAATATATATCTTTCACAGATACAAAACTATTTATTTTACTGAACTTGTATTTATGTATACTGTTGTTCAACTAGGAAGCAAACCCATAGATTGAATTTTCTGTTAAAACAGTGTTTAGGAGGAGTGATCTCTTTTTACGATTTGTATCTGCCAAGTCAGCCACCTCATAAGAATGTATGTGTGATACCATGTAGGATTCTATATGTGAACCTAAAAAATACATGTGCTGAATAGGCTTCAGAGAAAGGGAGACAGGAATTCACATATTTCTTAACTTTAAAAACACATGGAGAACTATTTCAATTAAAAATTGACTAGATTTATAACACCAACACTTTATCAGGCAAAAGGCAAGTCCAACTATACACCATGCCTACTCTGAACTGCTTCTATTTCTATTCTCTTTGGGTTGTTTTTTCTCCATCATATTAGGATTAGTAGTCAGAGTCTATCTGGTTTTGGTTAGTGTCATGGATTCAGTATTTTGAATGGAAAATTAGATAATGAATCCAATGTGTATGCAAATATGTGCTGCACAATAATTTTTCCACTCTCATCCAGCACAATACCTTGAAATTATCTTTGCCCCAAGTAAGACACAATTAGAGGAGAAGAGTTAGAAAATCTGTGAATACATATCTGTACTGGAAAATGCTCAGGAGTTCACAACCTTGGAGGTGGTAGTGTTGTTTCCAAAAGTAAGGGACACGGGTTGACAACCTGATCTTTTATTAAAATTGGAAGCCATCTTGCCACAAAGCCATAAAAAGTTAATTTTGGCTTTACTATAAATAACTGCAAATTTTGAACCTGCTTGGAATGCCTGCCCGTGCCTTGAATTCACCCATGCTTGACTCTCTGACCAGATATCAGCCCTCGCTGAAACTTTAGTGACACATCATAAATTTTGGCCTTCCCTGGCCAGACAACGACCCTCTCTGAGGCTCTATTTGTCCTCATAATTTCTGATATTGGGGCCACCAATAAATAAATAAATAAATAAATAAACTACCATTTGTGTGATGCTTGTCAAAGTTCTGTTATCTGTAACCCCCATTTTGTGTAACTTTCTGGGCTATATAGCTGTGCTGTAGGAAAGGCGGGGTTGCTGTCTTGTTCCTGCCGTTTTGGGATGGAGAGGCAGCCCAGCCGGTTGACATAATAAGCTTGCCTCAATTTGATTTTAGTTGGAGTCATTGTTCTTTTTTTGCGTCCTCATCTAACCTTTTTGAGTTCCCCAGCAAGATGACCCTGCCGACCAGATCACAAGACCAGACTGCTGGAAATTCTGAATCTGGCCTTCCCTCCAGGACTCCGGGCTGGAGAGCCACTCTAGGGGGTGCACATCTTGAGATGTTCCAAGGTCATGGAGTGAGCGTTCGGTCCCAGGAGCACTGCGGTGAACCATGGCACTAAAACTATTAGCAATCACCTGGTGGAGGAGGCCTCAATAATTAAGTGGCACCTTTATAACATCTGATATCCGTTTAAGGGAGATCTGTTCTGATGACATAGAGGTGTCCTGGGGAGGCTCACATATACTTGTTTTTGGTACAGTAATGAGAATCGTTCTGTCCTCTGTTCTGTTCTGTAGGGAATTCATCTGGAATGGTAGAGAGGTGATGACTGGCATGTACGCAGTCCTACTTCGGAGCTTTAGCAAGACGTTGCATTGCTCCTATGTTTTTCTGTTTCAAGTCCGGGTTTCTGTATTTTGTGTTTTGTTCTGTGTTCTATATGTTTTTCTTGTTTGTTTTGTGTGTTTTGTTCTGTGATTTCTGTGGTAAAAACATAAGAATATTGGACGTGAAAATGGGTAAAAAAGAAAGTAAGCCTGATATTCCTTTGGACTCTGTTTTAAGGAACTGTGATGAACTTTACCCACCTTTGTTAAGCAGGATGAGAGAAGTTCCTAGCTGGCTGCCTGGAGTACACCCACTGCAGAGGGCAATGCCTGCTGGGGACCTAGAACTGAGTATCTCCCAGGTTAACAATTGAAACTCCATTAAAACCCCTTGTCCCTCCAGATCAAGAGAGTCACAACCTCTGGGCAGGGTCCCCTGTGTTTCTTCTTTGTTACCAAAGCAATAAACCTCCCTTTTTCTTTTTCTAAAAACCTTGTCCTCATTATTAAATTGGCATTAATTGGCTTCAAGGTCAGGAGCCGAACTTTAAGTTACAAATTTTGATAAATCCCTCCCCCCCCCGTCCCGGAACATTTTTAGAGCTGACTACTGAAATGTTACTAGATGGAACATGCTTGGGGCGGAACCGAACCAGAGGAGATAATCCTGTAAGTAAAAGGAGGGACTGAGGGACTCCCAGCAGCTGCTGAAGCCCTGTTGCTTCAGGGAATTCCCTCCTTCCTTCCCTGCACTGTAATGATTATGCCACCTCTGTCTTGTTAAAAAAGAGAAAAAGAAAAAGGGGACACTAAATGCATTAAAGTCACCATGGAGACCCTTGATTGTACATTTCAGGTTGCCCCTCTGTTAAAACATCTGCCGCCCCCTTGTGGACATCTATGGTGCCACTGGTGTAGGAGATTTTTTTCTTATCTGCTCAGGTTTAAAGGATTCTGTCTGACAGCCATAGTCTGGACCTTCTTTCTGTCTGTCTTGTGTCTTTGTTTCTGGCCCTTTAAGACATGTGCAATAATGTGTTGATATTATAAATTGTTTCTTGGGAATGATCTTAGCTGAATTTGTGTCTAAATGATGATGTTTTCTTGTAACAATCTGGTATCTGAATGGGTTTTTGAAGCATTGCAAAATCTTGCAGTTAAAAGTCGGGTTTAGGTAATTGTTTAGTTTATGATTTCAGATAATTCATGCCAGAGAACTTAAATACTTAGGATGGAAAACTGAAGAAGTCTACTTCCAAGTTGGCAAGTAAATTCCCAATCATTCAGTCTTTTTTTTTTCACCAATTTTGAATTGGGTAGCCTGGGAAAATGTCACTGTGTGTTTGAGAGCATTAATATGAACAAGGATTGTAAATCATAGTATGATATCTGTTGACAAAACAAGATGTAAAAATATAAAATTTTGTGAATTGTATCTTAAACTTGTACCATAATTTTCAACATCCTAACCTGACAATAATGGTTAAAATGCCTTAGGCCTGAGGTGTCGGCTCAGAAAAGAAGTTTTTTCCTGCTCCTTCCAGACCTCAGCCATGACTTATTTTGAAAGGCAAATGAAAGAAGCCTGCAAGCTTAGTAGGAGACTGATCTGAGGCCTAAGAGAAAAAAAGGTAAATTGTATGGTATTTACTAATTACTGGCCAGTCATTTTTTCTAGGACTCTTATTTTTTTCCTTAGATACTTTATTTTTTTTTTGAGCTCATGATTTTGATCATACAGACGTAGGTTAATGTTTTTCTGATCAGTACTATCTTTGACCAACTGTGGACTTTTTGAAACATTGCAATGGAGATTTCACCTGTGAAAAGCTACAAGGCCTTTACAATTATTATGTGTGCTCAATTTTGTTATGTGTTGTATGTCTATATAAACATATGTCGGTACATTTTATATATGATACAAAAATTAACATATATAAGGAGCACTCATAAAAAAAAAGCACTCATAAAAACAAATTTTAAAAAGTGGATCTAAAGAACTTCAATTCACGTGATTTAAATGGTTCAATTAAATTTGATAAACAGATAAAAATAAATGTCTTTAAATTTAAGCTTTCAAGTTTTTCTAGGTATTCAAAAATCTAATAAAATATTAATATCTACAAAATGTCTAATATGCCTTGGTTCTAGGACTTTTCCTTCAACATAAAAATGGTTTACACTCTTCAATACATGTGTCTAATATTTTAATAAATAAGTAAAGTAAATTTGATATGGGATTACTCATTCATGAGTACTTTTGTTAGATATCTGATTGACTTACTAACATCTGTATAAGTTTGACTAAATTCTGTAAAAGATTGTAATAATCAATCATGTGTTAAAGAGACAAAAGTTTCTTAAAACATAAGTTTACCTATAACATTGTGTTTATTAAGTTTTATTTTTTCTTGTGTAAGCAACCATAGAAATTAAACAACTGATTAAATTACAACTGTTATTTTAGAGCACTGCACTGCCATTTCTTTAAAAGCTAAACTTGGTTAATGTAGAAACATCAATGTAATTGTGATGCTACTAATGTGCTCATATCTTACAGGTATGCAACTCTGTAAGGTAAAAATTTTAAAAGAGCATTATATCAAGCTGGTGTTCTGAAGTTTTATGATAAAAAATATATTAGGGATTTATTCACCTGTTATCAATAAGATATGTAAAGTTTTATCTTACTTTTTACATTGGGGAACAATTTAAATGTACTTTATGTTAATGAGAGCCTAATCTATGTAAAGGTTAAAAACTTTCAGCATTTCTATAATTCGTATTTTAAAGTGATATTATATGGTGTTAGCTAATGTTCATGTGACCTCAAACAATTTATGTAAACTTTTTAAAATAATATCTAAAAAATAAAGATCAGCTTTAGAACTAAAACACTTAAGATTTATAAAGAGCCCTGCCTTACCTGAGATAAGGCTGTGTGTCCCATCTTATTTCATGTGAGAATGACTACAAAAGCAGTAGGTCAGATTTTATTTCTTTAAAGTTATGTTAAAAGTTCTTTTTTAATGTCAAGATTCCTAGGATCTCAAACAGGGGATATAATGTATGACTCAGCCAAAAAATTCAGTGTAGCTATTACACGAACTAAGTATTTTTACTGTTGTTAAAAAATTTTATTTTGTAATTTTCTTATATGTGATCTAAAGATTCCCTGTTAGTTTTTAAAGAAGTGTTGCTTTAAGAACAAAACATGGGTTAATTTCAGAGAGTAAGTTATCACCTACAAGACAGTCAGAATAATACAGATCCCAATTAATAAAAAGATAAATAATTTTAAAGTTATAGACATTAAAGCCTAGTGCTCTTAATATAAGGCTGTTAAAATTTATTTGATTTTTAAAAGGCAACTCATGTCCCTCAACTACTTCTAAAAGGCAACTCATGTCTCTCACACCATGCCTACTCACGTCATCCTCTCTCAGCTCAGAAGAAGCCAAAATGGGTGACGCCTCTCTTCTTACAAGAATGGAGCCAAATATAAATAGACTATCAATATAAGTAATTAATTAAGTCAGGTAAAATCAGGGAGACTGGTTTTGGGTGAGTTCTAAAAATTTGGAGACTTTTACCTGAGGGATTAAAATTTCCTCAGTGCTCTACCCCTAATCTATCAAAGATTTGAAAGGGACACAGAGAAAAGGGGGGAATGATAGACCCAACCTGATCTTTTATTAAAATTGGGAGCCATCTTGCCACAAAGCCATGAAAAGATAATTTTGGCTTTACCATAAATTACTGAAAATTCTGAACCTGCTTGGAATGCCTGCCAGTGCTTTGAACTGAGCCATGTCTGGCTCTCCGACCTGATAGCAGCCCTCTCTGAAACTTTAGTGACATATCATAAATATTTGCCTTCCCTGGCCAGACAACAACCCTCTCTGAGGCTCTAATGGTCCTCATAAATTCTGATGTAGGGACAGCAAAAAAAAAAAAAAAAAAAATATATATATATATATATATATATATATATATATATATATATATATATATATATATAAACTACCATTAGTGTGATGCTTGTCAGAGTTCCGTTATCTGTAATGCCCATTTTGTGTAAATTTCTGGTCCATGAAGCTGGGCTGTAGGAAAGCTGGGGTTGCTGTCTTGTTCCCGCCATTTTGGGAGGGAGAGGCAGCATGGCCAGTGGAAATAATAAGCTTAATTTAATTTAATTTTTATTGGTGTCAGTGGTCTTTTCTTGTGTCCAGATCTAACAGGAAAACACTCACAAAACATGGAGCTCTGCCGGCCTAAAGACTTCTTGAGACACTTCCTCTGAGGTTGGGCACTTGAAATATATGTTGTTGTAAGGACCTTTAGCTTCCTTTCTAGTGGGACCATCAAAGCTGGGTCTGCATCTATGTGACCTGGAGGACATGGTTTCTTATATTCTAATGAACATGAGGCAGCAGTGCTGAATTTTCTCTTTGTAGGTAAACTGTGGCCACTGGGTCCTAAGTGTCTCCCCGTGTGGACAGTGAAGACATTTTGTCATCCTCCACTTTTAGTGGTGTTTCTTGCTGCTGCACTGCGATTTTGGTATTTGCTTCATGAAATACAATGATTTCAACTGGGACCCAGTGCTAGAGGGAGTTCTGTCACTTGCGGTGGGTCAGAGTCTGCAGGAGAATGCACCAACCAGGCTTCTATCCCACAGAGCTTGCCCCCTTGTCCATAGCAATCTGACTCTGAAATTTGCCCTGAAACCTCTCCATATAAAATGATGCCTTTACATAGAAGGGCCTGCTGGCTGCACCATGTCACTCACAAGCCATTTGGAAGGCAATGGCAAATCCTCATGGCCACACCACAGATGTATTATCACACACCTGCCCACCACTGCAATAGGCCCACTACTCTGCAGGCTCCAACTTACTGGCATCTTTGTTCTACACCATTTTCATGAAACCCAGACAAACTAGGCATTCTATGGTACACTCATGATCAGCAACAAGACATCCAAAGGCTCTCCAGTGCCACCTGGTTAAGGGAATTTCAAAAATTTCATGGTATTTAACTAGCAATTTTTCATGGATGAAGTTGGAGGCACTGTGGGTTTCAGTTAATTCAGGAACCATAGAATGGTGAAGAAGGTCATTTCAATGAAAGCTGTGGAGTACTCTCACAGGCAAGTCTTCCCATAGAGTGGCCAAAAGCTCATATGCATCCAGGCCCATTAAGGTCTACAATGTGACGTCCATGGGTGTTTTGACTCTCAACTATGGATGCCTAATCTTTCAGAAAAAAATCATGTGATATCCTGGCTGAGATTCTCAGGCTCTGTGGAAAACCAACCTGGTCCTTGATCTCAGTTTCCAAGGGTGATCCCCATGCGTGGCCTCCTAAAATCCGAACACAATTCATCGCAATATTTCTCTGAGATCAGTTCCAGAACTCAGACTCTAAAGGAATGACACCAGAGTTTAACCTCAGGTAGACCCAGTCATAACTTCCAACCGCCACACAAATCACCACAATTAAAACCAAAACACTCCCACAAAGCCCTCATCTTTTTCCATATAGACACTCATCATAACCTGCGGCTGGAGTTTTCCATGAGGGACTCATCCCAAGAGAGTGTGCAAAATAACCTTCCTAGCCCCTCATTTGCCTAAAGTCAGGGTTGCCTGGACACCCTTCCTGAGAACCAGGAGTGACCATAGGCCTGACGTAAATACTGCTCTGCTTCTCCAATTTGAGGCCTACTGACTGTCGGGTTTAGATTTTATATCTGAATTGGAGTCATGAAAAAACCCAAGCACCTAAAGACTTGCCACTGCAGAGTTTTGAAGAACTCATTTGACACAAAGAATCCGTATTCTCACTAGATGGATGTCAGGAACCTTATAGAGGAAGGCGAGAGACTTCATCCACAAAGACAGCTTTTTGGGATATTTTGGTTTTGGAAGCACACATGGAATCTTTCTTTAGATCCATCAGGTGCTGAGAATATAAGCCACAGCCTCACACATGGCCAAGAGGCTGATTCACAAACATCCCTTTCCAAAGCAATTAAGCAAAGAGCTACAGGTGATGCCCATTAATTTCCATTTTAAAACTGTTTTCTTCAGGCGTCCCAAAGGGGTGGCATGAGGCAAAGACCTTCCTGACATTCAGGGCAACAGAACAATAGGTAAGCAAATGGCCCAAAGCAGGGTTTCTCCACTTAGACTTTTTTGGTCACACTGATATCTGAGTTTTCTGATATTCCCCCAATCCCTTAAGCTATCCAGTACATGGCCATATCACAGAGCTTGGAGATGGTACATATATTGGACACAAAACCATGAGCCTATTCTGGAGAGTGGCCCAAATTCAGGAAGAAAACAGGAACTTAGGAAGATAGTAGGTGTTACCCATCCATATGGCAAGCCAAATTCCATTCATTAATTGGGCAGGATGAATGCTGTGAAGCTTTCTACTAGACAGGACACATCCATTGATGCATTCTCTTCTCTAATGTCTACAACCACGAACACAGTGGGACATACAGACATAGAAACACTCATCTTGTCAAACGACTTACTAGAAACAGTCCCCTCCAAACCAAACAAACCACCTTTCCCCCCTATTCTCGGAACATGACACAAAACCATAAACTCCCATCCACACCCACAAAGTCATGTCCTTCCCCCAAGTAGGTCTGTGACTATCCGGAGTATCCTCTGACTGGTGGGCCTTAGTATGTTTTCCGGAAATAGCCTGTCCTGTCTCAGATCTGGTCTCCTTGGTCAACTCTGTGAAGTTGTCAGGTGCCAGTGGTGAGCCACTACCTGCTTTCTGAGGAAAGGGCCCTCTTCAGAGCTCTTCTAGCATTTGGCCATCCTCACATCAGTACGTACCAAGAAAGAATGACACTGTCCTTGGTAAATCCAAACAAGTGTGCCTACTGGAACTGGGACTGAGAGTGGCTCTGAGTGCCTGGCTTACTGGACCCCAATGTCAGAGAGTTCTTTTCCCAAGGAAGTGAGGTAGGTCACTTCCTTCAGGAACTGAATGAGGTCACTGCCTTGGCAACCACTTTGTCCTAACAGTTGCTTCCATAGGTCCCATGAGATGGAGGCTGCCCCTACTTCCTGTGACACTTTCACAAGTTCAAATAGTGTATCCACCCTCCTCACCTGGGAATAGCTCTCCACACAGGCCTTGTTTGTTCCATCCTCTCTACATTAAGATCAGAGAGGCTGATTCAGACACAACCCTTCATCCTGCCCAGGTTGTTTGCCATGGAAGATGACTTTTGCTCTCTTAGGTCCTTCATAGCTGCCTACATCTTCTCCAGGGATCATTTCTGCATGGACTTTTGAGGTTCCCAGCAGGTGGAAGATTCCCTACATTCCTATATTGTAAGACCAACTCTGTCCCTGCTCTTCTGTAAAGTTATATTGAGTGAACAGTGTATGGTTAGAGTTAATAACATGTTTGATTTATGTTAGTAATCATTCTGCAGGATGAATAATGGTATTGGGAACCTGCCTTGTTAATAAGAATATAGAGATAAAATATAAGTATGAAAACAGAAATCTAGGTAAAATTTGAAGCCCAGAAGTGCATTTGGCCCTTGATTGGGATACTTAGCTTTGAATTATGTTCTGCACAGGTGTCTCAGATAATTCAACATACAGTGTCATAGGACCTTGTATCTTGGATGATTGAATGTCGAAGAGAACATCCAGTCAAAAAGGGATAGTCAGTAGGATTAGGAAGATAATCGGTAGGTTTAGAAGGAAGAGTTAGTATAGGATTGATACCAAAAGTTTTTTAGCAATAGGGTTTCGAGTAGAGAGTGAATGTATATGTCAGCCCATGTGAAGAGTCAATCACAATGATGAACTGGGATAAATATGTAGGAAAGCAGAAATCAATAGAGACATTAGGAATTCAGCCAAAGTATAAAGTGAGTGATAGAATTAGATATTTTGAACAGGGTTGAGGTTGAATAAAAAATCTTAGGAAGAAACAAATATGTAGTCACCAATACGATTGATATTTGAGAGCATTAGGCAACCTGGACATGGATGTTTTTAGTAATCCATGCTCACTTTCCTTTTAGGCTTTGGTGAAAGGTGAATAAAATATGTACTTGTCACTTCCTATTTTTCTGTATGCTTAACAAAACACTGTTTAAATCTTGAGAACTGTTTGCCAATCCTGTTCCCAGAATGTGTTGTCCCCAACTGCCAAACTGCAGAATGTACTCTCTCACCCATTTGCTCGCAAACCGAACAGTCGCCCGGACTCTCAAACCCTCTGCTCCTCCTCCTCCACCCTTTGTTCTTCCTGAGTCTCAAGACTCAACTAGACTCTCCGCACCCGCCTTATCCCCTACCCTCTTCCCCCAACACCCAACACCCTCTAAGTGATTCCCTTGCTGCTGACTCAGCCTCTCCACCATTGGAGGAACTAGGCCGGCCCAGCGCCCTCCAGATTACTACCCGGCAGCACTTCCCTCCCTGTCCTCTCCATGGAAAGAATATAAGCTCTGCTTAAGCTGTTTCAGGGCTCTCTGCTCTATCCAAGTGAGGTCTGAGCCCCAGCATGCTGGACTCCTAATTAACCCTTTACTATTGCATGAGACAGTCTCTTGGTGGTCTCTTCCTCCAATGCTTGCCAGAACTTCACATCTGAAACCCCCAGCAAGATCCATCAGCGGTGTACGAAAGACTCCCAACGAGCTCCTATCAGGATAAGTAAGGTACCTCTTTCGTGTTTCAGGTTTCAGGTTAGGGCTTTGCAAAATGGCTATCGGTGATGAGCGTGAGCTCTCTCAGATGCTGGCTGACAGACGTGTCACAGAGCCACAGGTCACGTTCCTGGGGGATGCCCCAGAGGATTCGGAAAATAGAGGAACAATAGTATCCTCGACTCAGTGATTTTTTTGTTTCGGATTCGGTTTTGCCAGAACATCATGTTTTGCTGGCTAATCAGTCCTGGTCTCAGTATTGGACATCCATTGCCTGTCTTTATTGTCTTGTCTTGTCTGTGTTGTGTGTCATTGCTTTCACTGTATGAATATCTTTCATTATGGGACAGAGCACTTCAATGCCTCTGTCCCTGACTCTTGTTAAGTGGACCAAAGTCCACTTAAGGGCTCAGAATCTTTCTATTTCAATAAGACGCCGGAACTGGCAGACTCTCCGTGCCTCAAAATGACCCACCTTTGGAGTCGGATGGCCCCTGAAAGAACTTTCTACTCCCCACTAATTCAAAAAGTCAGAAATATTGTCTTTCAACTGGGGCCACATAGCCATCCAGATCAACAGCCATATATCTTAACTTTGCAGGACCTCTGCAAATCTCCTCCTCCATTTGTGAAGCCTTTCCTTGTCCCTGCCCCTGCTCCTCCACCTTCCCCCATGATTCTATCTCTCAAACCCTCTGCTCCTCCTCCTCCACCCTTTGTTCTTCCTGAGTCTCAAGACTCAACTAGACTCTCCGCACCCTCCTTATCCCCTACCCTCTTCCCCCAACACCCAACACCCTCTAAGTGATTCCCTTGCTGCTGACTCATCCTCTCCGCCATTGGAGGAAGCTAGGCCGGCCGAGCGCCCTCCAGATTACTACCCGGCAGCACACAAAGCCACTCCTTCCCTGGACAAAGCTGGCCCCAGTAAAAGAACTCAAAGAACTTGCCGGCGTTGTCACACCTGCCTACTTGGGATGACTGCCAACAAGTCCTACAGACTCTCTTCATGACAGAGGAACAAGAGAAAAACCTCCTGGAAGCTAAAAAAAAATATCCTAGGACAAGATGGGTGACCGACACATCTTCCCACATAATCAAAGCCGGCTTTCCATTGAACCAACCCAACTGGGACACCAACACGTTTGAAGGTAGGCAGCATCTGTCCACTTATTGCCGGGCTCTAATAGCGGGTCTCCAAGCAGCCGCTAAGGTGACCAACTATTTGGGCCAAGGTTAGAGAGATTATTCAAGGGCCTGATAAATCTCCCTCTATGTTTCTAGAGAGAATTATTGAGGCATATAGGAGATATACTCCTTTCGATCCTCAGGCAGAGGATCAAAAGCCATCTGTCATGATGGCCTTCATTGGGCAAGCTGCCCTGGATATTAAAAGAAAGTTACAATGCGTAGATGGATTACAAGATATGACTTTGAGAGATTTAGTCAGAGAAGCCTAAAAAGTAAACTATAAGAGATAAACTGAGGAAGAGAAAGAACAAAGGAGGAAGAAAGAAAGGGAGCAAAGAGAGGATGCGAGAAGCAAAAGATAGACTAATGCATTGACTAAGGTCCTGGTCACAACAAAAAATAGGACAGAAATTAAGAAACAGGGATACAGGAAGGGATACCTGGGCCCACGCCAAAAGCCACCCCTGGCCTCAGATCAATGTGCCTACTCAAAAGAAAAAGGACACTGGGCCAAAAAGAGCCCTAGAAAGAGACAGCCACACCAGCCAGACATTCTGACTCTGGAGGATGACTAAGAAAGTCGGGGCTCAGATCCTCTTCCCGAGCTCAGGGTAACTTTTGAAGTGGAGGGGACCCCAGTACACTTTGAAGTGGATACAGGGGCAGTATACTCAGCCCTTAAAGCGCCATTGGGCCCTCCATCAAATAAAAGGTCTCTATTTCAAGGGGCTAATGGCAGTAAATATCGGTCATAGACAACTAAGAGGATCATGGACCTGGGGAAAGTAAAAATCCATCACTCCTTCCTAGTAATCCCAAGATGCCCGGCCCTATTAATGGGCTGAGATCTGCTCACCAAGCTCCGGGCCAGAATAACTTTTAACCCTGAAGGCCCCCAAGTGAAAATTATAAATCCTTCAGTAAAAACTCCTATAGTCACAGCTTTAACTGTCAGTAGAAGATGAACATCAACTCTTCACACCCCACAAGACTGATCAAACAGGCAAGTTACCCCAGAATTGGATAACATATTACCCAGATGCCTGGACAAAAACTGCTGGCTTAGGCCTGCCCATTAAAAAACCTCCAATGACAGTGGAGTTAAAAACCTCAGCCTCTCCAATCAATGTCAAAAAATATACTCTGGGCAAAAATCTAAAGATGGGATAAGGCCCCATATTCAGAAATATCTGGTCTTAGGGGTCGTAAGGCCCTGTTAATCAGCCTGCAACACTCCCCTGCTACCATTAAAAAATGCCAGGAACTGGGGACTATCACCCCGTTAAAACCTACGAGAGATCAACAACAGAGTGCAGGACATTCACCCCATGGTACCTAATCTGTGCAATCTGCCTAGCACTCTGAACCCTGAGCAGAAATGGTATACTGTTCTGTACTTAAAAGATGCTTTATGTTGCTTGCCTCTGCATAAAGATAGTCAGTTGCTGTTTGTTTTCGAGTGGGTAGACCCAGAAACCGGAACGTCTGGTCAACTAACTTGGACTAGACTCGAACAGGGGTTCAAAAACCCCCCCACTATCTTTGATGAAGCTCTCCACAGAGATCTCAACAACTTCAGAACTCCACACCCTGCTTCAACATGTGGATGGCCTGCTACTGGCAGCCAACAACAAGGAAAACTGTGAATCTGGGACCCAAGCACTATTATCTGAGCTTCCTAAACTGTCGTATAGAGCTTCTGCCAAAAAGGCACAAATTTGTCAGCATGAAGTAATCTTCCTGGGCTATTCACTTAGGGGCGGTAAACGATGGCTCACTGAGCAAAGAAAACAAACTGTTGTGCAGATACCACACAGATCTAACAGCAGACACCTCAGAGAGTTTCTTGGGACTGCTGGCTTTTGCAGGTTATGGATACCTGGGTTTGCATCATTAGCTGCTCCTTTATACCCGGTGCTAAAGGGAGATGCCCATTTTCAATGAACCCCTGAGAACCAGGAAGCTTTTGATAACACCTAAGGACTCTGACACTGAACCCTCAACTTCACTGAGCTCAGCCTGCAATTTCAGAATGCCCTACACTAAGTTAAAATGTATATCAACTCACTCACCTTTTTTCAAAGAAATTGCAGGCATTCCTGAAGGATCAAGAACATAGTTTTCCACTAACCAATTCACCGAGAAAGGGAAGAACTGAATGGGTAACAAAAGCCTGTCGGGTCTGTCAATTGGTTAATGCTTACACTTCCAAGCTTCTTGCAGGAAAGCACCTATGAGGAACCAGACCAGGACAATTCTGGGAATTGGGAAGTTGACTTTACTGAAATTAAGCCAGCAATGTATGGACTTAAATATCTCCTAGTCTTTGTAGATACATTTTCAGGATGGATTGAAGCATCCCCAACAACCAAAAAAAAAAAAAAAAGAAAGAAAAGAAAAGAAAAAAAATGGTGCAAATGGTGGTCAAAAAGATCCTGAAAGATATTTTTCCAAGATTCTGCCTGCCTAAGGTAATATGGCTCTGATAATGGACCAGCGTTCATGGCCCAGGTAAGTCAGGGGTTAGCCAGAATCCTGGGGATTTATTGGAAGTTACATTGTGCTTATAGACCCCAGAGCTCAGGACAGGTAAAAAAATAAAAAGAACCATTAAAGTGACCTTAACGAAATTAAGCTTAGAAACTGGCATAAAAGATTGGACTATGCTCCTGCCTTATGCACTGTTTCATGCAAGAAATACTCCCTCTGTTTCTCTGTCTAACCTCACCCCCTATGAAATTCTCTATGGTGCCCCTGCTCCAGTAAGGGACCTAACCCCAACTCTAAGACCTAACGATCCCTTCCACACCCCCTTGCTTGACAGACTTAAAGCTCTTGAAAGAACTCAGCGATACTTGTTGAAACAGCTGGCCCCTTCCTACCAACCAGGGTATGATGGGACTCCACATCATTATCAAGTAAGAGACCTCATCTACTAAAGACGACATCAGGTGTCATCCCTGAAACCACGGTGGAAAGGACCTTACCAGGTGCTACTTATAACACCTACAGTGGTAAAGGTAGACGGAATCACTTCCTGGATCAATGCCTCTCATCTCAAGCCTGCGCCATGTCCCCACTCTGGCTGGAAGCTGGAAAAGAGTGGTAACCCTTTCAAACTGTGTGTTCGTCATGTGGATAAGGCTATAGACTCTCCCCTTGGCCACCAGTAGTCCTAACCATCATCAGCCCGTTCAGTAACAATGGCTGATCACAAATCCTACTAGACAACAAGTATGGACTACCTCGAATACAGCCCCCTGAGGGACCTGGTGGCCATCCCTCCACCCAGACATTTGTCAGCTACCTATAGGTCTTTCATATTGGGATAGCCCTGATGAACGAGATTCCACTAAAATTCCATTAAATCCCTTTCGTACCATAGGTAATGGAAACCAACATTATGGATCTAGGGACACGTGAGCCAGATGCAGTTTGGCTAGCCTAGATTACTATGTTTGGCCGGCGGACTATCAAATCCACAAACAGCCATGGCTGTGTGGGGAAAAGCCAACTTCTTCTGTAAGTCATGGCGATGTGAGCATGCAGGGGCTGCCTGCTGGAACCCAAACTCCTCATCAAATTCAGTACACAGCATTGGCCATATTACCAATTTGACAATCAAAACTGATGGCCCCCAGATGGGTCTCTAGATCCTCAAATTCTGTGTTACCTTTTTAACTTCTGCAAGTGCTCAAAAGGGTGAAAGGAGATTCCCCTATGTGGAGGCCAATTCCCTCCTTCTTTCACATCCTGAACTATGCTTCTCTAATAGATCCTCACCCTCAGATTTCTGCTCCAGACTCTCTGCTGTCACTTCCACCTCAGGAATTTGATTTCTCCCCTCCAATTACTAGATCAAAAACCCAAACCTCTACCCTTTCTCAGACCATTGCCCCCTTGCTGAGGTAGCAGGTACTTAGGTACCCCTAAACCCAGACACTCCTCTATTCTCCTGTCAGTGCCAACAATGGGTCCCAACAGGTCCTCTTACCTGCTAACCCAAAGCTCAAACCAGATGAGAAGAGCCCTCAGACCCCTATCCATGATGTAATGAAAATTGCCTTTAAAGTTGCATTGTCAACACTGAATACAGGTTACTAAGAATTTAAAATCCCTCACAGGCTTTTAGAGATACTCACTCCCATCTTCCCCTCTGCTCTACTTGCTCTACTGCTCAAGTTTTTTTTTTTTTTGCTAGCAAAATACCAAACCCCTTTCCCATTATTCTTTTAATCTCTTCTTCCTGATTCTCAGATCCACGGAGCTGCTCTCACCCCCTGCCTTCCACTCTTCCCCCTCTGTACCAAGACCACAGAAAATTCTTAAGTGACCTTCTCCAGCAGTCTTCACCATGACTGACTTTAGGACTTTCAGAAAAGAATCCCTATGAAAGAGTTCAATGTAGATAAACTTCCTCTTTTCTTGTTGCCCTGTTCTAGTTGCCACTGGCTGGAAAAGTCAGCACTCCTAAGCTAGACACCCCTTACTAGTTTTTCACAAAATATGTGAACAAGGTCTCTTGCCTTGAGCTGGAGCTTCACAGAGATTGCTACATTTCTAAGATAAAGAAGTTACCAACTGGGCTCCATTTTAACAGCTGGCAGGGAGAAAAAAAGAAGAGAAGACAAAAGCTCTCCTCCTCCCAGGTGTCCTTAAAAAGTTAACTTGCCAAAATAGAAGAAATAAAACAGAAACAAAAACTGCTTTTTGTGAACTTCTGCAGACTGTGATCTTCTGAGCCCATTCCCTTACATGTTGGGTACAAAATTCTGAAACAACCTAAACTTGGGGTTCAGAGGATTTATTGATTACAACAGAAGCAATGCCCTCTACATCCTTTTGCAACCAAATAGGACTGCTTCCCTAGCTTCGGTGCTATCTTAGGTGCCTTTCCTTGTCTGTTCCTACAACAGTATAATTCTATATACTTAATTATTGTTTATGTGTTCATAAAATGGTCAACAGATGTGATTAATTATGTAATGGTGCAGATGTTTCCCAGAGTGCTCTATCCTGACACAGGTTCATTTAAAGTTCAAATAGGGGGGCATAAAACCCGGTTCCGCTGGGAACCTGTATCCCTCACTTTAGCCATCCTATTTGGAATAAGAGTTGCTGCAGGGGTGGGCACAGGAACCACTGCCCTAGTCCATGGGACACAACAAATGACTCAATGAGAAGCAGCAATAGACCAAAGCTTAAAGATATTAAAAACCTCAATCCCAGCTTTACAGGAATCTTTAACCTCTCTCTCCGAAGTAGTTTCACAGAACAGGCGACGGTTGGACCTCCTCTTCATGAGAGAGGGGGCCTTTGTGCTGCAATGAGGGAAGAATGTTTTTTTTTTTTTTTTATGCCGACAATACTGGAGTTGTAAAAGAATCTATGAGTAAATTAAGAAAACGCCTTGAAGAGCATCAATAAGAGACAGAGGCCCAAAAAGCGTGGTTTGAGTCTTGGTTCACACAGTCCCTGGGGTTAACTACGCTTTTATCTGCCTTGGCCAGTCCATTAATAATCCTCATATTATTGCTAACTGTAGGGCCCTGTTTGCTCAACCGTGTAGTTTCCTTTCTCCAAGCTCAAATTGGACAAGTTAAACTTATGGTAATCAGACAACAATATACCTCACTAGCAGACATAAAATGTGACACCCCCCAATGATCACTTTTTTGATTGAAAGTAACCAGAAAAAGAAGTGGGGAATGAAAGGTTTATTAAATAGGTACTTGTCACTTCCTGTTTTTCTGTATGCTTAACAAAACACTGTTGAAATCTTGAGAACTGTTTACTAATCTTGTTCCCAGAATGTGTTGTCCCCGACTGCCAAACTGCAGAATGTACTCCCTCACACATTTGCAAGCAAACTGCCCACTCACCCTGACCCATCAATAAACTTCACAGCCTGCCTTCTCCAAAGAAAGTATATAAGCTCTGCTTAAGCTGTTCTCAGGGCTTTCTGCTAAATTCAAGTGAGCTCTGAGCTGCAGCATGCTGGACCCCCAATACACACTTTGCTGTTGCATGAGACAGTCTCTTGGTGGTCTCTTCCTAAAATGCTCACTCGACCATTCCATTGGTACAATCATTAGTGTGACCTTTGCTTTTTGTGTCCAGAATATTACTGTGATAAAATGTATATGTAGGTCAAGTGACATGAGTATTTCTTCCACCATTTCTGGGAGGAATATTTTGAAGACCTAATAATTAGTATTGGGGTAATAAAGACGTGTACCCTGTGTCTATGAATATCGAGATAATGCATGAATAGATAATACTGTGTTTAAATAATATAACAGGTTCCACTTTAAATAATGTATTGAATTGATATCTGAAAATATATAAGAAATCATTTATTGATATACAATCATTCATTCCAACCAGTTATACATCTAATGGTAATATTAGGGTTATGGTTCATTATCTAGGGTGTGTGAGATTTCCTTCAAAAGTAATTATGGAAATCAAAAATAATGTGTTTGGAAAGAATTCTCATGAAAAGACCAGTCAAGAAACATGGAGAAATATATGTGTTCTGAAGTAGAAAGTGATTGAAAGTGAAACAAATGCCAATAAAATTGCAAACTTATGGATGAAATATATATCCAATGATGTGCATAAACTAAAGAAATAGTAATGTACAAGTGTTGAAAAAAATGAAATTCAAAATACACATCATGTCCCATAGGAGTCTACTTGCATTGATGTTAAACTGAGTCAGTTACTGTAGAAAAATTAGGATTGTATACACCATTCACTTAAGTTAGTTTTCAGTGTTGGAAACAAATAGGTATTCCAGGTGGAAGAATATTTCTGAAAATATTCTTGTGAAAAGATTATTATAAATCCACATACATGAATATGAATGAATTTAGGAAATGTATAATAAGACACATATATTTCATATTTTGAAAAATCTGGAGAGTATATATATATATATATATATATATATATATGTTTATATATATATATATATATATATATATATATATATATATAAACACACACAGATATTAAAAATTAGCACTATATGCCAATTGAAATTCACCATGAAATATATATCATCCACAGATCAAAAATATATATTTTACTGAACATGGATTTATATATAATGTTGTTCAGCTAGGAAGCTCACCCATAGGGTGAATGTTCAGTTCCAACAGCGTTTAGGAGGAGTGATCTCCTCTCACAATTTGTATCTGCCAATTCAGGTACCACACAATAGTGTACATGTGGTACCAGGTAGGATTATACATGTGCTTATAAAAATACATGTGCTGAATACGCTACAGCGAAAGGGAGACAGAAATTCATATATTTGTTAACTTTAAAAACACATTGAGAACTATTTCAACAAAAAAATAAGTAGATTTATAACTCCTACCCTATATAATGCAAAAGGCAAGTCCAACTATACACTATGCCCCTTCTGTACTGCTTGTATTTCAATTCTGTTTGGGTTATATTTCTCCATCATATTAGGATTAGTAGACAGAGTTTAGTAGGGTATGGGGTAGTGTCAGTGATTCAGTATTTCAAATGGAAAATTGGAAAATGATCTAATGTGTATGCAAATATGTGCTACACAAAAATCCTCCCACTCTCATCCAGAACAATTACTTGACATTACCTTCGCCCCAATTAAGAGACAATTAAAGGAGAAGAGTTATAAAATTTGTGAATACATATCTGGAATGGAAATTGCTCAGGAGTTCACAACTTTGGAGGTGGAAGAGGAGATTCCAAAAGTAAGGGACAGGCTAAAACTCCACAATCATGGAGCTCTGTTGGCCTAAAGACTTCTTGAGAAACTTCCTCTGAGGTTGGGCACTTGAAATATATGTTGTAGTCAGGAGATTTATCTTCCTTTGTAGTGAGACCATCAAAGCTGGGTCTGCATATATGTGACCTGGAGGACATGGTCTCTTATATTCCAATGAACATTAGGCAGCAGTGCTGAATTCTCTCTTTATAGATATCTGTGGCCACTGGGGGCTAAGTGTCTCTCCGTGTGGACTGTGAAGCTATTTGGTCATCCTCCACTTTTTGTGGGGTTTCTTGCTGCTGCATTGGGAGTTTGGTATTTGCTTCTCGAAATACAAAAAGTTCAACTGGGACACAGTGCTGGAGGGAGTTCTGTCATGTGTCGTGTGTCAGGGTCTGCAGGAGAATGCACCAAATAGGCTTCTATCCCACATAGGTTGCCCCCTTGACCATAGCAACCTGATTCTGAACATTTCCCTGAAATTCCTCCATATAACAAGATGCCTTTACATACAAGGTTCTGCTGGCTGCACCATGTCAGTCACAACCCATTTGGAAGTAAATGGCAGATCCACATGGCCCCACCACAGATGTTTTATCACACACATGCACAACACTGTTCTATGACCACTAATCAGGAGGTTCCAACGTACTGACATCTCTGTTCTACACCATTATCATGAAACCCAGTCAATCAAGGCACTGTCTTGTACACTCAAATTAGCAACAGGACATCCAAGGTTCTCCAGTGCCACCTGGTCAAGGGAATTTCAAGAATGTCATGGTATTTATGTAGCCATTTTTCAAGGATGAAGTTGGAGGCACTGTGGGTTTCAATTCATTCAGGAACCATTAAAGGTTGAGGAAGATCATTTCAATGAAAGCTCTGGAGAAATTTCACAGGCAAGGCTTCCCAAAGAGTGGGCAAAAGGTTACATGAAGCCAGGCCCATAGAGGTCTACAATATAAGGTCCATGTGTGTTTTGACTCTCAACTATGGATGCCAAGGCTTTCAGAATAAAATCATATGGTATCATGGCTGAGATTCCCTGTACTCTGTGGAAAGCCACCCTTGGTATAGATCTCAGTTTCCAAGGGCGACTCTCATGCGTGGCCTCCAAAAATGCCAACACAAATCATGGCAATTCTTCTCTGAGGTCAGTTCCACAATGCAGTCTCAAAGGGGAATCACATCAGAGTTTAAACCCCGGTGGACCCAGTCATTTTTTCCAATCACCACACTAATGACCACAATTAAAACCAAAACACTTCCACATAGCCCTCATATTCTTCCATAT
Organism: Callospermophilus lateralis; assembly: GCF_048772815.1. Lineage (NCBI taxonomy): Eukaryota > Metazoa > Chordata > Mammalia > Rodentia > Sciuridae > Callospermophilus > Callospermophilus lateralis. Next base: position 9,600,064 of record NC_135319.1, read on the forward strand.
AGATACTCATTATAACCTCTGGCTGGAGGTTTCCATGAGGGGCACATCCAAAGACAGTGTCCAAAATAAGTTGCCTTGCCCCTCATTTGCCTAAAGTCATTGTGGCCGGGACACCTTTCCTGTGAACCAGGAGTGATCAAATAGGCCTGCTCTTAATAATGCTCTGATTCTCCAATTTGAGGCCTAATGACAGTCAGGTATAGATTCTTTATGTGATTTGGAGTCATGAGGAAACCCAAGCACCTCTGCAGGGCTTTGAAGTACTAACTTGACCCAAAGGATTCCTATTCTCACTTGATGGATGTCAGGAAACTAATAGAGAAAGGCAAGAAGCTTCATCCACCATAACTGATCTTTTTGCCATTTTGGTTTTGGATGCACACATGGCATCTTTTTTAGATCCATCTAGTTTTGAGAATCTAAGCCACAACCTGACACAGGGCCACGATGCTGATTCAGACACATCCATTTCCAAAGCAATTAAGCAAAGAGCCACAGGTAATACCCATTCATTTCCATTTGAAAACTATTTTCTTCAGGCTTCACAAAGCGTGACCTGAGGCAAAGACCTTTCTGACATTCAGGGCAACAGAAAAATAGGTAAGTAAAAAGCCCAAATCAGGGTTTCTCCACTGAGACTTTTCTATTCACACTGATATCTGAGTTTTCTGAGATGCTCCCATTCCCTTCAGCTATTCAGTACATGGCCATTTCACAGAGCTTGGAGGTGGTACATATCTTGGACACAAAACCATGAGCCTATTCTGGAGAGTTGAGAGAATTCAGGAAGAAAACTGGAACTTAGGAATATAATAGGTGTTGCACATCAATAAGGCTGCCCACTCTCTATTCATACATTGGGCAGGATGAATGCTGGGAGCTTTCTACTAGACACAACACATCCATTGATGCATTCTCTTTTCTATTGTCTACAACCACTGACACAGTAGGATACACAGACATAGAAACACTCACCTTGCTAAACGACATACAAGAAACAGTCTACCCCAAAACAAACAAACCGACTTTCCTACCTATTCTCAGAACATGAGACAAAACCACATACTCACACCCACACTCAAAAAGGCACCTCCTTCCCCCAAGTAGGTCTGTGACTATATGGAGTGTCCTCTGACTGGTGAGCCATACTTCGTTCCCCCGAAATGGCCTGTACGGTCTCAGATCTTGTCTCCTTTTTCAAATTGGTGAAGTTGCCAGCAGCCAGTGGTGAGCAACTACCTACTTTCCCAGGAAAGGACCCTCTTCATAGCTATTCTGTCATTTGACCATCCTCACATCAGTAGGTACCAAGAAAGACTGACTATGTCCATGGTAAATCCAAACAATTGAGCCCACTGGGACTGGGACTGGGACTGGCTCTGGGTGCCTGGCTTCCTGGATACCAAGTTCAGAGAGTTCCATCAACAAGGAAGTTAAGTAGGTCAATTCTTTTAGGAACTGAGTGAGGTCACTGCCGTGACAACCACTTTGTCCTAACAGTTGCTTCAGTTGCTTCCAAGTGTCCCATGAGATGGAGGCTGCCCCTACTTCTGTGACACTTTCACAAGTTAGTATGGTATGTAAACCATAGGCACCCAGGAACAGCTCTCCACACAGGCCTGGTTTGGTCCATCTTCTCTACATTAAGAAGAGAGAGGCTGATTCAGACACATCCCTTCATTCTGACCAGGGTTTTTGCATTGGAAGATGACTTTTGCTCTCTTAGTTCCTCAATAGCTGCCTACATCTTATCCAGGGATCATTTCTGCATGGACCTTTTAGGTTCTCAGCAGGTGGAAGATCCCCTACATTCCTGCATTGTAAGACGAACTCTGTACCTGCTCTTCTGTAAAGTGAGATTGAGAAAAGAGTGTATGGTTACGGTTAATAACAGGTTCTATTTGGGTTCGGAATCATTGCGCAAGATGATTAATGGTATTGGGAACCTGCAATATTTTCAAGAATATACAGGAGAAATATAAGTTTGAAAACAGAAATCCAGGTAAGATTTGAAGCCCAGAAAGGCATTAGGCCTTTGAGTGGGATACTTAGCTTTGAATTATATTCTGCACAGATGTCTCAGATGAATCGATATACAATTGCATAGGACCTTGTACCTTGGATGATTGATTGTCAAAGAGAACATCCAGTCAAAAAGTGATAGTCGGTAGGATTAAGACGAAAGTCGGTAGGTTTAGAAATAAGAGTGAGTATAAGAGGGGGACCAAAAGTTCTTTAGCAATAGGCTTTAGGGTAGAGAGTGAATGTGAATGTCAGCACATGTGAAGAGTCAGTCACAATAATGAACTGGCATAATATGTAGGGAAGCAAATATCAATAGAGACATTAGGAAATCAGGCAAAGTATAAATTGTGTGGTAGGATTAGACATTTCCAACAGGATTGAGGTTGAATATATAATCTTAGGAAGAAACAAATATGTATTCACCAATAGGATTGACATTAGAAAGCATTAGGCAACCTGGACATGGATGTTTTTAGTAATGCATGTTCACTTTCACTTAGGCTTTGGTACAATCATAAGTGTGACATTTTCATTTTGTGTCCAGAATATTACTGTGATAAAATGTATATGTAGATCAGGTGACATGAGTATTTCTTCCAACATTTCTGGGAGCTACATTTTGAAGATGACTAAATTAGTATTGGGGATACAAATAGATGTACCCTGTGTCTATAAATATAGAAATAATTCATGAATAGACCATACTGTGAATAAATAATAAAAGTGGTTCCAACTTTAAATAATGGATTGAATTGATATCAGAAAATATACAGGGAATCTTATATTGATATACAATCATTCATTCCAATCAGTTACACATATAATGGTTAAATTAGGGTTATGGTATATAATGAAGAATGTGTGAGTTTTGCTTCAAAATGATTATGAAAACCGAAATGAATGTGTTTGGAAATAAGTGTCATGAAAAGACCATTCAGGAAACTAGGAGTAATACATGTGTTCTGAAGCAGGAAATGATTGAAAATGAATCAAATGCGTATAAATTTGTGAACTTCTGGATGAAATATATATCCTATGATGTAAATAATCTGAAGAAATTGTAATGTACCAGTGTTGAATAAAATGAACTTCAAAATACACATCATGTCCGATAGATTTCTACTTGCATTGATGTTAAACTGTGTCAGTCACTGTAGAAATATTAGGATTGTATGCACCATTCACTTAAGTTAGTTTTCAGTACTAGAAAACAAATATGTATTTCAGGTGGATGAATATTTCTGAGAATAATCTTGTGAAAAGATGATTATAAATCCACATGCATGAACATAAATGAATTTAGGGAGTGTATATAAGACACATATATTTCATATTTTGAAAAATCTGGAGAGTGTATATATATACAAAACACACACACAGACAATAAAAAGTAGCAATATATATGCCAAACGAAATTCATCATGAAATATATATCATCCATAGATGCAAAAATATTTATTTTACTGAACATGGATTTATGTAAAATGTTGTTCTACTAGGAAGCTCACCCATAAATTGAATTTTGAGTTCCAACAGTGTTTATGGGGAGTGATCTCTTCTCACAATTTGTATCTGCCAAGTCAGCCTCCTCACAAGAATGTACGTGTGATTCCAAGTAGGATTCTATATGTGCAGATAAAAATACATGTGCTGAATAGGTACAGAGAAATGGAGACAGGAATTCACATATTTGTTAACTTTAAAAACACATGGAGAACGATTTCAATTAAAAATTAACTAGATTGATAACACCTACCCTATATCATGCAAAAGGCAAGTCCAAATATACACCATGCCTCCTCTGAACTGCTTGTATTTCTATTCTGTTTGGGTTATTTTTTTCCATCATATTAGAACTAGTAGTCAGAGTGTAGTAGGGTATGGGTTAGTGTCAGTTGTCCCGGCCGGCCGGACACATGAACGTGGGCAAGGAACCTAGTTGGGGAGGAATGAATGGACAAGAGACACGAGAGATTACAGCAAGACTGTAGTTCTGATCATGCTGAAAACTTTTATTGTTCTCACATGGGAATTTATATGCTGTGGATGGGAAAGCTCTCTTATCGGCAGTTGCTGGATGTCTTCAGGAAGTGAGATAACCTCAGGATGTTGCAGGAAGACAGCTGGCCGCAGGATGTCTCAGGGAGATAGATGGCTGCGGGATGTCTCCCAGGCAGGATATCTCCCAGGGGGCTGTTTCTTTTCAGTGTCAGGCTATTCTTTGAAGGAGAACTTCCTTCTAGCCTCTGACCTCTCCCCCTTTCTTACATAAAATATTTGACCATACCTTACCGGCCAATGTTTTAGGGGGTGATAGAGGCTCTGTTTCTCTAGCAGGCCTTAGAATATCTCCTGATTCGAGAGAGCATGTTTACTAGGAGATTTCGTGGTGGCCTTGGCATGTTATTGGAGGAGACGACTTTGAGGGGGAAGCATGCCGACCACCATGCACCAGAGCGTGTCACTAAGAGGTCTTCTGTTTTGGGATCCGTGGATCCATCCTCCTGCAGTCCATCCTGCACCCTCCGTTATTATGGCCTAACATCCTCACTCTATGGATGCATCCTCCCCCAAGTTGAGGGGCCCATGGAGGACGAACCCTTATGGCAATGGCAGAAGATGGTTGGTCAGAGCTGTTACTTATAGTTTAATGTAAGAAAGAGAGATCTGTGGGGATGTAAACTTAAGAAATAAGCCTGTGAGAAGGGTAGAACATCCTTTTAAATGTTGGCAGCATGGTCTTCCATCTCCAGGCGATGATAGTGGACCTGTATGGGCTTAGAGGCCAAAATATTAATCTGTTCTATAATAAATTGTACAAGCCTGTTTATAATGCAGGGTCCTATGGACACCATTAAAAGTAAACCCAACAAAGGGCCTAATAGGGGAAGAAGGTAGGGTAAAAATCCATTAAACCCAGTCCAGGGGGGATTTTCAAAAAGTTCCCTTCATCTCCTTTCTAGATCTTCTTGAAGCTGCTTAATTTTAGTGCATACTATGGCTGATTTATTGGCATTAAAGCAGCATCGTTCCCCTAAGGCCAAGCAAAAACCTCCCTGGTTAGCTGTCAGTAAATCTAAGCCTTCTCTGTTTTGAAGGAACACTTCTGCCAGGGAGTCTACTAGGTCCTGCAAATCTTTAATGGTTTCTGATAGAGTTTTTACATCATTTATAATTTGTTGAGACAGGCGACGCTAAGAGTGTATAGCCATGCCTAAGCCAGCTGTACCTGTGCCCACAGCAGCTGTTATTCCAAGGCTGGCAAGGAGTGGTAAGGCCTGTATTGCCCGCCTGTGTCTTTGGACTAAGGTGTCTTGACTAGGAATGCATAGAGTTTCGTCTCCTGGGACAATAGTTATATCAGGGAGTAATAAGGCAAGAACACAGCCAACGGTCCAATTCGATGGAAGCCTCGGGAAGGCCGAGTTTCCTCCACACATAAAAACTGTGCCATTGGAGGGACAAAGAGATATTGTGGGTGAGGAATAGTTTTGTACTGTTGAGCAATTTCCAAAGGAAGTAACTCCAACATCAATATCATAGGTATTATTTTGCATCGCGCCTAAAAGACATATTGTAAAAGTGCCTATAGACTGTACTTTAAAAGGAAATCTGGGTTGGCATGTATTATCATCGTCTATGATAGAATTAATAGGAACTGCCATAGGCATGATTGCCCCTGTTGTCATGGAGAGCCAGCAATCACCAGCAAAGTTGGGGTTGGAATTATTAAGCAAGGAGAAGGTAGTTTCCAAAATATTTAATGTATTGTTATCTAAACCTGGGAGCTGGCATTTTGGCTATATTAAAGAATGATATGTGAGCTCAGGGATTTGGGGTTTCAAAAGTTTGATTATCTGAGGATGTTTGACAGCATAAGGGAATCCTCCACCATCAGTGACCCCTGTAGATGCCTTAATGGGGCAGCAGGAGGGTTTACCAACAGGGCCTTGGCACGCAGCTGACTGTAGCTTGGTGTATTTGCCTTCTCCTCCCCGGTCAAAAAGAATGGGGGTATAATGAATAGTGGTCCCTCCTGCTGCATGAGTTTTAGTTAGGGAGGCTTCAAAAAATTGTTCTCCCTGCTTGTTAACACAAATTGAGGCCGACGCATAACAAGTGGCATGCATCGCTTGGGTATGCGTTCAAGTTGCAGAACAATTTTGGAGAGCTTTACTTGTACTAGGGGGAATAATCTTTGGCTTGTTAACACATACCAATTTAGGCTGATGAACTCCTCTGAGTTTATGGTCAACCTCGGCCCCGAGGTAAGCCACCTTAGTCACGCAGTCAGCAGTCTGAGTCAAACTAGTGGGAGCCTGAGTACAAGATCCTCCCTTGCATTCACAGGGAGGGCCAAAAAGGTACTCCATGATGTTGGAAGGTGGAGGGCCAAAGCCTCCGTGTACAATCCTGTTCAGCAGAAGTGCCTTAAGTAGGATCCTCACACAGATTGTTGGGTGGATCTGAAAAAGAGGAAAATTTGTTCTCAGGGGGAGGGCCTCCATCCCCGTGTTGAGGTAAGCCATTAACCTGTTTAACAAGGCATTCTGGTAACCATCTTGGGGCTGCTTGCTCTTGGTCCAAAACACAAGCTGAGCCTCTTCCACAGATGAGGACAGGACCTGGGCCTTTCCATTTATTTGTAAGGGGATTGTGCCACATAACAGGTGGGCGAACAGAATTGGACGAGGATTGCCAGTGTCAGTCTGCAGCTGAATGGCCTTCATTGTCTAGGGAAAGAAAAATAAGGGCAAATAATGCATGATTAAGGTGATGCCTGTGAGTGGTAAATACAAGTGCAGAAGCATTAATGCGGGTTAGCCAAGTCTTTAGGTAAGGTGGGCACGTTCCACAATGCCTGAGGCTTGTATGGAATTCCAGTAGTATGACAAATTTGCGAGGTAGCACAAAACTGTTTAAACTTGGCACTGGTATATGCAGGACAATTATCTTTTTTTAATATGTATTGGTTTACCCATTACGGAAAAGGCTGAAACAAGATGAGAAAGGACATCTTTGATAGCCTCTCCAGAATGTGGTGATGCAAAAATAAGGCCGCTGAAGGTATCTACAGAAACGTGTATATATTTGGTTTTTCCAAATTCAGAAAAATGAGTAACATCCATTTGCCAAAACTGATTGGACAGTAATCTTCGGGGGTTAACTCCCAAGTGTTGAATGGGGAGGGAGACAGGGCAACCAGGGCATGCTTTTACTATTTCTCGTGCCTCTTGCCTGGTAATTTTACATAGTTATCGAAGGTTCTGGGAATTTAGATGGTGAAGATTGTGTAACTCCGTGGCCTTTTGAATGGAGCCAACAAAAATTGGAAAGATGAAACGAGTTGCTGCATCAGCTTTGGCATTACCTAGTGTTAGAGGGCTGGGAAGATCAGAGTGTTCCCTGATGTGTCCTAAGAAAAATGGGTGTTGTCTGGCCTGAATTAGCTGCTGAAGCTGATGAAACCGATGGGCCACATTGGAAGAAGCCTTAATGGTGGGGGAAATCTCAAGCAGGGGCACAGAATGAGCAATGTAGGCACTGTATGTATAAATATTAACAGGATTATCAAAAAATGTTTTAAAAACTTGTGTTATGGCAAACAATTCCACAAACTGTGCTGAATGATAGACAGTATAAAAGGTGTTAGGCTGGTTATTGACAACAAAGACTGCTCGGCCATTACTGGAACTGTCTGTAAAGACAGTAAGGGCTTGAGGAATGGGAGCTTTTTGAGTAATTTTGGCAAAAATAAATGGATGTAACTGGACAAAATGTAAAAGGGGGTCATTGGGGAGGTGGTTATCAATTGTTCCCAAAAAGCCTGATAAGGCAATACGCCATTCATCCTCTGTCTGTAGTAAAAATTGGGTTTGGTCTTTAGTATATGAAATTAAAATATTATCATGGTCTTTGCCAAAATGTTGTCGAGATAGCAAACGACCTTTAAAAATAATAGAAGCTACCTGAGCAAGAAAAACATTAATAACCTTGGAGAATGTGGTGGGTAAATGGACCCAAAGCATAGGCAGCCTTTATTTCTAAAGTGTGTATTTCGCTGCCGAAATATTCCTGTGGGTGTATGAGGAGTGTGTAAAATAACCAGAACCAGAGGAAGGTTATAAGAATGTTCTGTAAAAAACTGTTTGGCAATGGCTTCTGTGACTTTGTTTAATGCCTGTCATGCCTCAGGAGTAAGCTTTTGAGGCGAGGAGGGGTGGGAATCACCTCTCAAAATATCATTAAGGGACAAATGTACACAAGTGGGTAATTTTAAATATGTTTTTAGCCATTGAATATTCCCCAGTAAATTTTGAAAATCATTAAGGGTGTGAAGATGGTCCACCCATAGTTGTATCTTAGGAATTTGGATCTGATTATCTTGAAGTTTAAGGCCCAAATAGGTATAACAGTCCTGTGTTTTAACCTTATTAGGAGCTATCTGTAGTCCCAAGGTAGTGAGGATTTTGTAAAGGTCCAAGTAACAATTATTAAAGTCATGGTTATTAGGTGCAGCAATTAACAAATCATCCATATAATGTAAAATATAAATTTGTGGCCATAGCTCTCTCACAGCGTCTACTGCTTGAGCAACGTATTTTTGGCAAAGACTCGGGCTGTTGGCCATACCTTGGGGAAGAACCTTCCATTGAAATCTCTGCATAGAGCCCTGAAAATTAATGCGAGGGAGACTAAAGGCAAAATAGTGTCTATCCTCAGGATGTAAAGGAATGGTAAAAAAAACAATCTTTTAAGTCAATAATCATTTTACAATAGTTTTTGGGAATAGCCACTGGTGTGGGAATGTCTGGCTGTAGTGCTCTTATTGGGCACATAGCTTTATTAATGGCACACAAATATTGTAAAAGGCACAACTTGCCTGATTTTTACTTGATAACAAAAATTGGAGTATTCGATGGTGAGGTTGAGGGCTCTACATGGCCGGCTGCCAGCTGTTCCTGAACTAACATCGAGGCAGCCTCCAAATTTTCTTGGGTAAGGGGCCATTGATGCACCCACACAAGAGTCTGAGTTTCCCAAATAATTTTATCTCCATGGGGTACAGGAGAGTCAGAGACCGACACTAAAAATCAGAATACCCAAGTCCATATGTATTTGTTTTTTGTATCGGTTTTATTGGCTCAACCAGTCCTTGTCTCAGTCTCCCAAGGCCTGTACCAGGGACAAAATTTGTACGAAGCATTTGATGAGTCACCATGGAATAGGTACTGGCATGAATAACTTCCATTTGACTCAAAATATCTCTGGCCCATAGGTTAACAGGGAGGTCAGAAACAACGAAAGGAGTGACAATTCTCTTATTACCCTCTTTCTCAGTCCAGCTAAGAGCCGTAGGACTGACCAGAGGATTTTTTGACTGTCCTATCCCTTTAAGGTCAGTCAAGGATGGGGTGAGGGTCCAAGCTGATGGCCAATATTTTTGAGAAATAATTGTGGCATCAGCTCCAGTATCTAGAATTTCTTGGAATTCCTTTCCTTCAATAAGTAAGGAAATGGTGGGTCTATTGTGAGAAACGGGTTGAACCCAATTTACATCAGATCAGCCCAAGGAGGCAGTCTTCCGCGGTAGGTTTGGGCGGTGGAAGTGCCTCCTGGATTCAAGGGAAGGAGTATTAATTGTGCAAGACTTGTTCGTGCTGGGATGGCCACAACTCCATTAATAGCTGTGGCCAGTATTTTTTTTCTCCAGTGAAATCATTATTATTAATGCCATGGAAGACCTGAACACCATGTAAGTTAGTAGAGGCTCTTCCAAAATAAGAGCACACATATGAGATGGAGGGGGACCCATAATTCCAGTGGGTTTTATCTGGGGCCCTTGCATTGAGTCTAATATAGTATTGGTGGTGGCACAGAGGTCCAATCCTGTGCTGCCTGGAGTGGCTAGTTGGAGGGAGGTAATTGTGGAGAAGAATTTTGAGGTAGGTTGGGAGTTTGGGAGGGAACAAATCTTATTGCCCCTGGGTTTGTCCTGGGGTATGTCGTGGCCCGGGGCTGGCCCCACAGGGAATTTCCCAAGAAGCAGGAAAAAATAGGCTGTCTGAGGGCATTTGTCTTAGATCTACACTCACTGGCCCAGTGATGACCTTTACCACATCGAGGGCAAAGGGTAGCTTGGGGCGGTATAGCCCCAGTTGAAGGAGACGCTATTCCTAGGCTTTGTTTGCCTGTCGGACACTTGCGTGCAAAATGGCCAGGTTATTTACAAGTAAAGCAAGTACGTGAGCCAGGATTGTGAAAGGTCTTGGTAAAGGTGGCACCTAGGGCAAGACCCATGGCATGGGCTGCACCTACCCCTGCATAGAGTCTAATAAAGTCAGAAAGTTTCCCTTTATCCTTATGTGGTTGAAGAACATCCTGACATGCCGGGTTGGCGTTTTCAAAGGAAAGATGTTTTACAAAAGCGCTTTGGCTTTCGCTTGGTCAAAGCAAGCATTCCACAGCTAGGTTAAGCCGCGGAACAAAGTCGCTATAAGGCTCGTCGGGCCCTTGTCGAATTTTTGCCAGGGAAGTGGTAGCCGAGGCTTTTGAGGGAGGTGTCTCCAAGCATGTAAGCGAGTCATCTGAATCTGCATCAAAAGTCCAGCAGGGAAATGTGCCTGTTTAGTTTTAGTGTCAAAAGGCTCATTGCCCACTAGCTTAACATAAGTCCCGGATTTAGAGGAGGCCTTAGTTAAAATTTTTTGAGCAGTTTCCCGACAGTGCTCTTTGAAATCTGCATTCCATAACAGGAAGTCTCTGGCACTGAGGGTAGCTTGGTCTAAAAATTTCCAATCATTGGGATTAAGTCATTCTGTGCTGTGGCTTTCCAATAAAGCCAACGTGTAGGGTGCAATGGGGCCATAGTGAGCACAAGCCTTTTTAAGTTTTTCAGGAAAACGCAGGCTTAATTTTTTGTAGACTCTGGGTTCCTGCCTGCCTAATGCTGAACTCCTCATCCTCTGAGTCCTGATCTCCTTAATCAATTTCCCCGCTTCCTCCTCTTGATCCTCGTCTAAGTCTTTGACCTCAGCCTGGGCAGGCTTATCTATCAGACTGGTGGTGACTGGGAAGGCGAGCACAGGTCGATGGAGTGGCTTCGCCTTTGTTTTAGACCACTGTAGGCCAGTTGCTTTGACTCCATACCTAAGGCTAATGAACAGAGCTCAGAGTGAAGGGATCTTAATTCTTTTAAAGGTTGGATCTGTTCCTGTCTATGTTGGAAGGATGCTCACAAAGGAGCCAGTTTAGGCAAGGGAAGTGGGGAAAAAATATCTGGGGGGGGGGCAATTGTACCCTGAAGGGCCAGAGCACAAAATGCAGGAGGGATATAGGATGGAGGTGGATGTGTAAGTCCTATAGGCTGTGGCAGGGTCTTGAGAGGTGGAGGGTCTTCTGAATGGTAGCGAGCTGCTTCCTTCTCCAAGGTAGCCTCCTCTACAGGGGTCAAAGAGTCTCCGGGATTTAAAACTGGATAAAGGCAGTTGGTAACCATTGGAGCCTTATTCATTAGGGTGGTATTTTGAGGGGGACCAGGAAGGTTCCCACGGTCCTGGGGAGCCTGAGAAGGGTCTATGTCTATACTAACTGATGGGCATTCCGAGGGGATATGAGAAGTATTTGCATAGTCTCTTCCCCAACCTTGACAAGTTTTAAGGTACCATTGTCAAAGGGTGAACTTTTAAGAATTTCATTAATTAAGTTCCAGTAAGAAAAGGTGGGAACAGGCACTTTTTCTGGGACAAAGGATTCATAATAATCTTTTAAACAGTCTCCTACTCTAAGCCATCTTTTACCATCAATGGTCCTTTCAAGAGGAAACCATGGACAATGCTCTCTTATGTGTGAAAAGAAAAAAAATTTAGTCTTTTTTCTTAACACGCGCCCCCATGTCTGGAAGGACACCTTGTAGCCTGACAAAAAAAAATCATGTGACGAAACTGCTTGTCCCATGGTGGGTCAATCACCGTGCGTCATCCCCACCCTCCTCCTGGATCTGTCTCTCGGTGGTGTCTTCTGCGGTTATTGCAAGCTCCGCTTGACCAAATTGTCCAGGAGGACGGGGTCCCCCTCAATCAAAAGCTCGAGCCCCAGTCGGTGGGCGCCAGTTGTCCCAGCTGGCAGGACACATCAACGTGGGCAGCGAACCTAGATAGGGAGGAATGAAGGGACAAGAGACACGAGAGAAGACAGCAAGACAGGAGTTCTGATCAAGCTGCAAACTTTTATTCACACAGGGGTATTTGTATGCTGGATGTGGGAAATCTCTCTTATTGGCAGTTCCTAGATGTCTTCACAAGGTGAGATATCCTCAGGAAGTTTCAGAAAGACAGATGGACCCAGGATGTCTCAGGGAGACAGATGGCTACAGGATGTCTCCCAGACAGGATGTCTCCTGGTGGCTGTTTCTTGTAAGTGTCAGGCTATTCTTTGAAGGAGAATTCCTTCTACCTCTGAGAGTCAGGGATTCAGTATTTCAAATAGAAAATTGGAAAATGAATCCAATGTGTATGAAAATATATGCTACCCAAAAGTCTTCCCACTCTCATTCAGAACAATGCCTTGACATTACCTTCACCCCAAGTAAGACACAATAAGAGGAGAAGAGTTAGAAAATCTGTGAATACACATCTGGAATGGAAAATGCTCTGTAGTTAACAACCTTGGAGGTGGTAGAGGTGTTTCGAAAAGTAAGGTACATGGTAAAAACTCCACAAACATGGAGCTCTGTTGGCCTAAAGACTTCGTGAGAAACTGCCTCTGAGGTTGGGCACTTAAAATATATGTTGTTGTCAGAAGTTTTAACTTCCTTTGTAGTGAGACCATCAAATCTGGGTCTGCATCTGTGTGACCTGGAGCACATGGTTTCTTATTTTCCAATAAACATGAGGCAGCAGGGCTGAATTCTCTCTTTGTAGGTAATTTGTTGCCATTTGGGGGGAAAGTGTCTACCAGTGTGGACTTTGAAGCCATTTGGTCTTCCTCTACTTTTCATGGTGTTTCTTGCAGCTACACTGGGAGTTTGGTATTTGCTTCATGAAGTACGAGGAGGTCAACTAGGACAGAGTGCTGGAGGGAGTTCTGTCACGTGTGTTGGTTAAGGGTCTGCAGGAGAGTGCACCAACCAGGCTTCTATCCCACATAGCTTGCCTCCTTGACAATAGCAATCTGATTCTAAATATTGCCCTGAAACCTCTCCGTATAACAAGATGCCTTCACATACAAGGGTATGGGGGCTGCACCATGTCAGTCACAAACCATTTGGAAGCCAAGGGCAGATCCACATGACCCCATCACAGATGTTTTAACAAACACCTACACTCCACTGCTCTAGGCCGACTACTCATCGGGCTCCAAATTACTGGCATCTCTGTTCTACACGATTTTCATGAAACCCAGTCAATCAAGGAACTGTCTGGTACACTCATGATCATCTATAAGACATCCAAAGGTTCTCCAGTGACACCTGTTCATGGGAATTTCAAAAATTTAATGGTATTTTTCTAGCCTTTTTTCACGGATGAAGTTTGAGGCATGTGGGGTTTAATTCATTCAGGAACCATTAAATGGAGAGGAAGCTCATTTCAATGAAATCTCTGGAGAATTCTAACAAGCAGTTCTTCCCAACGACAGGCTAAAAGGTCACATTAAGCCAGGCGTTTGAGATCTACAATGTGTGATCCTTTTGTGTTTTGACTTGCAACTATGGCTGCCAATTCTTTAAGAATAAAATCATGTGATATCCTTCCTGAGATTCCCAGTGCTCTGTGGAAAACCACCCTGGGCCTTGATCTCAGTTTCCAAGGGCGACTCTCATGCGTGGCCTCCTAAAATCCCAACACAATACATGGCAATACTTCTTTGAGGTCAGTTCCATAACTCAGTCTCTAAGGGGAATCACACCAGTGTTCAAGCCCAGGTGGACCCAGTCATCTCTTCCAACGGCCACAAAAATGACCACAATTAAAACCACTCCCACATGGCCCTCATCTTCTTCCATATAGACACAAATCATAACCTCAGGCTTTAGGTTTCCATGAGGGCCAAAGCCAAAGACAGTATCCAAAATAAGGTCCCTTTCCCCCATTTGCCTAAAGTCAGTGTGGCAGGGAAACCCTTCCTGTGAACCAGGAGTGATCAAAGAGGCCTGCCCTTAATACTGCTCTGATTCTCCATTTTGAGGCCTAATGACTGTGGGGTTTAGATTCCTTATGTTAATTGGGGTCATGAGAAAACCCAAGCACCTATGGCCTAGCCTCTGTAGTGATTTGAAGAACTCATTTGACCCAAAGGATCCCTATTCTCAAAGATGGAGGTCAGGAACCTTACAGAGGAAGGTGAGAGACTTCATCCACAATGACTGCTCTTTTGGCTATTTTGGTTTTGGATGCACACATGGGATTTATTTAGATCCATTAGGTGCTGAGAATCTAAGCCACAACTTCACACAGGGCCAAGAAGCTGATTCAGACACATCCCTTTCCAAAGCAATTAAGCAAAGAGCCAAAGGGGATGCACATTCATTTCCATTTGAAAACTCTTCAGTCTTCACAAAGGGTGGCCTGAGGCAAAGACTTTCCTTACATTCAGGGCAATAGTACAATAGGTAAGCAAAAGGCCCAAAGCAGGGTTTCTCCACTGAGACTTTCCTGGTCACACTGATATCTGAGTTTTCTGAGATGTTCACCATTGCCTTCAGCTATTCACTACATGGCCATGTCACAGAGCTTAAAGGTGGTACATATCTTGGACACAAAATCATGAGCCTATTCTTTAGTTTGGCCAAAATTCAGAAAGAAAATAGAAACTTAGGAAGATATTAGGAGTGGCCGATCCATATGGCAAGCCGCAGACCATTCATAAATAGGACAGGATGAATGCTGGTAAGATTTCCACTAGATAGGACATATGTATTGATGCGCTCTCTTTTCTAATGTCTACAACCACGGACACAGTGGGATACACAGACATAGAAACACTCGCCTTGTCAAAAGACTTACTAGAAACAATTCACACCAAACCAAACAAAACGACTTTCCTACCTATTCTCAGAACATGAGACAAAACCACAAACCCACACCCACACCCACACCCACACAGACCCCCAAGTAGGTCTGTGAAAATATGGAGTGTCCTTTGACTGGTGGGCCATAATATATTCCCCCATAATGGGCTGTCCTGTCTCAGATCTGGTCTCCGTGTCCAACTCTGTGAAGCTGTTAGGAGCCAGCGGTGAGCCACTACCTTCTTTCTCAGGAATGGCCCCTCCTCAGACCTTCCTGGCATTAGGCCATTCTCACATCAGTAGGTACCAAGAAAGACTGTCTCTGTCCTTGGAAAATCCAAACAAGTTTGACCACTCTGACATGAAGTGGGACTGGCTCTGGGTGCCTGACTTCCTGCATCCCAAGTTCAGAGAGTTCCATCATCAAGGAAGTGAGGTGAGGTCACTTCCTTCAGGAACTAAATGAGGTCACTGCCTTGGCAACAACTTTGTCCTAAAAGTTGCTTCTAAGAGTCCCATGAGATGGAGGATGCACCTACTCGCTCTGACATTTTCACAAGTTAGAATGGTATATCAACCATAGGCACCCGGGAACAGCTCTCCACACAGGCCTGGTTTGGTCCATCTTCTCTACATTAAGATGAAAGAGGCTGATTCAGACACATCCCTTCATCTTGACCAGGTTGTTTACCATGGAAGTTGACTTTTCCTCCCTCAGGTCCTTCATAGCTGCCTACATCTTCTCCATGGATGATTTCTGCATGGACCTTTGAGGTTCTCAGCAGGTGGAAGTTTCCCTACACTCCTGTATTGTAAGACCAACTCTGTCCCTGCTTTTCTGTAAAGTTAGATTAAGGGAACAGTGTATGGTTTGGGTAATAACAGGTTCGATTTGGGTTAGGAATCATTCTGCGCGTTGAATAATGGTATTGGGAACCTGCGATATTTATTAAATTATATTGGTAAAATATATGAATGAAAACAGAAATCTAGGATTTGAAACCCAGAAGGGCATTGGGCCCTTGATTGGGATACGTAGTGTTGAATTAAGTTCTGCACAGATGTCTCAGATAAATCCATTTACAATGGCATATTACCTTGTACATTGGATGATTGAATGAGGAAGAGAACATCCAGTCAAAAAGGGATAGTCGGTAGGATTAGGTAGATAGTCGGTAGGTTTAGGAAGAAGAGTGAGTACAGGATTTGGACGGAAATTTCTTTACCAATAGGGTTTCAGTTAGAGAGTGAATGTAAATGTCAGCACATATGAAAATTCAGTCACAATGATGAACTTTGAAAAATATGTAGAAAAGCAGATAATAATAGAGACTTTACAAAATCAGGCAAAGTATAAAGTGAGTGATAGGATTAGACATTTTGTACACTGTTGAGTTTGAATATATAATCTTAAGAAGAAACAAATATGCAGTGACCATTAGGATTGACATTTGAGAGCATTAGGAAACCTGGACATGGATGCTTTTAGTAATCCATGTTCACTTTCCTTTTAGGCTTTGGTACAATCATAAGTGTGACCTTTGCATTTTTTATCCAGAATATTACTGTCATAGAATGTATATGTGGATCAGGTGACATGAGCATTTCTTCAAGCATTTCTGGGAGTAAGGTTTTCAAGACCTATAAATTAGTATTGGGGGTACAAAGAGGTGTACCCTGTGTCCATGAATATAGACATAATGCATGAATAGACCACATTTTGAATAAATAATTTAACTGTTCCCACTTTAAATAATGGATTGAATTAATATATGAAATATTATAAGAAATCTGTATTGATATAATATCATTCATTCCAACCAGTAATATATCCTAATGTAATATTAGGGTTATGGATTATCATGAAAGGTGTGTGAGTATTGCTTCAAAAGTGATCATAGAAATCGAAAATAATGTGTTTGGAAAGAAGTCTCATAAAAAGACCAGTAAAGAAACATGGAGGAATACATGTGATCTGAAGAAGAAAATGATTGAAAGTGAAACAAATGCCTATAAACTTGTGAACTTGTGGATGAAATATATATCCCATAATGTGAATAAATTGAAGAAATAGTAATGTACCAGTGTTGAATAAAATTAAAATCCAAATACACATCATGTCCCATAAGAATCTACTTGCATTGATGTTAAACTAGGTCAGTTACTGTAAAATATTAGGATTTGTATGCACGATTCACTAAAGTTAGTTTTCAGTACTAAGAAACAAATATGTATATCAGGAGAATGAATATTTTGAGAAAACTCTTGAGAAAGTTTGATTATAAATCCACATACTTGAATATGAATGAGTTAAGGGAGTGTATAATAAGACACATATTTCATATTTTGAAAAATCTGGAGAATATATATATATATATATATATATATATATATATATATATATATACACACAAACACACACAGACATTAAAAATAGCATAATATATGCTATATGAAATTCACCATGAAATTTATATCATCCAGAGATCCAAAAATATTTATTTTATTTAACATGGATTTATGTATAATGTTGTTCAACTAGGAAGCTCACGCATAGGTTGAATTTTCAGTTCTAAAGCGTTTAGGAGGAGTGATCTCTTAAAATTTGTATCTGCCAAGTCAGCCACTTCACAAGAATGTACGTGTGGTATCAGGTAAGATTCTATAATTGCATGTAAAAATACATGTGCTGAATAGGCTACAGAGACAGGGAAACAGGAATTCACATATTTGTTAACTTTAAAACACATGGAGAATATTTTAACAAATAATTGACTAGATTTATAACTCCTACCCTAAATAATGCAAAAGACAATTCCACTATACACCATGCCTTCTCTGAACTGCTTGTATTTCTATTTTTTTTTTTTTTTGGTTTATTTTTCTCCATCTTATTAGGATTAGTTGTCAGAGTCTAGTAGGGTAGGTGTTAGTGTGAGGTATTCAGTATTTTGAAAGGAAAATTGGAAAATGAATCCAATGTGTATGTAAATATGTGGTAAAAAAAATCTTCCCACTCTCATCCAGAACAATGCCTTGACATTACAATCGCCCAGAGTAAGACACAATTAGAAGAGAAGAATTAGAAAATCTGTGAATAAATATCTGGAATGGAATATGCTCAGGAGTTCACAACCTTGGAGGAGGTAGAGGAGATTCCAAAAGTAAGGGACAGTGTAATCATTCCAAAAACATGGAGCTCTGCTGTCCTAAAGACTTCTTGAGAAACTGCCTCTGAGGTTGGGCACTTGAAATATATGTTGTTGTCGGGAGCTTCAGCTTCGTTTGTAGTGAGACCATCAAATCAGGGTCTTCATCTATGTGACCTGGAGGACATGGTTTCTTATTTTCCACTGAACATGAGTCAGCAGTGCTGAATACTCTCTTTGTAGGTAAACTGTGGACACGGGGGGCTAAGTGTATCCACATGGGCCTGTGAAGCTATTTGGTCATTCTCCACTTTTCATGTTGTTTCTTGCCGCTGCACTGGGATTTTGGTATTTGCTTCACGAAATACAAAGAATTCAACTGTTACTCTGTGCGTGAGGGAGTTCTGTCACGTGTGGTGGGTCAGGGTCTGCAGGAGAATGCACCAACCAGGCTTATATCCCACATAGTTGCCCCCTTGACCATAGCAACCTGATTCTAAATATTTTCCTAAAACCTCTGCATATAACAAGATGCCTTTACATTGAAGGGACTGCTGGCTGCACCATATCAGTCACAAGCCATTTGGAAGCCAAAGGCAGATCCACATGACCACACCACAGATGTTTTATCACACACCTGCCCACCACTGCTCTAGGCCCACTCCTCAGCAGGCTCCAACTTCCTGGCATCTCTGTTCTGCACAATTTTTATGAAAACCAGTCAATCAAGGCACTGACTGTTATTCTCATGATGAGCCACAGGACATCCAAAGAATCTCCAGTGCCAACTTGTCATGGGAATTTTAAAAATTTCATGATATATTGACCTAGCCATTTTTCAAGGATGAAGTTGGAGGCATTCTGGAACTATTAAATGGTGAGGAAGCTCATTTCAATGAAATATCTGGAGATCTCTCACAGGAAAGTCTTCCCAAAGAGTGGCCAAAAGGTCACATGAATCCAGGAACATTGAGATCTACAATGTGAGGTCCATGTGTGTTTTGACTCTCAACAATGGTTGCCAAGTTTTTCAGAATAAAATCATGTAATATCCTGGCTGAGATTTCCAGTGCTCTGTGAATAGCTACCCTGGGCCTAGATCTCAGTTTCCAAGGGCGACTCTCATGCGTGGCCTCCTAAAATTCCAAAACTATTCATGGCAATACTTCTCTGAGTTCAGTACGAGAACTCAGTCTTTATGCGGAATCCCACCAAAGTTACAGCCAAGGTGGACCATGTCATCTCTACTAACCGTCACAAAAATGACTACAATTAAAACCAAAACACTCCCACATGGCCCTCATTTTCTTCCATACAGACACTCATCATAACCTCTGGCTGGAGGTTTCCTTGAGGGGCGCAGCCCAAGACAGTGTCCAAAATAAGCTCCCTTGCCCCTCATTTGCCTAAAGTCAGGGTGGCCTGGACACCCTTCCTGTGAACTAAGAGTGATCAAATAGGCCTGCCATTTATTTTGCTCTGCTTCTTAAATTTGAGGCCTACTGATGGTGGGATTTAGATTCTTCATGTGAAAACCCAATAACCTATGGGCTAGAATCTGCAGGGCTTTGAAGAACTTATTTGACCCAAAGGAGCCCTATTCTCACTTGATGGAGGTTAGGAACCTTACCAAGGAAGGAGAGAGACTTCATCCACAATGATTGCTCTTTTGGACATTTTGCTTTTGGATGCATACATGGGATCTCTCTTTAGATCCATCAGGTGCAGAGAATCTAAGCCACAGAATTACACAAGGCCAAGAGGCTGATTAAGACATATCCCTTTCCAAAGCAATTAAGCAAAGAGCCACAGTTGATGCCCCTTCATTTGCAGTTGAAAACTTTTCTTCAGGCTTCAAAAAGGGTGGCCTGAGGCAAAGACTTTCCTGACATTCAGGGCAACAGAACAATAGGTAAGGAAAAGGCCCAAAGCATGGTTTCTCCACTGAGTCTTTACTGGTCGCACTGATATCTGAGTTTTCTGAGATGCTCGCCATGCCCTTCATTTAACCTATACATGGCTGTGTCACAGAGCTTGGAGGTGGTACATATCTTGGACACAAAACCATGAGCCTATTCTGGAGAGTGGCCAGAATTCAGGAAGGAAACAGTAACTTAGGAAGATAGCAGGTGTTGCCGATCCATATGGCAAGCTGCAGTCCATTCATAAATTGGGAAGGATGAATGCTGGGAAGCTTTCTACTAGACAAGACTCATCCATTGATGCATTCTCTTTGCTAATGTCTACAACCACGGACACAGTGAGATACACAGACATAGAAACACTCGCCTTTTCATACGACTTTCTGGAAACACTTTACTCCAAACCAAACAAACCGCCTTTCGGACATATTCTCAGAGCATGAGAAAAAAACCACAAACCCACACCCACAGCCAGATAAGCATCTCCTTACTCCAAGTAGGTTTGTGACTATCCGGAGTGTTCTCTGACTGATAGGCCATACTATGTTCCCCCGAAATGGCCTCTCCTATCTCACATCTGGTGTCCATGGCCAATTCTGTGAAGTTGTCAGGAGCCAGCAGTGAGCCACTACCTTCTTTCTCAGGAAAGGCCCCTCTTCAGAGCTTTCCTGTCATTTGTCCATCCTCACATCAGTAGATACTAAGAAAGACTGACTCTGTCCTTGTTAAATCAAACAAGTGAGACCACTAGGCCTGGGACTGAGACAGGCTCTAGGTGCCTGGCTTCCTGGATCCCAAGTTCAGAAAGTGCCATCACCAAAAAAGTGAGGTGAGGTAACTTCTTTCAGGAACTGAATGAGGTTACTGCCTTGGCAACCAGTTTGTCCTAACACATGCATCCAAGAGTCCCATGACATGTAGGCTGACCGTATTTCTGTGACACATTCACAAGTAAGAATGGTATATCAACCATAGGCACCCGGGAACAGCTCTCCACACAGGCCTCATTTGGTCCATCTTCTCTACATTAAGAAGAGAGAGGCTGATTCAGACAAAAGCCTTCATCCTGACCAGGTTGTTTGCCATGGAAGATGACTTTTGATCTCTCAGGACCTTCAATCCTGCCTACATCTTCTCCAGGGATCAATTCTGCATGGACCTTTGAGGTTCTCAGCAGGTGGACAATCCCCTACTTTCCGGTATTGTAAGACCAACTCTGTCCCTGCTCTTTTGTAAAGGTAGATTGAGGGAACAGTTGATGGTTAGGGTTAATTACATGTTTGTTTTGGGTTAGGAATCATTTTGCTGGATGAATAATGGTATTGGGAATCTGTGATATATATAAGAATATAGAGTTGAAAAATATGTATGAAAACAGAAATGTAGTAAGATTTAAAGTCCATATTGGTATTGGGCCTTTGATTGGGATACTTAGCTTTGAATTACGTTCTGCAGTGATGTCTCAGATAAATCGATAATCAATGACATAGGACCTTGTACCTTGGATGATAGATTGTAGAAAAGAACATCCACTCAAACAGGGATAGTCCATAGGATTAGGAAGATAGTCGGTAGGTTTTGCAAGAAGTGTGAGTACAGGATATGGACAGAAAGTTCTTTATCAATAGGGTTTCGGTAATAGAATGAATGTCAATGTCAGCACATGTGAAGAGTCAGTCACATAGGTAAACTGGGGAAAATATGTAGGAAAGAAAATATCAATAGAGACAGTAGGAAATCAGGCAAAGTATAAAGTGAGTGATAGGAATTAGACATTTTAACTGGGTTGATATTGACTATATAATCTTCGAAGAAACAAATATGTAGTCACCAATAGGATGGACATTTGAGAGAATTAGGCAACCTAGACATCAATGTTTTTAGTAATCCATGCTCCCATTCAATTTAGGCTTTTGTACAAACATATGTGTGATCTTAGCATTTTGAATCCAAAATAGTACTGTGATAAAATGTATATGTAGATCAGGTGACATAAGTATTTTTTCCACCATTTCAGGGAGCAATATTTTGAAGATGTATAAATTAGTATTGCGGGTACAAAGAGGTGTACCCTGTGTCTATGAATATAGAGATAATGCATGAATAGATGATACTGTGGATAAATAATATAACTGATTCCACTTTAAATAATGGATTAAATTGATATCTAAAAATATATAAGAAATCTTATATTGATACACAGGCATTCATTCCTATCAGTTATACATCTAATGGTAATATTAGGGTTATGGTTTGTCATTAAGGGTGTGTGAGTTTTGCTTCAAAAGTAATTATGGAAATGGAAAATAATGTGTTTGTAAAGAAGTCTCATGAAGAGACTAGTGAAGAAACTTGGAGGAATACATGTGTTCTGAAGCAGGAAGTGATTGAAAGTGAAACAAATTGCTATAAATTAGCGAACTTGTGGATGAAATATATATCCTATGATGTGCATAAACTGAAGAAATAGTAATGTACCAGTGTTGAAAAAAAATGAACATCAAAATACATATCATGTCCCATAGGAATCTACTTGCATTGATGTTAAACTTGGTCAGTAACTGTAGAAATATTAGGATTTGTATGCATCATTCACTGAAGTTAGTTTTCAGTACTAGGAAAAAAATATGTATATCAGGTGGATGAATATTTCTGAGAATAATCTTGTGAAAAGTTGATAATAAATCCACATACGTGAACATAAATAAATTTAGGGAGTGTATAATAAGACACATATATTTCATATTTTCAAAAATCTGGAGAGTGTATATATATATATATATATATATATATATATATATATATATATGTATATATGCCTATATATATATATACACACACACACTCACACAGACATTAAAAAGTAGCAATATATATGCCAATCGAAATTTATCATGAAATATATATAATCCACACATCCCAAAATATACTTTTTACTGAACATGGATTTATATATAATTTTGTTCAGCTAGGAAGGTCACCAATAGTTTGAATTTTCAGTTCCAACAGCATTAAGAGGAGTGATCTCTTCTCACAATTTGCATCTGCCAAGTCAGCAACCTCTCAAGTATGTACATGTGATACCAGGTAGGATTCTATATGTGCATATAAAAACACATGTGCTGAATAGGCCACAGAGAAAGGGAGAGAGGAATTCACATATTTGTTAACTTTAAAAACACATGGAGAACTGTTTTAATTAAAAATTGACTAGATTTATAATTCCTACCCTATATAATGCAAAAGGCAAGTCCAATTAAATAACATGACTCCTCTGAACTGCTTGTATTTCTATTCTGTTTTGATTATTATTCTCCATCATGTTAGGATTAGTAGTCAGAGTCTAGTGGGGTATGTGTTAGTGTCCAAAATAAGCTCTCTTACCCCTCATTTGCCTAAAGTCATGGGGGCCTGGATAACCTGAATTTGAACCAGGAGTGATAAAATAGGACTGCAGTTAATACTGCTCTGCTTCTCCATTTTGAAGCCTACTGCCTGTCAGGTATAGATTCTTTATGTGATTTGGAATAATGAGAAAACCCAAGCACTTCTTTAGGGCTTTGAAGATTTCATTTGACCCAAAGGATCCCTATTCTCACTTGATGTAGGTCAGGAACCTAACAAAGGAAGGCAAGACACTTCATCCAGCATAACTGATCTTTTTGCCATTTTGGTTTGGATGCACACATGGGATCTTTCTTTAGATCCATCAGGTGCTGAGAATCTAAGCCACAACCTCACACAGGTCCAAGAGGCTGATTAAGACACATCACTTTCCAAAGAAATTAAGCAAAGAGCCACAGGTGATGGCCATTCATTTTCATTTGAAAACTGTTTTCTTCAGGCTTCACAAAGGGGTGGCCTGAGGAAAAGACCTTCCTGATATTCAGGGCAACAGAAACATAGGTAAGAGAATGGCCCAAAGCAGGGTTTCTCCACTGAGAATTTCCTGGTCACACTGATATCTGAGTTTTCTGAGATGCTCCCATTCCTTACCGCTATCCAGTACATGGCCATGTCACAGAGCTTGGAGGTGGTACATATCTTGGACACAAAACCATGAGCCTATTCTGCAGAGTGGCCAGAATTCAGGAAGAAAACAGAAACTTAGGAAGATAGTAGGTGTTGTCCATCCATAAGGCAAGCTGCAGTTCATTCATAAATTGGGCAGGATGAATGCTGGGAAGCTTTCTACTAGACAGGACATATCCATTGATGCATTCTCTTTTCTAATGTCTACAACCACGGACACAGTGGGATACACAGACATAGAATCACTCACCTTGTCAAAAGACATACTAGAAACAGTCTATTCCAAACCAAACAAACTGTCTTTCCTACCTATTCTCAGAACATGAGACAAAACCACAAACTGACACTCACACTCACAAAGGCATCTCCTTCCCGCAAGTAGGTCTCTGACTATCTGTAGTGTCCTCTGTCTGTTGGGCCATATTATGTTCCAATGAAATGTCCTGTCCTGTCTCAGATCTATCTCCTTTGCCAACTCTGTGAAGTTCTCAGGAGCCAGCGGTGAGCCACTACCTGCTTTCTCAGGAAAGGCCCCTCTTCAGATCTGTCCTGGCATTTGGCAATCCTCACATCAGTAGATACCAAGAAATACTGACTCTGTCCTTGGTACATCCAAACAAGTGAGCCCACTGGGATTGGGACTGGGACTGGCTCTGGGAGCCTGGCATCTTGGATCCAAAGTTCAGAGAGTTACATCACAAAGGAAGTGAGGTAGGTCACTTTCTTCAGGAACTGCATGAGGTCACTACCTTGGCAATCACTTTGTTTTAACATTTGCTTCCAAGGGTCCCATGAGATAGAGGCTGCCCCTACTTTCGGTGACAATTTCACAAGATAGAATGGTATATCAAACATAGGCGCCTGGGAACATCTCCCCACACAGGCCTGGTTTGGTCCATCTTCTCTACATTTAGAATAGAGAGACTGATTCAGACACATCCCTTCATCCTGACAAGGGGGTTTGCCATGAAAGATGACTTTTGCTCTCTCAACTCCTTCATAGCTGCCTACATCTTCTCCAGGGATCCTTTCTGCATGGACCTTTGAGGATCTCAGCAGGTTTAAGAACCCCTACATTCGTGTATTGTAAAAGCAACTCTGTCCCTGCTCTTCTGTAAAGTTTGATTGAGGGAAGAGTGTATGGTTACGGTTAATAAAAGTTCGATTTGGGTTAAGAATCATTCTGCGCGATGAATAATGGTAATGAGAACCTGTAATATTTACAAGAATGTAAAAGTGAAATATAAGAATGAAAACAGAAATCTATGTAAGATTTGAAGCCCAGAAGGGCATTGGGCCCTTGATTGGGATACTTAGCTTTGAATTATGTTCTGCAGAAATGTCTCAGATAAATCAATGCTCAATGGCATTGGACTTTGTACCTTGAATGATGGAATGTCAAAGAGAACTTCTAGTCAAAAAGGGATAGTCGGTATTATTAGAAAGATAGTCGGTAGGTTTAGAATGAAGAGTGAGTATAGGATTTGGACCAAAAGTTCTTTAGCAATAGGGTTTCTGGTAGAGATTGAATGTAAATGTGAGCACATGTGAAGAGTCAGTCACAATGATAATCTGGGGAAAATATGTAGGAAAGCAGATATCAATAGAGACATTAGGAAATCAGGCAAATGATAAAGTGAGTGATAAGATAAGACATTTTCAAGGGGCTTGAGGTTGAATATATAATCTTAGGAAGAAACAAATATGTAGTCAAGAATAGGATTCACATTTGAGAGCATTAGGCAACCTGGACATGGATGTTTTTAGTAATCCATGTTCACTTTCCATTTAGGTTTGGTAAAATCATAAGTGTCACCTTTGCTTTTTGTGTCCAGAATATTACTGTGATAAAATGTATATGTAAATCAGGTGACATGTGCATTTCTTCCACCATTTCTGGGAGCAATATTTTGAAGACGTATAAATTAGTATTGGGGGTATTAGTATTGTGATAATGGAAATCGAAAATAATGTGTTTGGAAAGAAGTCTCATGAAAAGAGCAGTCAAGAAACATAGAGAAATACATGTGTTCTAAAGCAGGAAGTGACTGAAAGTGAAACAAATGCGTATAAATTAGCGAACATGTGGATGAAATATATATCCTATGATGTGCATAAACTGAAGAAATAGTAATGTTCCAGTGTTGAATAAAAATGAATGTCAGAATACACATCGTGTCCCATAGGAATCTACTAGCCTTGATATTAAACTGGGTCAGTTACTATAGAAATATTAGATTTTTTTTGGTGTTATAATAGAATTTATTTTACTGCTAGCATGCCACAGAATGTTGAGGAAAGAGCAATGGATTTTTAGTTATCACACTAATAATCTAACAATTAATGACTCTTTTGGATAGTCTAGAAATTACATAAGGCTATGTAACATATTTTTTTTTTAATTTAACATTCATAAAAGCTTGGAGTTTTGGTAATATTTCTACTTTTTTATATTTTATTTTTTCAGATGTGATTGACCTTCATTTTGTTTATTTGTATGTGGTGCTTAGAATCGAACCCAGTGTCCCACACATGCTAGAAAAGCATGTTACCACTGAACCACAAACACAGCCCCTCCACTTTTATCTTTACATCGAACACGCTTCTCCCTCATCTTTACTCACTTTCTTCCTCATTTTCCCCCTTCTCTCTCTTCCTTTTTCGTTTTCCTTTCATATCTGTTTTTCTCTCATGTCATTTCAAACAGTAGTATGCTATGAAATTTAAATTTAAGACTGTTTTTTATAGTAATTTATTCTTGAGAATATTTGATAATTATAATCACCTGATAGATATATTAAAATACATTTTTATACATATGTATCTATATTCATTCATATGCATTACATATTATATATATATATATATATATATATACATATATATTTTAAAGTACTTTGATTAGCCTGTTAAAAATAATATAGACCAAAACTTTCTTAATTCTCAAGCCTTCCAGAATTAACATCTTACAGTGAAAATCAAATAAACATATTTAAATAAACAGGTATCATTTTTTTTTATCAATACTGATAATTTAAGGTTTTATATCACATTAAGCTGTAAAATGGCATATTAAATCTTATGAATTAGAAAAAGTTTTTTGAATAACCTATTATTTAAGGACCATATGCACTGACATTTTAAATGGCTTTCTTGTGATTTCAATTTCTATCAATTGCGTATTAATTGCCAAATGCTTATTTTAGTACTTTTCATATTCATAATTGATATAAAGTCAATTGTTTAATTCTTCTTGTAAGTAATTACTTATTACAGTAGGGACATTACTAATAATTCTAAATCTGTATAAGAAAATAGTACAAAGATATTTTCATGCAAAATTAAGAATAATTGCGTGCTCTAAATGTCTGATTGTTGATACATATAACAAAGAGCTTTTGATCAGTCTCTTCCCCAGTAAAACATAAAATGCAAAGATATTGTTGGGTATATATGTCCAAATAAAGATAAAGAAAATACACATTATCACCTAGAAACTATTAAATAAAAGGTGAAAACAACAATCCAACGCATTGTATGAATTTGTCAGATGAGGTAGTATTCTGGAAGAATAGCCTAAGACTAGACCTGGTCCATGACAAAATATTCACGAAAAAAATGAAATATGAAAAATATAGGAAATGCTATGAATTTTTCATGAAGGTAGGTGAATTATCCTTTAATCTCAATTTATGTGCATTTTCAAAAGCCAATTTCCTGGTAAAATAAATTTGTGATAGTTACAACTAAACAAAACAAAGTTTCTGCTTAGCAAAATGAATGCATCTCAACCCATTTTTAGCTGATTTCTTTCCACTCAATTTTAAACCGTTATTTATTTATTTATTTCTATTGGTTGTTCCAAACATTACAAAGCTCATGATATATCATCTTTGATACATTTGACTCAATTGGGTTATGAACTCCCATTTTTTCCCCAAATATGAATTGCAGAATCACATTGGTTACACATTCACATTTTTACATAATAGCATATTAGTGACTGTTGTATTCTGCGACCTTTCCTATCCCCCACTATCCCCCCTCTTCTCCCCTCCCATCTTCCCTCTCTACCTCATCTGCTGTTGTTCAATTCTCTCCATTGTTTCCCCCCCATTTCCCCTCAAATCCTCTTATATGTAATTTTGTGTAACATTGAGGGTCTCCTACTATTTCCATATGCTTTCCCTTCTCTCTCCCTTTCTCTCCCCCCACTTGTCTTTGTTTAATGTTAAACTTTTCCTCATGCTCTTCCTTGATGTTCTGTTCTTAGTTGCTCTTTTAATATCAAAGAAGACATTTGGCATTTGTTTTTTAAGGATTGGCTAGCTTCGCCTAGCATAATCTGCTCTAATGCCATCCATTTCCATGCAAATTCTATGATTTTGTCATGTTTTAATGAAGAGTAAAACTCCATGTTGTATAAAAGCCACATTTTTTTACCCATTCATCTATTGAAGGGCATCTAGGTTGGTTCCACAGTCTAGCTATTGTGAATTGTGCAGCTATGATTATTGATGTGGCAGTATCTCTATAGTACGCTCTTTTAAGATCCTCAGGAAATAGTCCGAGAAGGGTGATAGCTGGGTCAAATGGTGGATCCATTCCCAGCTTTCCCAGGTATCACCATAGTACTTTCCAAATTGGCCTCACCAATTTGCAGTCCCACCAGCAGTGTACAAGTGTACCCTTTTCAGCACATTCTCACCAACACTTATTTTGTTTGGCTTCTAATGGCTGCAGATCTTACTGGAGTGAGATGGTATCTTAGGGTGGTTTTGATTTGCATTTCTCTGACTGCTAGAGATGGTGAGCATTTTTTCACGTACTTGTTCATTGATTGAATGTCCTCCTCTGTGAAGTGTCTGTTCAGGTCCTTGGCCCATTTGTTGATTGGGTTATTTGTTATCTTATTGTTTAATTTTTTGAGTTCTTTGTATATTCTGGATATTAGGGCTCTATCTGAAGTGTGAGGGGTAAAAATTAGTTCCCAGGATGTAGGCTCTCTATTTACCTCTCTTATTGTTTCTCTTGCTGAGAAAAAAAAAATTATTTTTAGTAAGTCCCATTTGTTTATTCTTGTTATTAACTCTTGGGCTATGGGCATCCTATTAAAGAATGTGGAGCCCGACCCCACAGTATGTAGATCGTAGCCAACTTTTTCTTGTATTAGACGCAGTGTCTCTGATTTGATATCTAGCTCCTGGATTCATTTTGAGTTAACTTTTGTGCATGGTGAGAGAAAGGGATTTAGTTTCATTATGTTGCATATGGATTTCCAATTTTTCCAGCACCATTTGTTGAAGATGCTATCTTTCCTCCATTGCAGGTTTTTAGCCCCTTTATCAAATATAAGAAAGTTGTAATTTTGTGGATTGGTTTCTGTGTCCTCTATTCTATACCATTGGTCCAGCTGCCTGTTTTGGTACCAGTACCACGATGTTTTTATTACTATTGCTTTGTAGTACAGTTTGAAGTCTTGTATCACTATACCTCCAGATTCACACTTCCTGCTTAGAATTGCTTTTGGTATTCAGGGTCTTTTGTTTTTCCATATGAATTTCATGATTGCTTTATCATTTCTACAAGAAATGCCGTTGGGATTTTTATTGGCACCGATTTAAACCTGTAGAGAACTTTGGGTAATATCAACATTTTGATGATGTTAGTTCTGCCTATCCATGAACAGGGTACATTTTTCCATCTTCTAAGATCTTTTTCTATTTCCCTCCTTAGGGTTCTGTAGTTTTCATTATATAAATCTTTCACCTCTTTTGTTAGGATGATTCCCAAGTATCTTATTTTCTTTGTGGATATAGTGAATGGAGTGGTTTTCCTCATTTCCATTTCAGAAGTTTTGCTGCTAATATACAGGAATGCCTTTGATTAATGCGTGTTGACTTTATATCTTGCCACTTTGCTGAATTCATTTATTAACTCTAGCAGTAGCTTTGTAGACCATTTTGAGTCTGTTAAATATATTATCATGTCATCTGCAAATAGTGATAATTTAAGTTCTTCTTTTCCTATTTTTATGTCTTTAATTTCTTTTGTCTGTCTAATTGCTCTGGCTAGTATTTCAAGAACTAAATCAAATAGAATTGGTGATAGAGGGCATCTCTGTCTTGTTCCAGATTTTAGAGGGAATGCCTTCAGTTTTTCTCCATTTACGATGATGCTAGCCTGAGGTTTAGCATATATAGCTTTTACAATGTTGAGGTAAGTTCCTGTAATCCCTAGTTTTTCTAGTGTTTTGAACATAAAGGGAGGCTGAACTTTGTCGAATGTTTTTTCTGCATCTATCAAGATGATCATATGGTTCTTGTCTTTAAGTCTATTGATGTGGTGAATAGCATTTATTGATTTCCGTATATTGAACTAGCCTTGCATCCCTGGGATGAATCCTACTTGATAATGGTGCACGATTTTTTGATATGCTTTTGTATTACATTCACCAGGATTTTATTGAGAATTTTTGCATCCTAGTTCATTAGAGATATTGGTCTGTAGTTTTCTTTCTTTGAAGTGTTTTTGTCTGGTTTTGGGATCAGGGTGATTTTGGCCTCATAGAATGAATTTGAAAGAGCACCTTCTTTTTCTATTTCTTGAAATAGCTTGAAAAGTATTGGTATTAATTCTTCTTTTAAAGTTTTGTAGAGCTCTGCTCTATACCCATCCGCTCCAGGGCTTTTTTTGGTTGGTAGTCTTTTGATGGCTTCTTGTATTTCTTCCTTTGTTATTGGTCTGTTTAAATTGTGTGTGTCTTCCTGACTCAATCTGGGCACATCGTATGACTTAAGAAATTTATTGATATCTTCGCTATCTTCTATTTCATTTGAATATAGGTTTTCAAAATACTTTCTAATTATCTTCTGTATTTCTGTAGTGTCTGTTGTGATAATGCCTTTTTCATGCCGTATGTTAGTAATTTGAGTTCTCTTTCTTCTCTTCGTTAGCATGGCTAAGGGCCTGTCAATCTTATTTATGTTTTCAAAGAACCAACTTTTAGTTTTATCAATTTTTTCAATGTTTTTTTTGTTTCAATTTTGTTGATTTCTGCTCTAATTTCAACTATTTCTTGTCTTCTACTACATTTGCTGTTGTTTTCCTTTTCTTTTTCTAGGTTTTTGAGGTGTATTGTGAGTTCATTTATTTGTTTTTTTTTTTTTTTTTTTTTGAGGAAAGAACTCCAAGAAATGAATTTCCCTCTTAAAACTACTTTCATTGTGTCCCATAGATTCCAGAATGTTGTGTCTGTATTGTCATTTGTCTCTAAGAATTTTTTATATCCTCCTTTATGTCTTCTGTAACCCATTGATCATTCAGTAGAATATTGTTCATTTTTCCATATGATGTAAGATTTTTCCTTCCTTCTTTTATCATTGATTTCCAGTTTCATTCCAATATGATCAGATATGGTGTATGGTATTATCTCCACGCCTTTATATTTACTAAGGGTTGCCCTATGGCATTATATATGATCTATCTTTGAGTAGGATCCTTGTGCTGCTGAGAAGAACATGTATCCACTTGATGATGGTTGATATATTCTATATATGTTGGTTAAGTCTAGGTTATTTATTGTGCTGTTGAATTCCATAGTTTCTTTATTCAGTTTTTGTCTAGAGGATCTGTCTAATGGCGAGATCAGTGTGTTGAAGTCACCCGTAGTTATTGTGTTGTAGTCTATTTGACTCTTGAACTTGAGGAGAGTTTGTTTCATGAGCGTTGCAGCTCAATTGTTTGGTGCATACAAACTGATAATTGTTATGTCTTGTTGGTGGATGGTTCCTTTTAACAGTATATAGTGTCCTTCGTTATCCCTTTTGATTAACGTAGGTTTGAAATTGATTTTATTTGATACGAGTATGGCTACTCCTGCTTGCTGCCGAGGGCCATGTGAGTCGTATGATTTATCCCAACCTTTTACTTTCAGCATGTGTATGTCTTTACCTATCATATGAGTCTCCTGAAGGCAGCAGACTGTTGGATTTGTTTTTTTTGATTCAGGTTACTAACCTATGTCTCTTGATTGGTGACTTTATGCCATTAACATTTAAGGTTACAGTTGAAATATGATTTTTACTTTCATTCATGATTATTTATTTATTTTTTTTTTAGTTTGGCTAGTTTTTACTTTTTGGTTATTTTCCTCCCTCTTTACTGAGATACCTCCCGCTGTTAGTTTGGGGCACTATATTTCAATTCCTCTTCTTGTAGTATTTTGCTCAAAATGCTTTGCAGTGCTGGTGTTCTTTCTGCAAATTCTTTTAGCTTTTGTTTATCGTGAAAGACACTAATTTCATTGTCAAATCCCAAACTTAATTTTGCTGGATACAGTATTCTTGGTTGGAATCCATTATTTTTCAGCATTTGAAATACATTGTTCCAGGATCTACTCGCTTTCATAGTTTGTGATGAAAAATCAGTCGTTAACCTAATTGGTTTACCCTAGAATGTAATCTGCCTCATTTCTCTTTTAGCTTTTAATATTCTCTCCTTGTTCTATATGTTGGCTATCTTCATAATTCTATGTCTTGGAGTTGGCCTATTATGGTTTTGAATGTTTGAGGTCATGTAGGCTTCAAGGATTTGACAATCCATTCCATCTTTCATCTATGGGAAGTTTTCTAGAATTATTTTATTTAATATGTTGTCCATTCCTTTGGTTTGAATCTCTATGCCTTCTTCTATCCTGTTGACTCTCAAATTTGTTTTTTTATGACATCCCATATCTCTTAAATAGATTGCTCATGGGATGTAAGCATCTTTTCTGTGTTGACTATATTCTTTTCAAGTTGATAAACTTTGTCTTCATTATCTGATTTTCTGACTTCTACTTGATCTAGTCTATTTACAATATTCTCGTTTGAGTTTTTAATGTGGTTTATATTTTTCTGCATTCCTAGGATTACTGTTTGATTTTTTTTTTTTTTAAGATCTCTGTCTTTTGGTAAAGCTCGTTCTTTGCCATTTGAATTTATTTGTTTAATTCATTTTCTAAATATTCTTTAATTTCTTGGACTTGCTGCCTCATGTCTTCTCTAATATTTCTTTCCATCTGAGTTAGGGATGCATTGAGTTTTTTCCCTATCCCTGTTTCTGATGATTCTAGGTCCTCCTGTAGAATTAAGTTGTCCGGGATTATTTGTAAACCCTTTTCCCTTGTTTTTTCATGAAGTTCACATTACTTTCCAGCTCCATTTGATTGCTGTGTTTCTGCTCTCTTCTATATATTTGTTTTGGTATTATATATCTCTATTGTCTCCCCTTTGTGTTGGTAGACTGTGCATGCTAAAGTGGATTCCACTGGGAAGGAATTCCGACTGCCGAGCTCCAGTGATGTCACCTCTCTGCTATGGTGGGCCCCAGGCTCTTTGCCCGCGTGTTCGCATGGGGGTGTGGGACTCTACTGTCTCTGTTTGGTTTCAGCTCCCGGTCGCCGGCGTGCAGGTGGTCACAAGCTGTCCAGTCGCGCAGTCAGCGGGCGGGCTGTCACCGGCGGTTGTGCGATCTCTAGCCACCCCTTAGGGCGGGCATATGGCAGGCGATTGGTCGCTGGTGGGCAGGCGGTCTCCAGCCGTCCAGTCGCACCTGCAGCGGGCCGGCTGTTCCCGGTGGGCGAGCGTTCTCCAGGAGCCCAGTCACACGGGCCTGGCCTCTAGTCCCCTGGTTTCTCCTGCTAGTCCTGGTTTCTCCTGCTAGACCAGATTTCCCCTGAGTAATGCCCTCGGCAGCTCAAACTGTACTCTGGTCTGCCGTTTCTTGGGTGTGGATTGTGTCTATTAGGAACCCCAGCACTCTATTGTTTTTATTTTTTCCGTTTGCCCCTCCCCCATCGCTGGCTAGACAGATTTCGTTTTCACCACTGATGGGAGGGGGAGTTGAAGGTCAGGTGCCTCTAGTTTCCCCTCCCCCCATCTTTATGCAGGCTCTCTCTGAAAATCCCTCCCCTGGAAAGCTTAGGAGAGATTTTATGCAAATTTCCTACTGTATGGGAGATGAGCGGAAAACACACAACTGTTTTATTGTTGCAATCTGTCGGAGAGTGGCGGTGGTTACTTCAGCTCTCCAAGATTGTGGCCGTTGGTTTCCTTGGTGGAGTTTCCGTTGTGGGGGATAGAACTGTAGTGCTTCCTTCCCTGACTGAAATCCCGAACTCAGCCTGGGGCTCAGTGGGGGGTCAGCTGGCAGGATTCCACAGAATCTGCAGCAACGTTTCTCCCTGGATGCTAGTCGCTTCTCGGTGGTGCCCCGACGTCTGCAGCCACGGGGCGGGCCGCACGGATCAGTAAGCCCGGATCTCCGGTTGCATATTCGGCTCGCGTTTGAGACTCAATTACCGGACCTTGTTGGTGGAAATCATTCTTTTAGGTTTCGGTGCAAACCCATTTTTCTGTAAGATCCTAACAAGATAGTCTTTTGTCATTCTAACTCGTTATTCACCTGCAATGTGGCATGGAACACTGGGTGTGATGCACTCTATTCGGGGCCAACTTGCAATGTCTAAATATTAGGTTTTGTATGCACTATTTACTGAAGATAGTTTTCAGCACTAGGCAACCAATATGTATTTCAGGTTGATGAATATTTCTGAGAATGATCTTTTGAAAAGTTGATTATAAATCCACATACATGAATATGAATAAATTTGGGGAGTGCACAATAAGGCACATATATTTCATATTTTGAAAAATCTGGAGAGTATATATATATATATATATATATATATATATATATAGACACAGAGAGACATTACAATGTAGCATTATGTATGCCAACCGAAATTTATCATGAAATACATATCATCCACAGATCCAAAAATATTAATTTTACTGAACATGGATTTATGTATAATGTTGTTCAAATAGGAGGCTCACCCATAGGTTGAATTTTCAGTTTCAACAGCGTTTAGGAGGAGTGATACCTTCTCACAATTTGTATCTGCCAAGTCAGCCATCTCACAAAAATGTACGTGTGATACCAGGTAGGATTCTATATATGCATATAAAAATACATTTGCTGACTAGGCTACAGAGAAAGGGAGACATAAATTCACATATTTGTTAACTTTAAAAACACATGGAGAACTATTTCAACAAAAAAATTGACTAGATTTAAAACTCCTACCGTATGTAATGCAAAAGGCAAGTCCAACAATACCAAACATGCCTCATCTGAACTGCTTGTATTTCTATTCTGATTGGGTTATTATTTTCCATGATAGTACGATTAGTAGTCAGAGTCTAGTAGGGTAGGGGTTAGTGTCAGGGATTCAGTATTTCAAATGGAAAATTGGAAAATGAATCCAATGTGTATGCAAATATGTGCTACAAAAAAATGTTCCCACTCTCATCAAGAACTATGGCTTGACATTACTTTTGCCACAAGTAAGACACAATTAGAGCAGAAGTGTTAGAAAATCTGTGAATCCATATCTGGAATGGAATATGCTCAGTAGTTCACAACACTGGAGGTGGTAGAGGAGTTCCCAAAAGTAAGGGACAGGGTAAACACTCCACAAACATGGAGCTCTGCTGGCCTAAAGCCTTCTTGAAGAACTGCCTCTGAGGTTGGGCATCTGAAAAATATGTTGTTTTCTGGAGCTTTAGCTTCATTTGTAGTGAGACCATCAAAGCTGGGTCTGCATCTATGTGACATGGAGGACATGGTTTCTTATTTTCCAGTGAAGATGAGGCAGCAGTGCTGAATTTGCTCTTTGTAGGTAAACTGTGACCACTGGGGTCTAAGTGTCTCCCCATGTGGACTGTGAAGCCATTTGGTCATCCTCCAAATTTCATGGTGTTTCTTGCTGCTGCACTGGGAGTTTGCTTTTTGATTCAAAAATACAAGGAGTTCTAGTGGATCACAGTGCTGGAGGGAGTTTTGTCACATGTGGTGGGTCAGTTTCTGCAGGAGAATGCACCAAACATACTTCTAGCCCACATATATTGCCCCATTGACCATAGCAACTTGATTCTGAACATTGCCCTGAAATCTCTCAATATTACAAGATGCCTTTACATAGAAGGGACTGCTGGCTGCACCATGTCAGTCACAATCCATTTGGAAGCCAATGGAGGATCCACAAGGCCCCACCACAGATGTTTTATCACACACCGGACCACCACAGCTCTAGGCCCACTACTCAGCAGGCTCCAACTTATTAGCATCTCTGTTCTACACGATTTTCATAAAACCCAGTCAATCAAAGCACTGTCTGGTATACTCATGATCAGCAACAGGACATCCAAAGGTCCTCCATTGCCACCTGGTCATGGGAATTTTAAAAATTTTATGGTATTTTTGTAGCCATTTTTCAATGATGATGTTGGAGGCACTGTGGGTTAAAATTTACTCCAGAACCAATAAATATAGAGGAAGCACATTTCAATGAAAGCTTTGGAGAATTCTCACAGGCAAGGCTTCTAAAAAAGTGGCCAAATGGTCACATGAATCCAGTCCCATTGAGGTATACAATGAGGTCCATGTGTGTTTCAACTCTCAATTATGGCTGCCAAGTCTTTCAGAATAAAATCACGTGATATCTTGGCTGTGATACCCAGTGCACTGTTGAAAGCCACCCTGGGCCTAGATCTCAGTTTTCAAGGGGGACTCTCATGCATGGCCTCCTAAAATCCCAACACAATTCTTGGCAATAATTCTCTGAGTTCAGTTCCAGAACTCAGTCTCTAAGGGGAATCACACCAGAGTTCATGTCAAGGTGGACCCAGTCATCTCTTCCAACCACCAAAAAATGGCCACAATTAAAACCAAAACACTCCCACATGACCCTCATGATCTTTCATATAGACACTCATCATAACCTCTGGCTGGATATTTCCATGAGGGGCGAAGCCCAAGACAGTCTCCAAAATAATCTCCTGTGCCCCTTAATGGCCTAAAATCAGGGTTGCCTGGACACACTTCCTGTGAACCAGGAGTGATCAAATAGGCCTGCTGTTAATACTTCTCTGCTTCTCCAATTTGAGGCCTACTGACTGTGGGGTTTATTTTTTTATGTGAATTGGAGTCATTAGAAAACCCAAGCACTTATCGGCTAGCTTCTGCAGGGATTTGAAGAAATCATTTGACCAAAAGGATCCCTATTCTCACTTGATGGAGGTTAGAAACCTAACAGAGGAAGGGGAGAGACTTCATCCACAATGACTGCTCTTTGGGCCATTTTGGTTTTGGATCCACATATGGGATCATTCTTAAGATACATCAGGTGCTGAGAATCTAAGCCATTGCCTCAAACAGGGCAAAGAGGCTGATTCAGACACATCCCTTTCCAAAGCAATTAAGCAAAGAGGCACAGGTGATGCCCATTCATTTCATTTGAAACCTGTTTTCTTCAGGCTTCACAAAGGGGTGGCCTGAGGCAAAGACCTTCCTGACATTCAGGGGCACAGAACAATAGGTAAGCAAAGCAGGGTTTCTCCACTGAGACTTTATTGGTCACACTGATATCTGAGTTTTCTGAGATGCTCGCCATTCCCTTCAGCTATCCAGTACATGGCCATGTAACAGGCCTTGGAAGTGGTACATATCTTGGACACAAAACCATGAGCCTATTCTGTAGAGTGGCCAGAATTCAGGAAGAATTCAGGAACTTTGGAAGATAGCACGTGTTGCCCATCGATAAGGCAAGCCAAAATCCATTCATCAATTTGGCAGAATAAATGATGGGAAGCTTTCTACTAGACAGGACACATCAATTGATGCATTCTCTTTTCTAATGTCTATAACCATGGACACAGTGGGATACACAGACATAGAAACACTCGCCTTGTCAAATGACTTACTAGAAACAGTTCACTCATAACCAAACAAACCGCCTTTTCTATCTATTCTCAGAACATGAGACAAATCCACAAACACACAGCGACACCCTCAGAGGCACTTCCTTCCCCAAAGTAGGTCTGTGACTATCCAGAGTGTCCTCTGACTGGTGGGCCATAGTATGTTCCCCCAAAATGGCCTGTCCTGTCTCAGATTTGGTCTCCTTAACCAACTCTGTGAAGATTTCAGGAGCCAGTGGTGAACCACTATCTGCTTTCTCAGGAAAGGCTCCTCTTCAGAGCTTTTCTGGCATTTGGCCATTCTCATATTAGTAGGTACCAAGAAAGACTGACTCTGTCCTTGGTATATCCAAACAAGTGAGAACACTGGGACTGGGACTGGGACAGGCTCTGGGTGCCTGTCTTCCTGCATCCCAAGTTCTTAGAGTTCCATCACCAAGGAAGTGAGGTGAGGTCACTTCCTTCAGGAACTGAATGAGGTCACTGCCTTAGCAACCACTTTGTCCTAACAGTTGCTTCCAAGGGTCCCATGAGATGGAGGCTGCCCCTACGTCCTGTGACACTTTCACAAGTTAGAATGTATATCAACCATAGGCACCCAGGACCAGCTCTCCAAACAGGACTGTTTGGGTCCATATTCTATTGGGTGGCACTAGAGCAGATTATGCTTAGTGAAGCTAGCCAACCCCTAAAAAACAAATACCAAATGTCTTCTTTGATATAATGAGAGCAACTAAGAATAGAACAGGGAGGAAGAGCAGGAAGAAAAGATTAACATTAAACAGAGACATGAGGTGGGAGCGAAAGAGAGAGAAAAGGGGAATTGCATGGAAATGGCGGGAGACCCTCATTATTATTCTAAATTACATATTAGAGGTTGTGAATGGAATGGAAAAATAAACAAGGTGAGAAATGAATTACAGTAGATGAGGTAGACAGAGAAGATGGGAGGGGAGGGGAGGGGGGATAGTAGAGGATAGGAACGGTAGCAGAATACAACAATTACTAGTATGGCATTATGTAAAAATGTGGATGTGTAACCGATGTGATTCTTCAATCTGTATCTGGGGTAAAAATGGGAGTTCATAAATCACTTGAAGCTAATGTATGCTAATGTATGAATATGTTATGTCAAAATATTTGTAAGGTTTTGAACAACCAATAATAAAAAAAAGAACAGAGAGGCTGATTCAGTAACAACCTTTCATCCTGACCAGGTTGTTTGCCATGGAAATTGACTTTTGCTCTCTCAGGTCCTTCAGTGGTGCCTATATCTTCTCCAGGGATCACTCCTGCATGAAACTTTGAGTTTTTCAACATGTGGAAGATTCCCTACATTCCTCTATTTCAGGACCAACACTGTCCCTGCTCTTCTGTAAAGTTAGACTGAGGGAACAGTGTATGGTTTCGCTTAATAACAGGTTTGATTTGGGTTAGGAATCATTCTGCTTGATGAATAATGGTATTGGGAACCTTTGATATTTATAAGAATATATAGGTGAAATATAAGTATGAAAACAGAAATCTAGGTAAGATTGGAATCCCAGAAGGGCATTGCGCTCTTGATTGGGATACTTAGCTTTGATACATGTTCTGCAAAGATGTTTCAGATAAATCAATAATCAATGGCATAGGACCTTGTACCTTGGATGACTGAATGTAGAAGTGAGTATCCACTCAAACTGGGATAGTCGGTAGGATTAGGAAGATATTCTGTAGGTTTCAGAAGAAGAGTGAGTACAGGAATTGGACCAAAAGTTCTTTAGCAATAGGGTATCACATAGACAGTGAATGTAAATGTCAGCACATGTGAAGTGTTAGTCAAAATGGTGAACTGGTGAAAATATTTAGGAAAGCAGACATCAATAGAGACATTAGGAAATCAGGGAAAGTATAAAGTGAGTGATAGGATTAGACATTTGCAACAGGGTTGAGGTTGAATATATAGTCTTAGGAAGAAACAAATATGTTGTCATAAATAGGATTGAAGTTTGAGAGCATTAGGCAACCTGGACATGAATGTTTTTAGTAATCCATGCTCACTTTCCATTTAGGCTTTGGTACAATCATAAGTGTGACCTCTGCTTTTTGTGTCCAGAATATTACTGTGATAAATGCATACATAGATCAGGTGACATGAGTATTTCTTCCACCATTTCTGGGAGCAAAATTTTGAAGACGAATAAATTAGTATTGAGGTTACAAATAGATGTACCCTGTATCTATGAATGTAGAGATAATGCATGAATAGACCATACTGTGAATAAATAATATAATTGGTTCCAACATTAAATAATGGATTGAATTGATATCTGAATATATACAGAAAATCTTATATTGATATACAATTATTCATTCCAACCAGTAATACATCTAATGGTAATATTAGGGTTATGTTTTATCAAGAAGAGTGTGTGAGTTTTGCTTCAAAATGATTATGGAAATCGAAAATAGTGTGTTTGAAATGAAGTCTCATGAAAAGACCAGTCAAGAAACCTGGAGGAATACATGTGTTCTGAATCAGTAAATGATTGAAAGTGAATCAAATGCCTATAAATTTGTGAACTTATGGATGAAATATATGTCCTATGATGTTCGTATACTGTAGAAATTGTATTGTACCAGTGTTGAATAAAATGAACTTCAAAATACACATCATGTCCCATAGGAATCTACTTGCATTGATGTTAAACAGGGTCAGTTAATGTAGAAATATTAGGATTGTATGCACCATTCACTGAAGTTAGTTTTCAGTAATAGGAAACAAATATGTATTTCAAGTGGATGAATATTTCTGAGAATAATCTTATGAAATGTTGATTATAAATCCACATACATGAACATGAATGAATTTAGGTAGTGTATATAAGACACATATATTTTATATTTGGAAAAATTTGGAGAGTGTACATATATATGTAGATATATATATATATATATATATATATATATATATATATATATATATTAAAAAAAACAATAACAGACAATAAAATGTAGCAATATATATGCCAATCGAAATTCTTCATGAAATGTACATCAGCCACAGATGCAAAAATATTTATTTTACTGAACATGGATTTATGTATAATGTTGTTCTACTAGGAGGCTCACCCATAGGTTGAATTTTCAGTTCCAACAGAGTTTAGGAGGAGTGATCTCTTCTCACAATTTGTATTTGCCAAGTCAGACACCTCAGAAGAATATACGTGTGATACCAGGTAGGATTCTATATGTGCATATAAAAATACATGTGCTGTATTGGCTACAGAGAAAGGGAGACAGGTATTCACATATTTGTTAACTTTAAACACATGTGGAGAACTATTTCAATTAAAAATTAGCTAGATTTATAACACCTACCCTATATCATTCAAAAGGCAAGTCCAACTATACACCATGCCTCCTCTGTACTGCTTGTATTTTCATTCTGTTTGGATTATTTTTCTCCATCATATTAGTATTAGTAGTCAGAGTCTAGTAGGTTATGGTTTAGTGTCAGGTGTCTGGACCGGCTGGACACCTCAACGTGGGCGTTGA
This sequence comes from Callospermophilus lateralis, assembly GCF_048772815.1. NCBI lineage: Eukaryota > Metazoa > Chordata > Mammalia > Rodentia > Sciuridae > Callospermophilus > Callospermophilus lateralis. The sequence continues at coordinate 9,641,546 of NC_135319.1, forward strand.
ACCTTGTTGGGGAGGAATGAAGGGACAAGAGTCATGAGAGATGACAGCAAGACAACAGTTCTGATCATGCTGAAAACTTTTATACTTCTCACAGTGTATTTATATGCTGCGGATGAGAAAGCTCTCTTATCGGCAGTTGCTGGATGTCTTCACAGGGTGAGATAACCTCAGGATATTTCAGGAAGACGGATATCTGCAGGATGTCTCAGGGTGATAGATGGCTACGGGATGTCTCCCAGGCAGGATATCTCTCAGGGGGCTATTTCTTGTAAGTGTCAGGCTATTCTTTGAAGGAGAACTTCCTTCTAGCCCCTGACATCTCCTCCCTTTCTTATATAAAATATTTGACCATACCTTACAGGCCAATGTTTTAGGGGGTTAGAGAGGCTCTGTTTCTCTAGCAGGCCTTAGAATATCTCCTGATCTGATCGAGCATGTTTACTAGGAGATTTCGTGGTGGCCTTAGCATGTTTTTTGAGGAGACGGCTTTGAGGGGGAAGCATGCCAACTGCCATGCACCAGAGCGTGTCACTCAGAAGACTTGGGTTTTGGGAACCATGGATCCATCCTCCTGCAGTCCTTCCTGAACCCTCCGTTATTATGGCCTAACGTCCTCACTCCATGGGTGCGTCCTCCCCCAAGCAGAGGGGCCCATGGAGGACGAACCCTTATGGCAAGGGCAGAAGATGGTTGGTCAGAGCTGTTACTTAGAGTTTTATGTAAGAAAGCGAGATCTGTGGGCATGTAAACTTAAGAAATAAGCTTGTGAGAAGGGTAGAACATCCTTTTAAATGTTGGCAGCACGGTCTTCCATATCCAGGTGATGATAGTGGACCTGTATGGGCTTAGAGGCCAAAATATTAGTCTGTTCTTTAATAAATTGTACCAGCCTGTTTATAATGCAGGGTCCTAGGGACACCATTTAAAGTAAACCCAACAAAGGTCCTAATAGGGGAAGAAGGTAGGGTAAAAAATCCATTAAGCCCAGTCCAGAGGGGATTTTCAAATATTTCCCTTCGTCTCTTTTCTAGATCTTCTTGAAGCTGCTTAATTTTAGTGCATACTATGCCAGAATTATTGGCATAAATGCACCATCGTTCCCCTAAGGCCAAGCAAATACCTCCCTGGATAGCTGTCAGCAAATTTAAGCCTCATCTTTTTTGAAGGAACACTTCTGCCAGGGAGTCTATTTGGTCCTGCAAATCTTTAATGGTTCCTGATACAGTTTTTATCAGTTGTTCCTGATAGAGTTTATAATTTGTTGAGACATGCGATGGTAAGAGTGAATAGACGTGCCTAAGCCAGTGTACCTGTGCCCACAGGTACTGTTATTCCAAGGCTGGCAGATTGTTGGCTGCATCTGAAAAAGAGGAAATTTTGTCCTCATGAGGAGGGCCTATGTCCCTGTTTTGAGGTAAGTCATTAACTTGTTTAACCAGGAGTTCTGGTAACCATCTTGGGGCTGTTTGATCTTGGTCCAAAACACAAGCTGAGCCTCCTCCCCAGATGAAGACAGGATCTGGGCCTTTCCATTTATTTGTAAGGGGATTGTGTCACATAACAGGTGGGCGAACAGAATTGAACGAGGGATGCCAGTGTCTGTCTGCTGCCGAATGGCCTTCATTGTCTAAGGTAAGAAAAATAAGGGAAAATAATGCATTGTTAAGGCAATGCCTGGGTGTGGCAAATACAAGGGAGGAAGCCTTAAGGAGGGTTAGCCAAGTTTTTAAGTTAAGGTGGGCAAGTTCCACAATGCCTTGGCCCTGAGGGTTGTATGGAATTCTAGTAGTATGACAAATTTGCAAGGTAGCACAAAACTGTTTAAACTTGGCAATGGTATATGTAGGATAAATATCTGTTTTAAAATGTATTGGTTTACCCATAACAGAAAAGGCTAAAACAAGATGAGAGAGGACATCTTTGGTAGCCTCGCCAGAATGTGGTGATGCAAAAATAAAGCCGCTGAAGGTATCTACAGAAATGTGTATATATTTGGTTATTACAAATTCAAGAAAATGAGTAACATCCATTTGCCAAAACTGATCGGGCAGTAATCCTTGGGGGTTAACTCCCAAGTGTTGAATGGGGAGGGAGACAGCGCAACCAGGGCATGCTTTTACCATTTCTCGTGCCTGTTGCCTGGTAATTTTACAAAGTAATCAAAGGCTCTGGAAATTTAAATGGTGTAGATTGTGTAACTCCGTGGCCTTTTGAATGGAGCCAACAAAAATTGGAAAGATGGAACGAGTTGCTGCATCAGCTTGGGCATTACCTTGAATTAGAGGACTGGGAAGATCAGAGTGTGCCCTGATGTGTCCTAAGAAAAATGAGTGTTGTCTGGCCTGAATTAGCTGCTGAAGCTGGTGAAACAGAAAGGCCGAATTGTTAGAAGCCTTAATGGGGGGTGAAATCACCAGCAGGTGCACAGAATGAGCAATGTAGGCACTGTCTTTATAAATATTAACAGGATTATCAAAAATGTTATAAAAACTTGTGTTATGTCAAACAATTCCACAAACTGTGGTGACTGATAGACAGTATCAAAGGTGGTAGGCTGGTTATTGACAACAAAGACCGCTCGGCCATTACAGGAACCGTCTGTAAAGACAGTAAGGGCTTGAGGAATGGAAGCCTTTTGAGTAATTTCAGGAAAAGTAAATCGATGTAACTGGACAAAATGTAAAAGGGGTTCATTGGGGAGGTGGTGATCAAGTGTTCCCAAAAGCCTGATAGGGCAATACCCCATTCATCCCTTGTCTCTAGTAAAAATTGGGTTTGGTCCTTAGTATATGGAATAAAAATATTATCAGGGTCTTTGCCAAAATGTTGTAGAGAAATCAAATGACCTTTAAAAATAATAGAAGCTACCTGAGCAAGATAAACAGTAATAACCTTCGAGGATGTGGTGGGTAAATGGACCCAAAACAAGGGGCAGTCTTTATTTTTAAAATGTGGATCTCACTGCCAAAATATTCCTGTGGGTGTATGAGGAATGTGTAAAATAACCAGAACCAGAGGAAGGTTATAAGAAATTTGTGTAACAAATTGTTGGGCAATGGCTTCTGTGACTTGGTTTAATGCCTGTCATGCCTTGGGAGTAAGATTTTGAGGGGAGGAGGGGTGGGAATTACCTCTCAAAATATCATTAAGGGTCAAAAGTACACAAGTGCATAATTTTAAATATGTTATTAGCCATTGAATATCCCTCAGTAATTTCTGAAAATCTTTAAGGGTGTGAAGATGGTCCACACGTAGTTGTATTTTAGAAATTTGGATCTGATTTTCTAGAATTTTAAGGCCCAAACTCTTATAAGAGTCCTGTGTTTGAACCTTATTAGGAGCTATCTGTAGTCCCAAGGTAGTGAGGATTTTGTAAAAGTCCAAGTAACAATTATTAAGGTCATGGTTATTAGGTGCAGCAATTAACAAATCATCCATATAATGTAAAATATAAATTTGTGGCCCTCGCTCTCTCACAGGGTCTACTGCTTGAGCAACGTATTTTTGGCAAAGAGTAGGGCTGTTGGCCATACCTTGGGGAAGAACCTTCTATTGAAGTCTCTGCATAGGGCCCTGAATATTAATGCAAGAAACACTAAACGCAAAATATGGTCTATCCTCAGGATGTAAAGGAATGGTAAAAAAGCAATCTTTTAAGTCCATAACCATTTTACAATAGTTTTTGTGAATAGCCATTGGTGTGGGAATGTCTGGCTATAGTGCTCCCATCAGGAGTATAACTTTATTAATGGCACACAAATCTTGTAAAAGGCGCCACTTGCCTGATTTTTTCTTGATAACAAAAATAGGAGTGTACGATGGTGAGGTTGAGGGCTCTACATGGCGGGCTGCCAGCTGTTCCTTCACTAACATGGAGGCAGCCTCCAAATTTTCTTGGGTAAGGGGCCACTGATCCACCCACACAAGAGTCTGAGTCTCCCAAATAATTTTATCTCCATGAGGTACAGGAGGGTCAGGGACCGACACTAAAAATCCAAATATCCAAGTCCATATGTATTTTCTTTATGGGTTGTATAGGCTCCACCAGTCCTTGTCTCAGCCTCCCAAGGCCAGTACCAGGGACAAAATTTATACGGAGCATTTGATGAGTCACCATGGAATTGGGACTGGCAAGAATAACTTCCATTTGACTCAAAATATCTCGGGCCCATAGGTAAACAGGGAGGTCAGGAACAACGAAAGAAGTGACAGTTCCCTTATTACCCTCTTTATCAGTCCAGCTAAGAGCAGTAGAGCTGACCAGAGGATTTTTTGACTTTCCTATCCCTTTAAGGTCAGTCAAGGATGGGGTGAGGGGCCAACCTGATCGCCAGTATTTTTGAGAAATAATTGTCACATCAGCTCCAGTAACTAAAATTGCTTGGAATTCCTTTTCTTCAATAAGTAAGGTAAGGGTGTGTCTATTATGAGAAATGGGATGAACCCAATATACCTCAGAGGAGCCCAAGGAGGCAGTCCCCCACAGTAGGTTTGGGTGGTGGAAGTGCCCGTTAATCTAAGGGAAGGAGTATTAATTGTGCAAGACTTTTTCCTCCTGGGATGGCCGCAACTCTATTAATAGCTGTGGCCAGTATTTTTATTTCTCCAGTGAAATCATTATCATTAATGCCAGGGAAGACCTGAACACCTTGTAAGGTAGTAGAGGCTCTTCCAAGAATAAGGGCACACGTATGAGATGGAGGGGGACCCATAATTCCAGTTTGTATTATCTGGGGCCCTTGCATTGAGTCTAATATTGTATCAGTGGTGGCACAGAGGTCCAATCCTGCACTGCCTGGAGTGGGTAGTTGGAGGGAGCCAATTGTGGAGAAGGATTTTGAGGTAGGTTGGGAGTTTGGGAGGGAACAAACCTTATTGCCCCAGGGAGTTTCCTGAGAAGCAGGAAGAAATAGGCTGTCCGAGGGCATTTGTCATTGATCTACACTCACTGGCCCAGTGATGACCTTTACCATATCAAGGACAAAGTGTAGCTGGCGGAGGTTTAGCTCCAGTTTGAGGAGATGCTATTCTTACTCTTTGTTTGCCTGTCAGACACTTGTGTGCAAAATGGCCTGGTTGTTTACAAGTAAAGCAAATACGTGAGCCAGGATTGTAAAAGGCCTTGGTAAATGCGGCACTAAAGTGAGACCCATGGCTTGGGCTGCACCCACCCCTGCACAGACTCTAATAAAGTCAGAAAGTTTCCCTTTATTCTTATGATGTCGAAGAACATTCTGACATGCCGGGTTGGCGTTTTCAAAGGCAAGATGTTTTACAAAGGTGCTTTCGCTTTCGCTTGGTCCAAGCAAGCATTCCGCAGCTAGGTTAAGCCGGGGAACAAAGTCGCTATAAGGCTCGTTGGGCCCTTGTTGAATTCTTGCCAGGGAAGTGATAGCCGAGGTCCTTTCAGGGAGGCGTCTCCAAGCATGTAAGCCAGCCATCTAAATCTGCGCAAAAAGTCCAGCAGGGAAACGTGCCTGTTTAGTTTTAGTGTCAAAAGTTGCATTGCCCACTAGCTTAACATAAGTCCAGGATTTAGAGGAGGCCTTTGTTAAATTTTTTTGAGCAGTTTCTGACAGGGCTCTTTGAAATCTGCATTCCATAGCAGGAATTCTCCAGCACTGAGGGCAGCTCCGTCTAAAAATTTCCAATCATTGGGAGTAAGAAATTGTGTGCTGTGGCTTTCTAATAAAGCCAACGTGTAGGGCACAGTGGGGCCATAGTGAGCACAAGCCTTTTTAAGTTTTTCAAGAAAATGGAGGCTAAATTTTTTGTAGACACTCTGAGTTCCTTCCTGCCTAGGGGTGAACTCCTCATCCTCTAAGTCCTGATCTCCTTGATCCATTTCCCCCGCTTCCTCCTCTTGATCCTCTTCTAAGTCTTTGACCTCAGCCTTGGCAGGCTTATCTATCTGACTGGTGGTGACTGGGAAGGCGAGCACAGGCCGACGGAGCGGCTTCGCCTTTGTATTAGACCACTGTGGGCCAGCTTGTGTTGACTCCATTCCTAAGGCTAATGAAGAGAGCTCAGAGTCAAGGGATCTTTATTCTTTTAAAAATTGGATCTGTTCCCGTCCATGTTGTAGAGACTCTCTCAAGGGAGCCAGGTTAGGCAAGGGAAGTGGGGAAAAAATATCTGGGGGGACATTTGGCCCCTGAAGGGCCAGAGCACAAAAGGCAGGAGGGATATAGGAGGGAGGGGAATGTGTAAGTCCTATAGGCTGTGGCAGGGTCCTGAGAGGTGGCGGTTCTTCTGAATGGTAGCGAGCTGCTTCTTTCTCCAAGGTAGCCTCCTCCCCAGGGGTCAATGTTTCTCCGGGATTTAAAACTGCATAAAGGCGGTTGGAAACCATTGTAGCCTTATTCATTAGGGTGGGATTTTGAGGAAGATCAGGAAGGTTCCCAGGGTCCTGGGGAGACTAAGAAGGGTCTATGTCTATACTAACTGATGGGCATGCCGAGAAGGGACGAGAGGTCTTTTGCATAGTCTCTTCCCCAATCCTGACAAGTATTAAGGTACCATTGTCAAAGGGTGAACTTTTAAGAATTTCACTAATTTATATCCAGAAAGAAAAGATAGGAACAGACACTTTTTCTGGGCCAAAGGATTCATAATAAACTTTTAAAGTGTCTCCTACTCTAAGCCATATTTTACCATCAATGGTCCCTTCAAGGGGAAACCATGGAAACAATTCTTCAATGTATGAAAAGAAAAATTTTAAGTCATTTTTCTTAACACGTGCCCACCATGTATTTAAGGATTCCTTGTGGCCTGACAAAAACAAATCATGTGACGAAACCGCTTGTCCCCTGGTGGGTCACTCACTGTGCGTCATCCCCACTCTCCTCCTGGATCTGTCTCTCAGTGGTGTCTGCTGAGGCAATCGCAAGCTCCGCTTGTCCAAATCTTCCAGGAGGACGGGCTTCCCCCTCAGTCAAAGGCTCGAGCCCCAATCATTGGGCGCCAGTTGTCCCGGCCTGCAGGACACATCAACGTGGGTAGCGAACCTAGATGGGGAGGAATGAAGGGACAAGAGACACGAGAGATGACAGCAAGACAAAAGTTCTGATCAAGCTGCAAACTTTTATTGTTCACACAGGGGAATTCATATGCGGGAGATTTGAAAGCTCTCTTATCGGCAGTTCCTGGATGTCTTCACAAGGTGAGATAACCTCAGGATATTTCAGGAAGACAGATGGCCACAGGATGTCTCAGGAACACAGATGACTACAGGATGTCTCCCAGACAGGATGTCTCCCTGGGGGCTGTTTCTTGTAAGTGTCAGTCTATTCTTTGAAGGAGAATTCCTTCTACCCCTTACAGTCAGGGATTCAGTATTTCAAATGGAAAATTGGAGAAAGAATCCAATGTGTATGCAAATATGTGCTACCCAAAAATCTCCCCACTCTCTTTCAGAACAATGCCTTGACATTACCTTCACCCCATGTAAGACACAATTAGAGGAGAAGAGTTAGAAAATCTGTGGATACACATCAAGAATGGAAAATGCTCAGGAGTTCACAACCTTGGAGGTGGTAGAGGAGTTTCCAAATGTAAGGGAGAGGGTAAAACTCCACAAACATGGAGCTCTGCTGGACTAAAGACTTCTTGAGAAACTGCCTCTGAGGTTGGGCACTTGAAATATATGTTGTTGCCAGGAGATTTAGCTCCCTTTGTAGTGAGACCATCAAGCTGGGTCTGCATATATGTGACCTGGAGGACATGGTTTCTTATTTTCCAAAGGACATGAGGCAGCAGTGCTGAATTCTCTCTTTGTAGGTAAACTGTTGTCACTGGGGGCTAAGTGTCTTCCAGTTTGGAAGCCATTTGCTCATCCTACACTTTTTGTTGTGTTTCTTGCAGCTGCACTGGGAGTTTGGTATTTGCTTCATGAAATACGAAGAGTTCAACTGGGACACAGTACTGGAGGGAGTTCTGTCACATGTGGTGGGTAAGGGTCTGCAGGAGAATGCACCAATCATGTTTCTATCCCACATAGCTTGCCCCCTTCACCTTAGCAATCTGATTCTAAACATTGCACTAAAACCTCTCCATATAACAACATGCCTTTACATAAAAGGGTCTGGGGGCTGCACCATGTCAGTCACAAACCATTTGAAAGCCAATGGCAGATCCACATCACCCAACCACAGATGTTTTAACACACACCTTCAAACCACTTCTCTAGGCCCGACTACTCAGCAGCTCCAAATTACTGCCATCTCTGTTCTACACCATTTTCATGAAACCAGTCATTCAGGCACTGTTTGGTACACTCGTGATCATCAATAGGACATCAAAGATTCTACAGTGCGAAGTGGTCATGGGAATTTCAAAAATTTCATGGTATTTATCAGGAATTTTTCAAGGATGAATTTGGAGGCACTGTGGGTTTCAATTCATTCAGGAACCATTAAATGGAGAGGAAGCTCATTTCAATAAAAGCTTTGGAGATTTCTAACAGGCAAGGCTTCCCAAAGACAGCAAAAAGGTCACATTAAGCCAGGCGTTTGAGGTCTACAATGTGTGGTCCATTTGTGTTTTGACTTGCAACTATGGCTGCCAATTCTTTAAGAATAAAATCATATGATATTCTTCCTGAGATTTCCAGTGCTCTGTGGAAAGCCACCCTGGGCCTAGATCTCAGTTTCCAAGGGCAACTCTCATGCCTGGCATCCTAAAATCCCAACACAATACATGGCAATACTTCTTTGAGGTCCATTCCATAACTCAGTCTCTAAGGGGAATCACACCAGTGTTCAAGACCAGGTGGACCCATCATCTTTTCCAACAGCCACAAAAATGACCACAATTAAAACCAAAACACTTCCACATGGCCTTCATCTTCTTTCATATCGACACTCATCATAACCTCAGGCTGTAGTTTTTCATGAGGGGCACAGCCAAAGACAGTATCCTAAATAAGGTCCCTTGCCCCCATTTGCCTAAAGTCAGTGTGGCTGGGACACCCTTCCTGTGAACCAGGAGTTATCAAAGAGGCCTTCCCTTAATACTGCTCTGATTCTCCATTTTGAGGCCTAATGACTGTGGGGTTTAGAATTTTTATGTTAATTGGAGTCATGAGATACCTATGAACGTATGGTCTAGTCTCTGCAGGGCTTTGAAGAACTCATTGGACCCAAAGGATCCCTATTCTCATAGATGGACGTCAGGAACCTTACAGAGGAAGGTGAGAGACTTCATCCACAATGACTGCTATTTTGGCTCTTTTGGTTTTGGATGCAAACGTGGGATGTTTCTTTAGATCCATCAGGTGCTGAGAATCTAAGCCATAGCCTCACACAGGGCCAAGAGGCTGATTCAGACACATCCCTTTCCAAAGCAATTAAGCAAGGAGCCACAGATGATGCCCATTCATTTCCATTTGAAAACTATTTTCTTCAGGCTTCCCAAAGGGGTGGCCTGAGGCAAAAAACTTCCTCACATTCAGAGCAACAGAACAATAGGTAATTAAAAGAACCAAAGCAGGGTTTCTTCACTGAGACTTGTCAGAAGCCAGTGGTGAGCCACTATCTGTTTTCTCATACAATTCCCCTCTTCAGAGCTTTCCTGGCATATGGCCATTCTCACTTCTGTAGGTACCAAGATAGACTGACTCTGTCGTTGGTAATTCAAAACTAGTGACACCACTGGGAGTGGGACTGGGACTGGCTCTGTGTGCCTGGCTTCCTGAATCCCAATTTCCATCACCGAGGAAGTGAGGTGAGGTCACTTCCTTCAGAATCTGAATGAGGTCACTGCCTTGGCAACCACTTTGTCCTAACAGTTGCTTCCAAGGGTCCCATGAGATGGCTGCTTCCCCTACTTAATGTGACAATTTCACAAGTTAAAATGGTATATTAACCATAGGCACCTGGGAACAGCTCTCCATACAGGCCTGATTTGGTCCATCTTCTCTACATTAAGAAGAGAGAGGCTGATTAAGACACAACCCTTCATCCTGACCAGGTTGTTTGCCATGGAAGATGACTTGTGCTCTCTCAGGTCCTTCGTAACTGCCTACATATTCTCCAGGGATCCTTTCAGCATGGACCTTTGAAGTTCTCAGCAGGTAGAGGATCCCTACATTACAGTATTATAAGACCACCTCTGTCCCTGCTCTTCTGTAAAGTAAGATTGAGGGAACACTGTATGTTTAGGGTTAATAACAGGTTCAATTTGGGTTAGGAATCATTTTGTGGATGAATAATGGTATTGGCAACCTGTGAAATTTATAAGAATATAGAGGTGAACTGTGTGTATGAAAACAGAAATCCAAGTAAGATTGGAAGCCCAGAAGGGCATTGGGCCCTTGATTGTGATACTTAGCATTGAATTACATTCTGCACAGATGTCTCAGTAAATCGATATACAATGGCATAGGACCTTGTACCTTGGATGATTGAATGTAGAAGCGAACATCCAGTCAAAAAGGGATAGTCAGTAGGAATAGGAAGATAGTAGGTAGGTATAGGAAGAAGGGTGAGTGTATGATTTGGAACAAAATTTCTTTAGCAATAGGGTTTCGGTTAGAAAATGAATTTAAATGTCAGCACATGTGAAGAGTCTGTCACAATGATGAAGTGGGAAAAATATGTAGGTAAGCAGATATCAATAGAGACATTATGAAATCAGGCAAAGTAAAAAGTGAGAGATAGGCTTAGACATTTTCAAAGGGTTGAGTTTGAATTTGCAATCTTAGAAAGAAACAAATATGTAGTCATCAATAGGATTGACATTTGAGAGCATAAGTAATCTTGGACATGGATGATTTTAGTAATCCATGTTAATTTTGCATTTTGGCTTTGGTACAATCATAAATGTGAACTTTGAATTTAGTCTCCAGTATATTTCTGTGAATAAATGTATATGAAAATCAGGTGACATGAGTATTTCTTCCACCATTTCTGGGAGCAATATTGACTGACTACTTCTGATTGATAGGTACAGATTCTTTATATGAATTGGAATCATAAGAAACCCAAGCACCACTTCAGGGATTGAAGAACTCATATGACCCAAAGGATCCCTATTCTCAATTGATGGAGATCAGGAATCTAACAAAGGAAGGGAAGATACTTCATCCAAAATGACTGAACTTTTTGCCATTTTGGTTTTGGATGCACACATGGGATCTTTCTTTAGATCCATCAGGTGCTAAGAATCTAAGTCACAGCCTCACACAGGGCCAAGAGGCTGATTCAGACACATCCCTTTCCAAAAAAATTAAGCAAAGAGCCATAGGTGATGCCCGTTCATTTCCATTTGAAAAATGATTTCTTCAGGCTTCACAAAGGGTTAGCCTGAGGTAAAGACCTTCCTGACATTCAGGGCAACAGAAAAATAGGTAAGCAAAAGGCCCAAAGCAGGGTTTCTCCACTGAGACTTTTCTGGTCACACTGTCCCTGCTCTTCTGTAAAGTTAGATTGAGGGAACAGTGTATGGTTAGGGTTAATAAAACGTTCAATTTGGGTTAGGAATCATTCTGCAGGATGAATATTCGTACTGGGAATCTGCAATATTTACAAGAATATATAGGTAAAATAAAAGTATGAAAACAGAAATCTAGGCAAGACTTGAAGCTCAGATGGGCATTGGGCCCTTGAGTGGGTTACTTAGCTTTGAATTATGTTCTGCACAGATGTCTCAGATAAATCGATATACAATGACATAGGACCTTGTACCTTGGATGATTGAAAGTTGAAGAGAATATCCAGTCACAAAGGGAAAGTCGTAGGTTTAGGACGATATTCTCTAGGTTTAGAAACAACAATGAGTATAGGATTTGGACCAAAAGTTTTTTAGCAATTGGTTTTCAATAAGAGAGTGAATGTAAATATCAGCACATGTGAAGAGTCAGACACAATGATGAAATGGGGAAAATATGTAGGAAAGCAGATATCAATAGAGACATTAAGAAATCAGGCAATGTATAAAGTGAGGGATAGGATTAGACATTTTCAACAGGGTTGAGTTTGAATATATAATCTTAGAAAGAAACAAATACATAGGATTTATCAATAGGATTTACATTTTAGAGCATTAAGCAACCGGGACATGGATATTTTTAGTAATACATGCTCACTTTCCTTTTAGGCTTTGCTACAATCATAACAGTGACTTTTGCTTTCTGTGTCCAGAATATTACTGTGTTAAAATTTATATGTAGATCAGGTGACATGAGCATTTCTTCCACCATTACTGGGAGCAATATTTTGAAGACGTATAAATATTGGGGGAACAAAGTGGAGTACCCTGTGTCAATGGATATAGAAATAATGTATGAATAGACCATACTTTGAATAAATAATATAACTGGTTCCAACTTTAAATAGTGGATTGATTTGATATCTGAAAATATACTGGAAATCTTAAATTGATATTCATACATTCATTACAACCAGTTATACATCTAACGGTAATATTAGGGTTATGGTTTATCATGAAGAGTGTGTGAGTTTTGCTTCAAATATGATTATGAAAATAAAAAATAATGTGTTTGGAAAGAAGTCTCATGACAAGACCAGTCAAGAACCCTGGAGGAATATATGTGTTCTGAAGCAGGAGGTGATTGAAATTGAAACAAATGCCTATAAATTTGTGAACTTGTGGATGAATGATATATCATATGATTTGCATAAATTGAAGAAATAGTAATGTACCACTGTTTAATAAAAATGAACTGCAAAATACACATCATGTCCCATAGGAAAATGCTTGCATTGATGTTGAACTAGGTTTTACTGTAGAAATATTAGGATTTGTGTGCACCATTCACTGAAGTTAGTTTTCAGTACTATGAAACAAATCTGTATTTAAGGTGGATGAATATTTCTGAGAATAATCTTGTGAAAAGTTGATCATAAATCCACATACATAAATATGAATGATTTTAAGGAGTGTATAATAAGATTCATATATTTCATATTTTGAAAAATTTGGAGAGTATATATATATATATATATATATATATATATATATACACACACACACACACACACACACACACACACACACACACAGAGACAGACATTAAAACTAGCAATATATTTGCCAATCGAAATTCATCATGAAATATGTATCATCCACAGGTGCAAAAATATTGATTTCACTGAAAATGGATCTATATATAATGTTGTTCTACTAGCAAGCTCACCCATAGGTTGAATTTTCAATTCCAACAGTATTTAAGAGGAGTGATCTCTTCTTATAACTTGAATCTGCCTAGTCAGCAACCTCACAAAAATGTACGTGTGATAACAGGTAGGATTCTATATGTGCATATAAAAATACATGTGCTGAATAGTCTACAGAGAAAGGAGACACCAATTTGTTGAGAGCCACAGCTTAAGGGGCCCCATCAAACTTCCAGCTACAAGCAACATTCCCCTGCCAGATGATTATTGGCTCACAGTGGCCCCAGCAACATCTAGCTGATTGACTTGTCTGTGGTGATGCACAATGGAGATGCTCATTGAGCTTTTTCCCCGCTCTTTCTGACTGCCAGCTGATGATTGCCTCACAGCAGCCCCAGCAACATCAAGCTGATTGGCTCCTCTGCGGTGATGCTCATTGGGCAGTTTCCCTGCCCTTTCAGACCACAGAGCTGCTCATTGTGGGACTTTTTTGGCTCCACCCACCTGACCCAGCCAAATGGCCTCAAGAGCAGGAGGATTGTGGGAGGTGGAGAGGCTTGTGGGTGTGACAGAAACTTTGCAAGGAAGCCAGTGGTGGCAGTTGGGCTCTGAGGGTTTTTCCTGAGGAGCTGTTTTGTTTGGCATGTGTGGTTCTAAAAATAAAGATTGTTTCTTTTGAAAAGTGGCTCTTGAATCGTGCCCAGCCAGACTGCAGCATTTGGTGGCTCACACGGGGAGCCACTGAGGTTAAGTGATAAGGTAAACTGCTCGCCCCTGAGGGAAGGGCGAGAGGATGGGTAGCCATTTTAAGATTCCTCTTTTGTTTTTCTTCACTTTTGTTGCCTCTCCATGGAGATGAGTGAGATGGATGAAAAACCGCTCATATCTGAGAAAAAATTATTTACTTCTGAGGAACAGATAGGGAGAAAGGACGGATGCACATGTCACTAGGATATAAAGGCTATAATGACTTTTTGTTGTTCCCTTTTTATTTTATTCTGTCTCGGTTTTGTTTGGCATCGTCTTGTTGGGTTGTATTATAGTAGAAATAAGGAATCAGAAATTAGTAAAAAAACAAACTGAAGAGTGTTAAGTAAATTGTTAGAGGAAGGAGGCATCTCAGTAAAGTCAAGAACAGTCAGGGCATACGTTGATACAATACAATAATGTAGCCCATGGATTTTTAAGGAGTTGTTAAATATACCATAATGGAACCATTATGGTGAAGATTTAAAAGGGGGGAAAAGAACAGCCCAGGGACTCTGCCAGTTGGCACATTGCCATTGAGGATGTTCATATCTGGTTTGCTTAGTCCAAAGACTTCAGTTCAGACAAAGATAGAGGAACAAAGCTTAGGGCAGAAAAAGCCATCAGGGGCAAAGTTACAAAAGGAGACTGCTACTAACAACTTTCTATCACTAGAGGGCGTAAGTGTCCAACCAACAGCGCCTCCTCTACAGGAGACTATTACTAACAACTTTCGATCACCAGAGGATGTAAATGTCCAAATAACCTCCATATACTGGGAGGCCCCCAAACCCCGCAGTTGATAGTTCGGATCCTGAGACAGGATCTCAAGTATTAACATGCCCTGTATTTGAGGTAGGAGGGCAGCGAATTCACCATGCTTTAAATTTCAAAATAGTGAAGCAGCTAAAAGAGGCTGTAACAACCTATGGTCCTCAAGCACACTTCATTGTAAGCTTGGTCGAATCCATTAACAACTTGAATATGACGCCAGTAGATTGGGCTAATATGTGTAAAGCTGTGCTAAATGGAGGTCAATACCTTATATGGAAGGTTGCCAATGAGGAATTTTGCAAGGAGACGGCTAGGCGAAATGCAGAAGCTGGTTATCCTCAGAGAAATCTAGATATGTTGTTAGGAAAGGGACCTTATGAGGATCAGCAGCAACAAATTGCATATGATCCTGGCGTATACGCAAAAATTGCTGCAGAGGCAGTTAGGGCATGGAAGACTTTACAAGGACACGGAGGTTTACAAGGTCAATTATCTAAGGTAATACAAGGAGCTAATGAATCTTATACTGAATTTGTAGATAGGCTTATTCAAACAGCTACCAGAGTTTTGGGGAATACAGAACAAGCAATTCCATTAATACAAAACTGGCTTATGACCAAGCGAATCGTTGGTGCAGAGATATCACTAGACCATGGAAACATGAAGATTTAAACACATATATTAAATTATGTAAAGACATTAATGAATAAGAGCAAGTCATGGCAGCTGCAGTAAAACAGGCTTTAGATGCCAGAGACATCAATGAACAAGGGCAATTTGTGGCAGCTGCAGTAAAATAGGCTTTAGATGCAAGGCCAGGAACATGCTACAATTGTGAACAAACAAGACATTTTAAAAGGAATTGCTCCATAAAAGAGGGTTTAACAAAACTAGGTACCAAAGGAGTAGAATACCGGGTATTTGCCCACGATGCTGTAGAGGGAGACTTTAGGCTAATGAATGCCGTTCTCAAACCACCATAGAGGGTACTTCATTATCAAAAACGAACAAGGACTAGCTGTTTATCCACGATATCATGGAGAAAGGCATCAGTCTCCATTGCCAAAAAATTGACAGGGTAGCCCAATGCTCTGGGGCCCAAAACCACAAATATACGGAGCACTGGAGGAACCCAGCAACCCCATCAGTGTAGTGCCCAGGACACATTGTCCATCAGACGCCTCATCAGACAAATCAGAGGAAGCGCAGGGTTAGACATCTGCACCTCCGTCAGATCAGTACTAACTGTAGAGATGGGGGTTCAAATCATTCACATAGGGTGAAAGGACCTCTTCTCAAAGGAATAGTAGGCTTATTATTGGGACGCAGCTCATCTAATCTAAAAGGACTTATGATAAGTCCTTCGGTAATTGATCCTGATTATGAAGGTGAAATAAAATGTATAGCCAGTTCTCTAAAGGACATATCAGTAATTTCACCAGGAGATAGAATAGCACAGTTACTAATAATACTGAGTCTGCATGATAAATTTTCCAGTCGTGCTGTAGAAAGAGGTTCCAAGGGATTAGGCTCCACAGGTGTAGATTTGGTTATGCTTTCTTTAAATTTAGATTCTCACCCCAGGCTAAAACTAAATATTCAAGGACATGAATTTAATGGGCTACTTGATACAGGTGCAGATGTTAGCATCGTCTCTCATCAAGAATGGCCAAAACATTGGCCATTACAACAATACACTCAAACACTTTGAGACCTAGGAGTGGCAACTAATCCCCATAGAAGAGCAATGGTATTGGATTGGAAGGATCCTGAAGAATGTGAAGGAACTATACAGCCATATGTATTGGATCCTTTTCCCGTAAATTTATGGGGATGAGATGTCCTAGATCAATTAGGTTTGACATTAACAAATAACATCAATCAAAATGCACCCACTATTATGGCTAGAGAAGGTTTTAGGAAAGGAAAAAGATTAGAAAAACAAGAACAAGGTATATCAGCACCAATACAAATAGACCAAGCAACAGACAGACATGGGTTGGATTTTCAGAAAGGGCCACTGAGACAATAAAAATTACTTGGAAATCAGAAAGACCAGTATGGGTTCTTCAGTGGACCCTGACTAAAGAAAAGATACAAGCAGCCCAGTTCCTGGTCAAACAACAATTAGCGGAAGAACATATACAACCTTCTGTATCTCCCCATTATACTTTCATTTTTGTCATCAAAAAGAAATCTGGTAAATGGAGATTATTGCAAGATTTAAGAGCCATTAATAATGAGATGGTTATTTTGGGACCTGCTCAATCAAGGATTCCTCAATTGTCTGCTTTGCCAAAAACTTGGTATGTTTTAGTTATACATATTAAAGATTGTTTTTTTTTTTTCATTTCCAATTCTTCGTGAGGATAGTCCAAGTTTTGCATTTACTATCCCTGCACTGAATCATGAAGGTCCTGATCAGAGGTATGAGTGTAAAGTACTCCCTCAAGGGATGGCTAACAGCCCAACTATTTGTCAAATTTATGTTAACAAAGTAATCCAGCCACTTAGAAATCAAAATCCTGAACTACAAATATTTCACAATATGGATGATGTGTTATTAGCACACAAGTTAAAAACCCATTGCTAGAATGTTATGCCACACTTACAAACGTATTAAAAGTTATAATCTAGGGATATCAATTGATAAAGTACAATTAAATTTTCCAATTAATTATTTAGGAGTTCTATTATCCTCAACCATGGTCAGTCCACCAAAAATTCAAATATGAGTAGATCAACTCAAATCAATTAATGACTTTCAAAAGTTATTAGGAGACATTAATTGGATAAGGCCTTATCTAGGTATACCAACAGGAGAGTTGGGACCTATATTTGATATCCTAAAAGGTCCATCTGATCCAAATTCACCCAGAATGTTAATGCCTGAAGCAAGAAAGGCATTAAAAATCATTGAAACATATATGAGAAATATGCATTTGGATAGATTTGATAAAATAATGCCTTTATTGTTTATTGTGCTACCAACAAAAAATATTCCTACAGGAGTATTTTGGCAAGAAGGTCCATTATTATGGATACATTTATCTTATTCTTCTAACACTATTATTACTAGATATCCTGAGGCTGAGGGACAATTAATACTAATAGGAATAAAAGCAGCAAAGGGAGTGTTTGGAATTTCTCCCAATAAAATTATTACTCCATACACTATGAATCAAATTGATGAATTAGCTAAAGAGTTAAATACTTGGGCAATAATCACGTGTAAATCTAATGTTTCATTTGATAACCACTTACCATCTAATCTTTTATTGTCTTTTGGGTCATTGCATCCTGTAATTTTTCCAAAAATTACAAGAAAACACCTATCATGAATGCTCCAAATATATTCACTGATGGGTCAAATAATGGTACAGCAGCAATAGTTACACCTGATCAAATTTTTACATTTTTAGCACCCCAACAATCAGCTCAAAAGGTAGAGCTTAATGCAGTATTATAAGCTTTTGTGATGTTTAAATATTCTGTGTTTAATTTATTTTCCAATAGTCAGTATATAGTTAATGCTATAGTATCCCTTGAAGATGCTGGAAGGATTTCCCCTTCCTCTACTGTTTTCTCTTTGCTTTCCGGTATACAAAGTCTAATCTGGGACAGAAAAGATCCATTCTTAATAGGACATATCTCGGCACATACAGGATTGCCTGGAGCCCTTAGTTTGGGCAATGATTTAGCAGGTAAAACTACACATGACATGCATACATATTTTCTCTACACTAGAAGAAGCTATAAATTTTCATAAAAAGTTCCATATCAATGCTAATACTTTACAAAAGCATTTTGAAATAACTAAGGAACAATCTAGACAAATAATAAAACAATGTCAAAATTGTGTGACCATTTTACCAAATTTTAATCTTAGAGTCAATCCTAGAGGATTGATACCTTACCATATGTGGCAGATGGACGTCACACACTTGCCAGAATTTGGAAAATCAAAATATTTGCATGTTACAGTTGATACTTCTTCTGGATTTTGATGGGCTCCCTTCATGGGGGAAAAAACTAAAGATGTTATAGCTCATTGCTTACAAAATGTTGCCACTGTGGTCATTCCAAAACAGTTAAAAACTGATATCGCCCCCGGTTATACTTCTACCTCTTTTAAAACATTTTGCTCATTATTTGGCATTACTCATATAACAGGAAACCCATACAATCCACAGGGACAAGCCATAGTTGAAAGAGCACATCACACTATTAAAATGTACTCATTAAAGTAAGAAGACAGAATTGGGAAGGGATATAAATTCCCCAAAGATAAATTTAAAATAACCCTTTTTACTCTAAACTTTTTAAATTTGGATTTTCAGGACTTAGTGCTGCAGAAAGGCATAAGTGTCCAAAAAATGTGTATAAGCCCGAGGTACTTTGGAAGGATATTCTAACAGGACAATGGAAAGGTCCTGACCCATTAATTTTCTGGAGTTGGAGGTCTGTTTGTGGGTTTCCACAGGAAGAACAGCAGCCGATTTGAATTCCAGAGAGATTAACTAAGGTCCCGACCCAGTGATTGCCTGGAGTCGGGGGTCTGTTTATGTGTTTCCACAGGGAGAACAGCAGCCGATTTGGATTCCAGAGAGATTACCTGAAGCGATTTCTATAGACCAAAATAAGATGATTTGGCTCAAATCCATAACAGCTGATATCCAAAACTCCAGTTTGGCTATCCTTATATCTGCGACAGAACAGGGATGCTTTTTTCAATATCTATTTTATTATTGCCCTTTCCCACATCATGAAGTTCTCTTTTGGTTTTTTGAGCTCATACAGACCTAGGTTAATGTTTTTCTTATCAGTACTATTTTTTGACTATAGAGTTTTTAAACATTGCAATGATGATTTCACATGTAAAAAGTTATAAGGCCTTTACTATTATATTATGTGTTGTATGTATTTATTATGTGTGCACACTTGTGTTTTGTGTTATATATTTGAATGTGCGCATGTCCATATATCACATATGATGAGTGCTAATGAAATAATATATGCATTTTTTTATTCACGTAAATTAAATTGTTTAATTTAAATTGGGTAAACAACTGTTCAGGATTGTTTTAATATGTGAAAAAATAGGAGGTTAACAGACGTGTTTGTTTACTTTCACTTTTCCTTTTCATTATATTTAATTATTCTCTTCAAGATAATGTAAATTGTTAAGAAAATTGTTTTCTTTTAGTGCCTTCAGGAATGTTACATAATTTTTTCTTTAGCCATTATTGCCAGAATTCCTATCTTCATTCCAGTGCCAGTGAAGACAAAGATAAAACCAATCTACAGATTTTGCAATAGCCATCACTGAACTGCTTGCAGAACTTTCCTGGATTATGTATCACTTGTATGCATTGTGAACTCACTTGTATGCATTGTGAACTATCTGCTGGTGCAGCGAATTGTGGTAGTGTTGGGGTACTTATGCTGATGCTGTCATCAGTGATAGAATTTTTCCAATAGGAGCCATCAATTGACTTGGTGTATCTTCCCTACTCTCACTTCATAGAGGTCAGGAAACTTACAGAGGGAGGTGAAAGACTTTATCAGCAATGACTGCTCTTTTGGCCATTTTGGTTTTGGATGCATACATGGGATTTTTCTTTAGATCTATCAGGTTCTGAGAATCAAAGCCACAACCTCACACAGGGCCAAGAGGCTGATTCAGACGCATCCCTTTCCAAAGTAATTAAGCAAAGAGCCACAGGTGATGCCCACTCATTTCAATTTGAAAACTGTTTTCTTCAGGCTCCACAAAGGGGTGGCCTGAGGCAAAGACATTCCTAACATTCAGGGCAAGGGAACCATAGGTAAGCAAATTGCCCAAAGCAGGGTTTCTCCACTGAGACTTTTCTGGTTACACTGATCTCTGAGATTTCTGAGATGTTCCCATTCCCTTCAGCTATCCAGTACATGGCTATGTCACAGAGTTTGGAGGTGGTACATATCTTGGACACAAAACCATGAGCCTATTCTGGAGAGAGGCCAGAAATCAGGAGGTGAACGGAAACTTGGGAAGATAGTAGGTGATGTCTATCCATAAGGCAAGCCGCAGTCCATTCATAAAAAGGGCAGAATAAATGCCTGGAAGCTTCCTACTAGTCAGGACACCTCCATTGATGTATTCGCTTTTCTAATAACTACAACCACGGACACAATGGATACACAGACATAGAAAAACTTGCCTTCTCAAACGATTTACTAGAAACAGTCAACTCCAAACCAAACAAACCACCTTTGCTACCTATTCTCAGAACATGAGACAAAATCACGAACTCACACCCACACCCACTAAGGCACCTCATTCCCACAACTAGGTCTGTGACTATCCGGAGTGTCCCCTGACTGGTGGACCATACTATGTTCCCCCAAAATGGCCTGTCCTGTATCAGATCAGGTCCCTTTTGCCAACTCTGTTAAGTTGTCAGGAGCCAGCAATGAGCCACTACCTGCTTTCTCAGGAAAGGCCCCTCTTCAGAGTTCTCCTGGCATTTGGTCATCCTCACATCAGGCGGTTCCAAGAAAGACTGACTCTGTCCTTGGAAAATTCAAAAAGTGTGCCCACTGGGAATGGGACTGGCACTGGCTCTGGGTGCCTGGCTTCCTGGATCCCAAGTTCAGAGAGTTCCATCACCAAGGAAGTGAGGTAGGTCACTTCCTTCAGTAATTGAATGAGGTCAATACCTTGGCAACCACTTTGTTCTAACAGTTGTTTACAAGGGTCCCATGAGATGGAGGCTGCCCCTACTTTCTCTGACTCAGTCATAAGTTAGAATGGTATATCAACCACAGGCACCATGGAACAGCTCTCCACACAGGCCTGGTTTTGTCCATCTTCTCTACATTAAGAACAGAGCGACTGATTCAGACACAATACTTCATCCTGACCGGTTTTTTTTGCCATGGAAGATGATTTTGCGCTCTCAGGTCCTTCATAGCTGCCTAAGTCTTCTCCAGGGATCATTTCTGCATGGACCTTTGAGGTTTTCAGCAGGTGGAAGATCCCCTACATTCCTGTATTGTAAGACCAACTATGTCCCTGCTCTATTGTAAAGATAGATTGATGGAACAGTGTATGCTTAGGGTTAATAACAGGTTTGATTTGGGTTAGGAATCATTCTGTGTGATGAATAATGGTTTTGGGAACCTGCGATATTTACAAGAATATATAGGTGAAATATAAGTATGAACAGAGAAATCTAGGTAAGATTTGAATCCCAGAAGTGCATTGGGCCCTTGATTGGGATACTCAGCTTTGAATTATATTCTGCACAGATGTCTCAGATAAATTGATATACAATGGCATAAGACCTTGTACCTTGGATGATTGAATGTCGAAAAGAACATCCAGTCAAAAGGATAGTCAGTAGGATTAGGAAGATATTCAGTAGGTTTAGAAAGCAGAGTGACTATAGGATTTGAACCAAACATTCTTTAACAGTAGGGTTTCGGGTAGAGAATGAATGTAAATATCAGCACATGTGAAGAGCCAGTCACATTGATGAACTCTGGAAAATATGTAGGAAACCATATATCAATAGAGACATTAGGAAATCAGGCAAAGTATAAAGTAAGTGATAGGATCAGGCATTTTCAACAGTGTTGAGGTTGAATATATAATCTTAGGAAGAAACAAATATGTAGTCACCAATAGGATTGACATTTGATAGCATTAGGCAACCTGGACATAGATGTTTTTAGTAATCCATACTCACTTTCCATTTAGACTTCGGTACAAACATAAGTGTGACCTTTGCATTTTGTGAAAGAAGTCTCATGAAAAGACCAGTCAAGAAACCCTGTGGAAAACATGTTTTCTGAATTAGGAAGTGATGGAAAGTAAAACAAAATGCCTATAAATTTCTGAACTAGTGGATTAAATATATATCCTATCATGTGCATTAGCTGAAGAAAAAGTAATGTACCAGTATTGAATAAAAATGAATGACAAAATACACATCACGTCCCATAGGAATCTACTTGCATTGATATAAAACTGTGTCAGTTACTGCAGAAATATTAGGATTTGTATGCACCATTTACTGTTAGTTTTCAGTACTAGGAATCAAATATGTAGTTCAGGTGGATGAACATTTCTCAGAATAATCTTGTGAAAAGTTGATTATTAATCCACATACATGAATATGAATGAATTTACGGAGTGTATAATAAGACACATATATTTTATATTTTGAAAAATCTGTAGAGTGTGTGTGTATATATATATAAACACACACACACACACACACACACGCATGCACGCACACAAACAGACATTAAAAAGTAGCAATATATGCCAATTGAAATTCACCACGAAATATATGTCATCCACAGATCCAAATAAATCCGTTTTACTGAACATGGATTCATGTATAATTTTATTGTACTAGGAAGCTCATCAATAGTTTGAATTTTCAGTTTCAACAGCGTTTAGGAGGAGTGATCTCTTCTCACAATTTGTGTCTGCCAAGTCAGCCACCTCACAAGAATGTACGTGTGGTACCAGGTAGGATTCTATAGGTGCATATAAAAATACATGTGCTGAATAGGATACAGAGAAAGGTAGACAGGAATTCGCATATTTGTTAACTTTAAAAACACATGGAGAACCATTTCAACAAAAAATTGACTGGATTTATAACTCCTACCCTATATAATGCAAAAGGCAATTCCAATGATACACCATTCCTCCTCTGAACTGCTTGTATTTCTATTCTGTTTGGGTTAATTTTCTCCATCATATTAGAATTAGTAGTCAGAGTCTAGTTGGCATGGGTTTGTGTCAGGGATTCAGTATTTCGAATGAAAATTTGGAAAATGATTCCAATGTTTATGTAAATATATGCTACAAAAGTATCTTGCCACTCTCATCCATAACAATGCCTTGAGATTACCTTGGCCCCAAGTTAGACACAATTAGAGGAGAAGAGTTAGAAAATCTGTGAATACATATCTGGAATCAAATATGCTCACGAGTTCACAAACTTGGAGGTGGTAGAGGAGATTCCAAAAGTAAGGGACAGGGTAAACACTCCAAAAACATGGAGCTCTGCTGGACTAAAGACTTCTTGAGGAACTGCCTCTGAGGTTGGGCACTTGAAATATATGTTGTAGTCAGGAGATTTAGCTTCCTTTGTAGTGAGACCATCAAATCTGGGTATGCTTCTATGTGACCTGAAATACATGATTTCTTATTTTCCAATAAACATGAGGAAGCTGTCTTTAATTTTCTGTTTGTAGGTAAACTGTGGCCACCGGGGGCTAATTGTCTACTCTTGTGGACTCTGAAGCCATTTGGTCATCCTCCAGTTTTCCTGGTGTTTCTTGCTGCTGCACTGGGAGTTGCGTATTTGCTTCACGAAATACAAGGAATTCACCTGGGACACAGTGCTGGAGGGAGTTCTGTCACCTGTGGTGGGTCAGGGTCTGCAGGAGAATGTACCAACCAGGCTTCTATTCCACATAGCTTGCCTCCTTGACCATAGCAACCGGATTCTGAACATTGGCCTGAAACCTCTCCATATAAAAAGATACCTTTACATAGAAGCGTCTGCTGGCTGCACCATGTCAGTCACAAGCCAATTGGAAGCCAATGGCAGATCCACATGGCCCCACCACAGATTTTTTTTATCACACCCCTGCCAATCACAGCACTAGGCCCACTACTCAGCAGGGTCCAACTTAAAGGAATCTCTGTTATACACCATTTTCATGAAACTCAGTCAATCAAGTCATTGTCCCGCATAATCATGTTCAGCAACAGGACAATCAAAGTTTCTCCAGTGCCATCTGGTCATGGGAATTTCAAAAATTTCATGGTATTTATCTAGCAATTTTTCAAGGATGAAGTTGGCAGCATGTGGGTTTCAATTCATTCAGGGACCATTAAATGTTGTGGAAGTTCATTTCAAATGAAGTTCTAGAGAACTCTCACAGGCAAGGTTTCCCAAAGACTGGCCAAAGGGTCACATAAATCCAGGCCCATTGAGGTCTACAATGTAATGTCCATGTGTGTTTTGACTCTCAACTAAGACTGCCAAGTCGTTAAGAATAAAATCATGTGATATCAAGCCTGAGATTCCCAGTGGTCTCTGGAAAGCCACCCTGGCCCTAGATCTCAGTTTCCAAGGGTGACTCTCATGCTTGGCCTTCTAAAATCCGAACACAATTCATGGCAATACTTCTCTAAGTTCAGTTCCTGTACTCAGTCTCTAAGGGGAATCACACCAGAGTTCAAACCCAGGTGGACTCAGTCATCCCTTCCAACTGCCACAAAAATAACCACAATTAAAACCAAAACACTCCCACATGGCCCTCATCTTATTCCATATAGACACTCATCATAACCTCTGACTGGAGATTTTCATGAGGAATGCAGCCCAAGACAGTGTCCAAAATACGCTTTCTTGCCCCTCATTTACCTAAATTCTGCGTGACCTGGACACCCTTCCTGTGAACCAGGAGTGATCAAATAGGCCTGCCGTTAATACTGATCCACTTCTCAAATTTGAAACCTACTGACTGTGGGGTTTAGATTCTTTATGTGAATTGGAGTCATGAGAAAACCCAACCACCTATGGGCTAGCCTCTGCAGGGAATTGAAGAACTCATTTGACCTAAAGGATCCCTATTCTCACTTGATTGATGTCAGAAACCTTACAGAGGAAGGCGAAAGACTTCATCCACAATGACTGCTCTTTTGCTATTTTGGTTTTGGATGCACACATGGGATCTTTCTTTAGATCCATCAGTTTCTGAGAATCTAAGCTACAGCCTAACATAGGGCCAAGACGCTGATTCAGACACATCTCTTTGCAAAGCAATTAAGCAAAGAGCCACAGCTGATGCCCCTTCTTTTTTATTTGAAAAAGGTTTTCTTCAGACTTTGCAAAGCGTTGTCCTGAGGCAAAGACCTTCCTGACATTCAGGGAAACAGAACAATAGGTAAGCAAAAGGCCCAAAGCAGGGTTTCTCCAATGAGACTTTACAGGTCACACTGGTATGTGAGTTTTCTGAGATGCTCGCCATTCACTTCAGTTATTCAGTACATGGCCATGTCACAGAGCATGGAGGTGGTACATATCTTGGATACAAAACCATGAGCCTATTATGGAGAGTGGGCAGATTTCAGGAAGAAAACAGGAACTTAGGAAGATCGTAGGTGTTGCCCATCATTATGGCAAGCCACATTCCATTTATAAATTGGGCAGCATGAATGCTGGTAAGCTTTCTAAAAGACAGGACACATCCATTGATGCTTTCTCTTTTCTAATATCTACAATCACGGACACAGTGGGATACAGCGACACAGAAACACTCGCATTGTCAAATGACTTACTAGAAACAATTCACCCCAAAACCAAACAAACCTCATTTCCTACCTCTTCTCAGAACATGAGCCAAAACCACAAACCCACACCCACACCAACAAAGGCACCTCTTTCCTCCAAGTAGGTTGTGACTATTTGGAGTGTCCTCTGACTGTGGGCCATTCTAGGTTCCCCCGAAATGGCCTGTCCTGTCTCAGATTTTGTGTCCTTTGCCAACTCTCTGAAGTTGTCAGGAGCCAGCGGTGAGCCACTACCTGTTTTCTCAGGAAAGACCCCTCTTCAGAGTTTTCCTGCCATTTGGCCATCCTAACATCAGTAGGTACCAAGAAAGACTGACTCTGTCCTTGGGAAATTCAAAAAGTATAACCACTGAGACTGGGACTGGGACTGTCAATGTTTGACTGGCTTCCTGGATCGCAAGTTCACAGAGTTCCATCACCAAGGAAGTGAGGTGAGGTCACTTCCGTCAGGAACTGAATGAGTTCACTGCCTTGGCAACCAATCTGTCCTAAGAGTTGCTTCCAAGCTTCCCATGAGATGGAGGCTGCCCCTGCTTCCTGTGACACTTTCACAAGTTAGAATAGGCACCCAGGAGCAGCTCTCCACACAGGTCTCATTTGGTCCATCTTCTCTACATTAAGAATGGAGAGGCTGATTCAGACAGAACCCTTCACCCTGACCAGGTTGTTTTCCATGGAAGATGACTTTTGCACTCTCAGGTCCTTCAGAGTTGCCTACATCTTCTCCAGAGATTACATCTCCATGGACCTTTGAGGTTATCAGCAGGTGGAAGATTCCCTATATTCCTGTATTGTAAGACCAACTCTGTCCCTGCTCTTCTGTAAAGTTAGATTGAGGGAACCATGTATGGTTAGGGTTAATAACATGTTTGATTTGGGTTAGGAATCATTATGCTGAATAAATAATGGTATTGGGATCCTGCAATATGTATAAAAATATATAGGTGAAATATATGTATAAAAACTGAAATCTAAGTAACATTTGAAGCCCAGAAGGGCACTGGGCCCTTGATTGGGATACTTAGCTTTGAATAAATTGATATACAATGGCAAAAGACCTTGTACTTTGGATCATAGAATGTAGAAGAGAACATCCAGTCAAAAAGGATATTTGGTAGTGAAAGGTTAATAAAATAGGTACTTGTCACTTCCTGTTTTTCTGTATGCTTAACAAAACACTGTTGAAATCTTGAGAACTGTTTGCTAATCTTGTTCCCAGAATGTGCTGTCCCCAACTGCCAAAGTGTAGAATGTACTCCCTCACCCGGTTGCACACAAACCGACCACTCGCCCTGACCCATCAGTAAACTTCCCTCCCTGCCCTCTCCAAGGAAAATATATATGTTCTGCTTAAACTGTTCTCAGGGCTCTCTGCTCTATTCAAGTGAGCTCCGAGCCCCAGCATGCTGGACCCAGAATAAACCCTTTGCTATTGGATAAGACAATCTGTTAGTGGTCTCTTCCTTCCATGCTCGCCCGACCTTTACATAAGGAGATTCCACCGAGTTTTGGCAGCGGCGGACAAAAGACCCTAACGGGTTCCTCTCGGGTTAAGTAAGGCGCCTATTTCTTGTTTCAGTGTTAAGGTTAGGGCTTGGCAAAATGGCTGTCGATGAAGAGCGCGAGTTCTCTCCGATGGTGGCTGACAGACGTGTCACAGAGACACAGGCCACGTCCCTGGGGGACTTCCCAAAGACTCGGGAAATCGAGGAACAATAGTCTCCACGACTCAGTAATATTTTGTATCGGATTCAGAATTGCCAGCCCATTGGGTTTTACTGGCTACTCAGTCCTGGTCTCAGTTTTGGATGTCCATTGAATGTCTTTATTGTCTTGTCTTGTCTGTGTCGTGTGTCTTGCATTCACTCTTTGTGTATCTTTCATTATGGGACACAGCACTTCAATGGCCCTGTTCCTGACCCTTGATTACTGGACCAAAGTCCGCTTAAGGGCTCAGAATCTTTCTTTTTTAGTAAAACGCTGGACCTTTCAGAATCTCTGTGCCTCAAAATGGCCCACCTTTGAATTTGGATGGCCCCTAGAAGGATCTTTCTACTTCGCACTAATTTAAGAAGTCAGAGATATTGTCTTTCACCCAGGCACACATAGCCATCCGGATCAACAGCCATATATCTTACCTTTGCAGGACCTCTGCAAATCTCCTCCTCAATGGGTGAAGCCTTTCTTTGTCCCTTCCCCTGCTCCTACTCGTTCCCCCATGATCTCTCAAACCCTCTGCTCCTCCTCCTCCTCCACCCTTTGTAATCCCTGAGTCACAAGATTTGACTCTACTGGACTCTCTTCCCCCTTATTATACCCTGCCCTCATCCCCCAACCACCAACACCCTCTAAGTGATTCCCCTGCAGCTGACTCAGCCTCTCTACCACTGGAGGAATCTAAACTGGCCCAGCGCCCTCCAGATAACTCCCCTGCAGCACACACAGCCCCTCCTCTGCAGGAGGAAGCTAGCCCAGCTAAGGGAACTTGATGGTGGCGAATGATTGAAAACCCTGGAACTCCTGTGATGCTCCCCCTATGTCCCTACAGACATTGATTGACGAAGGCCATGGGGGGAAAATGCAAGCCTACAAATATTGGCCTTTCTCCTCTTCCGACCTATATAACTGGAAAAATAACAATCCCCCTTTTTCCAAGGACCCCACCGGGCTCACAGGTCTGGTTGAGTCATTGATGTTTTCACACCTGCCTACTTGGGATGACTGTCAACAATTCCTAGGGACTCTCTTCACGACAGAGGAACAAAAGAGAATCTTCCTGGAAGCTATAAAAAAATGTCCTCTGACCAGATTGGAGAGTGACACATCTTCCCAACTTAATGAAAGCTGGTTTTCCCTTGAAACAACCCAACTGGGACACCAACACCATTGAAGTTAGAAAGCATCTGTCCACTTATCGCCAGGTTCTAATAGTGGGCATCCGAGTGGCCACTAGGCGACCAACTAATTTGGCCAAGGTAATAGAGATTATTCAAAGGCCTTATGAATCTCCCTCTATGTTTCTAGAGAGAATAATGGAGGCATGTAGGAGATATACTCCTTTCGATCCTCAGGCAGAGGATCAAAAGGCATCTGTCATGATGGCCTTTATTGGGCAAGCTGCCCTGGATATTAAAAGAAAGTTACAATGCTTAGATGGATTACAAGATATGACTTTGAGAGATTTAGTCAGAGAAGCCAAAAAAATATACCTTAAGAGAGAAACTGCGGAAGAGAAGGAAGCAAAGTGAGGATAAAAGAAACAAAAGACAGACTAAGGCGTTGACTAAGGTCCTGGTCACAACAACAAAAGGACCAGAAATTAAGAAACAGGGAGACAGGAAGGGATACCTGGTCCCATGCCAGAGGCCACCCCTGGCCTCAGATCAATGTACCTATTGTAAAAAAAAGGACACTGGGCCAAAGAGTGCCCTAGAAAGGGACAGCCATGCTAGTCAGCCATTCTGACTCTGGAGGATGACTATGAAAGTCGGGGCTCAGATCCCCTCCCCGAATTCAGGGTAACTTTTGAAGTGGAGGGGACCCCAGTAATCTTTGAAGTGGATAAAGGGGCAATATACTCACCCCTAATGTCACATTGGGCCCTCTATCAAATAAAAGGTCTCTAGTTCAAGGGGCTAATGACAGTAAATAACGGGCTTGGACAACTAAGAGGATCATGGACCTGGGGAAAGGAAAAATCCATCACTCCTCCTAGTAATCCCAGAATTCCTAGCCCCATTGATGGGCAGAGATCTGCTCACCAAGTTCTGGGCCAAAATAACTTTTAACCCTGAAGGCCCCCAAGTGGAATTTCTAAATCCTTCAGTGAAAACTCCTATAGTCACAGCTCTAAATATGTCAGTAGAAAATGCACATCAACTCACTCACCTTGGTTCAAAGAAACTGCAGGTATTTCTGAAGTATCAAGAACAGAGTTTTCCACTAACTGACTCACAGCAAAAAGAAATAACTGAATGGGTAAAAAAAGCCTGTCGAGTCCATCAATTGGTAAATTCTTACCCTTCCAAGCTTCCTGCAGGAAAGCACCTACGAGGAACCAGACCAGGACAATTATGGGAAGTTGACTTTACTGAAATTAAGCCAGCAAGGTATGGACATAAATATCTTCTAGTCTTTGTAGATACATTTTTAGGATGGATTGAAGCCTTCCCCACTAAAAGAAAAAAAAAAGAAACAGTGCAATTGGTGGTCAAGAAGATCCTGAAAGACATTTTTCAAAGATACGGCCTGCCAAAGGTAATACGGTCTGATAATGCACTGGCGTTCGTCGCCCAAGTAAGTCAGGGGTTAGCCAGGAACCTGGGGATTAATTGGAAGTTTAATTGTGCTTACAGACCCTAGAGTTCAGGACAGGTAGAAAGAATGAATAGAACCCTTAAAGAGAACTCAACGAAATTAAGCTTAGAGACCAGCATAAATGATTGGACTATACTCATGCCTTATACAATGTTTCATGCAAGAAATACGCCCTCTGTTTCTTTGAGTAACCACACCCCCTGTGAATATCTAGGGTGCCTCTCCTCCAGTAACGGACCAAAGCCCAACTCTAAGACCTAATGATCCCTTTCACACCCCCTTGCTTCACAGACTTAAAGCTCTTGAAAGATCTCAGTGATACCTGTGGAAACAGCTGGCCACTGCCTACCAAACTGGAGACGAGGGGACTCCAAATAGATATCAAGTAAGAGACTTCATCTACGTAAGATGATATCAGGTGTCATCCCTAAAACCCCGCTGGAAAGGACCATACCAGGTGCTACTTATAACATCTACAGTGGTAAAAGTAGACGGAATCACTTCCTGGATCCATGCCTCTCATCTCAAGTCTGCGCCCTGTCTACACTCTGGCTGGAAACTGGAAAAGATTGGTAACACTTTCAAATTGCATATTCACCGTGTGGATAAGCCTATAGATTCTCCCCTTGGCAACAAGTAGTCCTAACCCTCATCAGCCCGTTCAGCAGCGATGGCTGATCACAAATTCTACCGGAAAAGAAGTATAATCTATCTCGCATACAGCCCACTTAGGGACCTGGTGACCATCTCTCCACCCAGACATTTGTCATCTGCTTATAGGTCTTTCCTAATGGGATATCCCTGATAAAGAGGATCCCACTAAAATTCCATTAAATCCCTTCCTTACTATGGATAATGGAAACAAATATTATGGATGTAGGGACACACGAGCCAGATGCAGGTTGGCTAGCCTAGATTACTGTGTTTACCCGGCCGACTGTCAAAGCCATAAACAGACATGGCTGTGTGGGGGAAAAGCCGACTTCTTCTGTAAGTCATGGGGATGTGAGCATACAGGGGCTGCCTGATGGAACCCAAACTCCACATTAAATTCAGTACACAGCATTGGCCATATTACGAATTAGATAACAAAAAATGATGGCCACCAGAGGGGACTCTAGATCCTCAAATCCTGCGTGACCTTTTTTACATCTGCTAGTGCTCAAAAGGGTGAAAGGAGATTCCAATATTTGGAGGCCTTTTCCCTTCTTCGCTCACATCCTGAACTATGCTTATCCAATTGATCCTCACCTTCAGCCTTCTGCTCCAGAGTCTCTTCTGTCACTCCCACCTCAGCAACCTGATTTCTCCACTACAATTATTAGATCAAAAACCCAAACCTCTGCTGGTTCTCAGACCATTGCCCCCTCGCTGAGGTAGCAGGTACTGAGGTACCCCTCCTCCCAGTCACTCCTCTCTTCTGCTGTCAGTGCCCGCACCGGGTCCCACCAGGTCCTCTTACCAACTAACCCAAAGCTCAAACCAGCTGAGGAGAGCCCTCAGACCCCTATCCAAGATGTAATGAAAATGGCCTTTAAAGTTGCTTTGTCATCACTGAAAACAGTTTACTAAGAATTTAAAGTCCCTCACATGCGTTTTGGGATACTCACTACCATCTTCCCCTCTGCTCTACCTGTTCTACTGCTCAAATATTTGTTGCTAGGAAAATTCCAAACCACTTTCCCATTATTTTGTTACATCTCTCTTTTCTCATTCTCAGATCCTCGTAGCTGCTCTCAGCCCCACCTTCTCCGTCTTTCCCCTCTGTACCAGGCCCACTGAAAAGTCTTTAACTGACCTTCTCCAGAAGTCTTCACCATGGCTGACTTTAGGACTTTCAGCAAAAGAGTTCCTATAAAAAAGTTCAATGTAGTTAAACTTCCTATTTTCAGGTTGCCCTGTTCTACTTGGCCACTGGCTAAAAATATCAGCACTCCTAATCCAGACACCCCCTTACTAGTTTTTCACAAAAATATGTGAACAAGGCCTCTGGCCTTGACGTGGGGCTTCACAGAGATGGCTACATTTCTAAGTTAACGAAGTTAGCAACTGGGCTCCGTGGTAACAGCTGGCAATGGGAAAATAAGAAAGGGAAGAAAAAGCTCTTTCCCTCCCAGGTGTCCTTGAAAAGTTAACTTGCCCAGAACCGAGGAAAAAACAGAAACAAAAACTGCTTTTTTCAACTTCTGCAGACTGTGAACTTCTGAGCCCCTTCCCTTACATGTTGGGTACAAAATTATGAAGCTACCTAAACTTGGGTTTCAGAGGATTACTTGATTACAACAGAATCAATGCCCTCTTAATCTGGTTGCAACCAAATAGGACTGTTTTCCTGTCTTCAGTGCTATCTTAGGTGCGTTGCCTTGTCCGTCCGTACTACAGCATGATTCTATATACTTAAACATTGTTAATGTTTTCATGAAATGGTCAACAGATGTGATTAATTGTGTAATCGTGCAGATGTTTCCCAGAGTGCTCTATCACGACGCAGGTTCATTTGAAGATCAAATAGGGGGGCATTCAACTCGGTTCCACTGAAAATATATATCCCTCAATTTAGCCATCCTATTAGGAATAGAAATTGCTGCACTGGTGGCCATGGGAACCACTGCCTTTGCCCATGGGACTCAACAAATGACCCAACAAATGACAGCAATAGACCAAAACTAAGATATTAGAAACCTCCATCAGAGCTTTGCATGAGTCTTTTACCTCTCTCTCTGAAGTTATTTTTCAGACCACTTGAGGGTTGGACCTCCTCGTCATGAGAGAAGGGGCCTTTGTGCTGCATTGAGAGAAGAAAGTTGTTTGTATGCCGAGCATACTGGACTTGTAATAAAATCTAAGAGCAAATTAAAAAGATGCATTGAAAAGCATCAACGAGACAGAGAGGCCCAAAATAGGTGGTTTGAGTCTTGGTTCACACAGTCTTCCTGGTTAACTACGTTTTTATCAACCCTGGCCTGTCCAATAATAATCCTCATATTATTGCTAACTATTAAACCCTGTTTTCTCAACCGTGTAATTTCTTTTCTCCAGGCTCAAATTGGACGAGTTAAACTTATGGTAATACCCTACTAGTATACATAGAATGTGACACCCCCCAATGATCATTTTTATGATTAAAAGTAGCCAGAAGAAGAAGTGGGGAATAAAATGTTAATAAAATAGGTACTTGTCACTTCCTGTTTTTCTGTATGCTTAACAAAACACTGTTGAAATCTTGAGAAATGCCCGCAAATCTTGTTCCCAGTATGTGCTGTCCCCAACTGCCCAACTGCAGAATGTGCTCCCTCACCCAGTTGCACGCAAATTGCCCACTCGCCCTGATCCATCAATAAACTTCCCTCCCTGCCCTCTCCAGGTAAAGTATATAAGCTCTACTTAAGCTATTCTCAGGGTTATCTGCTCTATTCAAGTGAGCTCTGAGCACCAGCATGCTGGACACTCAATAAACCCTTTGCTGTTGCATCAGATAGTCTGTTGGTGGTTTCCTCCTGCGAAGCTCGCTGGACATTTACTATAATGATTGAATGTAGAAGAGAACATCCAGTCAAAAAGGGATAGTTGATAGAAATAGGAAGATAGTACGTTTAGGAAGAAGTGTGAGTATAGGATTTGGAACAAAAGTTCTTTAACAATAGGGTTTCGGTTACAGAGTGATTGTTAAAGTCAGCACATATGAAGAGTCAGTCACGATGATGAGCTGGGAAAAAATGTAGAAAAGCAGATATCAATAGAGACATTACGAAATCAGGCAAAGTATAAAGTGAGTGATAGGATTAGACATTTTCAACAGGGTTGAGTTTGAATACATAATCTTAGGAAAAAAAATATGTAGTCACCAATAGGATTGACATTTGAGAGCATTAGGCAACCTGGACATAGATGTTTTTAGTAATCCATGTTCACTTTCCATTTAGTCCTTCGTGCAATCATAACCGTGACCATTACATTATTTGTCCAGAATATTACTGTGATAAAATGTATATGTAGATCAGGTGACATGAGTATTTCTTCCACCATTTCTGGAAGCAATATATTGAAGACGAAAAATTAGTATTGGGGTTACAAAGAGGTGCACCCTGTGTCTATGAATATAGAGATAAAGCATGAATAGACAATACTGTGAATAAATAATATAACTTGTTCCAACTTTAAATAATAGATTGAACTGATATCTGAAAAATTACAGGAAATCATATATTGATATACAATCATTCATTCCCACCAATTATACATCTAATGGTAATATTAGTGTTTTGGTTTATCATGAACAGTGTGTGAGTTTTGCTTCAAAAGTGATTATGGAAATCGAAAATAATATGTTTGGAAAAAAGTCTCATGAAAAGACCAGTCAGGAAACCTGGAGGAATGTATATGTTGTAAAGCAGGAAGCGATTGAAATTGAATCAAATGCCTATAAGGGCTAGGGATGTGGCTCAAGTGGTAGCGCGCTCACCTGGCATGCGTGCGGCCCGGGTTCGATCCTCAGCACCACATACAAACAAAGATGTTGTGTCCGCCAAAAACTAAAAAAAAAAAATAAATAATAAAATTCCCTCTCTCTCTCTCTCTCTCTCTCTCTCTCTCTCTCTTTAAAAAAAAATGCCTATAAATTTGCTAATTTGTGGATGAAATATATATCCTATGATGTGCATAAACTCATGAAATAGTAATGTACCAGTGTTGAATAAAAATGAACGTCAAAATACACATCATGTCCCATAGAAATCTACTGGCATTGATTTTAAACTGGGTCAGTTACTGTAAAAATATTAGGATTCTTGTACATTATTCACCGAATTTAGTTATCTTTTTTTTTAATTTTTATATATGGTTGTTCAAAACATTACATAGTTCTTGATACATCATATTTCACACTTTGATTTATGTGGGTTATGAACTCCCATTTTTGCCCCGTATACACATTGCAGAATCACATCAGTTATACATCCATTGATTCATATATTGCCATACTAGTGTCTGTTGTATTCTGCTGCCTTTCCTATCCTCTGCTATCCCCCTCCCCTCCCCTCTCCTCCCCTCTTTTCTCTCTACCCCCTCTACAGTAATAAATTTCTCCCCCTTGTATTATTTTTCCCTTTCCCCTCACTTCCTCTTGTATGTAATTTTGTATAACACTGAGGTTCTCCTTCCATTTCCATGCAGTTTTCCTTCTCTCTCCCTTTCCCTTCCACCTCTCATCCCTGTTTAATGTTAATCTTCTTCTCATGCTCCTCGTCCCTACTCTGTTCTTAGTTACTCTCCTTATATCAAAGTAGACATTTGGCATTTGTTTTTTAGGGATTGGCTAGCTTCACTTAGCATAATCTGTTCTAATGCCATCCATTTCCCTGAAAATTCTATGATTTTGTCATTTTTTAATGCACAGTAATACTCCATTGTGTTTAAATGCCACATTTTTTTATTCATTCTTCTATTGAAGGGCATCTAGGTTGGTTCCACAGTCTTGCTATTGTGAATTGTGCTGCTATGAACATCGATGTAGCAGTGTCCTTGTAGCATGCTCTTTTTAGGTCTTTAGGTTGTAGACCGAGAAGGGGAATAACTGGGTCAAATGGTGGTTCTGTTGCCAGCTTTCCAAGAAATCTCCATACTGCTTTCCCATTTGGCTGCACCAATTTGCAGTCCCACCAGCAATGTACAAGTGTACCTGTTTCCCCAGATCCTTGCCAGCACTTGTTGTTGTTTGACCTCATAATGGCTGCCAATCTTACTGGAGTGAGATGGTATCTTAGGGTGGTTTTGATTCACATTTCTCTGACTGCTGGAGATGGTGAGCATTTTTTCATGTACTTGTTGATTGATTGTATGTCCTCCTCTGAGAAGTGTCTGTTCAGGTTCTTGGCCCATTTGTTGATTGGGTTATTTGTTATCTTATTGACTAATTTTTTGAGTTCTTTGTATACTCTGGATATTAGTGCTCTATCTGAAGTGTGAGGAGGAAAGATTTGTTCCCAGGATGTAGGCTCCCTATTTACCTCTCTTACTGTTTCTTTTGCTGAGAAAAAACTTTTTAGTTTGAGCAAGTCCCATGTGTTGATTCTAGTTATTAACGCTTGTGCTATGGGTGTCCTATTGAGGAATTTGGAGGCGACCCCACAGTATGTAGATCGTAGCCAACTTTGTCTTCTATCAGACACCATGTCTTGATTTGATATCAAGCTCCTTGTTCCATTTTGAGTTAACTTTTGTGCATGGCGAGAGAAAGGGATTCAGTTTTTTTTTTTTTGTTACATATGG
This sequence comes from Callospermophilus lateralis, assembly GCF_048772815.1. Lineage (NCBI taxonomy): Eukaryota > Metazoa > Chordata > Mammalia > Rodentia > Sciuridae > Callospermophilus > Callospermophilus lateralis. The sequence continues at coordinate 9,678,155 of NC_135319.1, forward strand.
ATTTCCAGTTTTCCCAGCACCATTTGTTGAAGATGCTATCATTCATCCATTGCATGCTTTTAGCCCCTTTATCAAATATAAGATAGTTGTATTTTTTTGGATTGGTTTCTGTGTCCTTTATTCTGTACCATTGGTCCACCCACCTGTTTTGGTACCAGTACCATGCTATTTTTGTTACTATTGTTCTGCAGTATAGTTTGAAGTCTGGTATCGCTATACCGCCTGATTCACACTTCCTGCTTAGTGTTGTTTTTGCTATTCTGGGTCTTTTATTTTTCCATATGAATTTCATGATTGCTTTCTCTATTTCTACAAGAAATGCCGTTGCGATTTTCATTGGCATTGCATTAAACATATAGAGAACTTTTGGTAATATCGCCATTTTGATGATGTTAGTTCTGTCTATCTATGAACAGGGTACATTTTTACATCTTCTAAGATCTTCCTCTATTTTTCTCTTTAGGGTTCTGTAGTTTTCCTTGTATAAAACTTGCACCTCTTTTGTTAGGTTGATTCCCAATTATTTTTTTTTTTTAGTATATTGTGAATAGAGTGGTTGTCCTCATTTCCGTTTCAGAGAATTTGTCACTGATATTCAGGAATGTCTTTGATTTATGAGTGTTGATTTTATATCCTGCCACTTTGCAGAATTCATTTATTAGCTCTATTAGTTTTTTTGTAGACCCTTTTTGGTCTGCTAGAAATAGAATCATGTCATCTGCAATAGTGATAATTTAAGTTCTTCTTTTCCTATTTATATGCCTTTAATTTCTGTCATCTGTCTAATTGCTCTGGCCAGTGTTTCGAGAACTATGTTGAACAGAAGTGGTGAAAGAGGGCATCCCTGTCTTGTTCCAGATTTTAGGGGGAATGCCTTCAATTTTTCTCCATTCAGAATGATGCTAGCCTGAGACTTAGCATAGATTGCTTTTACAATATTGAGGTATGTTCCTGTTATTCCTAGTTTTTCTAGAGTTTTGAACATAAAGGAATGCTGTACTTTGTCGAATGCTTTTTCGGCATCTATCGAGATGATCATATGGTTCTTATTTTTAAGTCTATTGATGTGATGAATAACATTTATTGATTTCCGTATATTGAACCAGCCTTGCATCCCACGGATGAATCCTACTTGATCATGGTGCACAATTTTTTTGATATGCTTTTGTATCTGATTTGCCAGAATTTAATTGAGGATTTTTGCCTCTTGGTTCATTAGAGATATTGGTCTGTAGTTTTCTTGCTTTGAAGTGTCTTTGTCTGGTGTAGGAATAAGAGTGATGTTGACCTCATAGAATGAATTTGGAAGTTCTCCCTCTTTTTCAATTTCCTGAAATAGCTTGAAAAGTATTGGTATTAGTTTCTCTTTAAAGGTTTTGTAAAACTCTGCTGTATACCCATCAGGTCCTGGGCTTTTCTTACTTGGTAGTGTTTTGATGGTTTTTTCTATTTCCTCAATTGATAGTGGTCTGTTAAGGTTGTCTATATCCTCCTGACTTAATCTGGGCAGATCATATGACTTAAGAAATTTATCGATGCCTTCACTGTCTTCTATTTTATTAGAGTACAAAGATTCAAAATAACTTCAGATTATCTTCTGTATATCTGAAATACCTTTTATGATATTGTCTTTTTCAACCCGTATGCTAATAATTTGAGTTCTCTCTCTTCTTGTCTTCGTTAGCATGGCTAAGGTTCTGTCGATTTTTTTTATTTTTTCAAAGAACCAAATGGGTTGACGTGTCTGCCGCGCTTGCAGGCCGCTGGGCCTGTTCCGCCGGTCGGTTGCAGGTCTGCCTACCTTGCGGGAGCGGGTGGTGGCTCTGCTCTGGCCCTACTGCAATTGGGGTGTCGTGACTACCATGCTGGCAGATGGCTGGGCCTGTTCCAGGTGCGGGCAAAGGCTCTGCTCTGCCCCTACTCCAATTGGGTTGACATGACTACCACGCCGGTGGGCCGTTGTACTTGTACTGGGCACAGGAGAAAGCTCTGCTCTGCCACTACTCCAATTGGGGTGTCATGTCTACCATGGTGGCAGGCCACTGGGCCTGTTCCGCAGGTCAGTGACAGGTCTGCTTTTGTTGCGGGCCCGGGCGGCGGCCTGCTTGGCCCCTACTACAATTCGGGTGACGGGACTACCACACCAGCTGGTGACTGGGCCTGATCCGGGCACGGGCAGCGGCACTGCTCTTTCCCTACACCATTTGGGATGACATGGCTACCACGCCTGCGGGCCTGATGAATCTTCCTCTATGTTTCTAGAGAGAATTATGGAGGCATATAGGAGATATACTCCTTTCGATCCTCATGCAGAGGATCAAAAGGCATCTGTCACAATCGCCTTTATTGGGCATGCTGCCTTGGATATTTAAAGAAAGTTACAATGCTTAGATGGATTACAAGATATGACTTTGAGAGATTTAGTCAGAGAAGCCGAGAAAGTATACTATAAGAGAGTAACTGAGGAAGAAAAGGGAGCAAAAGGAGGATAAAAGAAACAAAAGACAGACTAAGGAGTTGACTAAGGTCCCGGTCACAACAACAAAAGGGCAAGAAATTAAGAAACAGGGAGACAGAAAGGGATACCTGGTCCCACGCCAGAGGCCACCCCTGACCTCAGATCAATGTGCCTACTGTAAAGAAAGAGGACACTGGATTCAAGAGTGCCCTAAAAAGAGGCAGCCACGCCAGCCAGCCATTCTGACTCTTCAGCATGACTACGAAATTCGGGGCTCAGATCCCCTCCCTGAGCTCAGCGTATCTTTTGAAGTGGAGGAGACCCCAGTAAACTTTGAAGTGGATACAGGGGCAATAAACTCAGCCCTTAAGGCCCCATTGGGCCCTCTATCAAATAAAAGGTCTCTAGTTCAAGGGGCTAATGGCAGTAAATATCAGACTTGTACAACTAAGAGGATCATGGACCTGGGGAAAGGAAAAATCCATCACTCCTTTTTAGTAATCCCAGAATGCCTGGCTGACTTTTTCTGTACGTCATGGGGATGTGAGCATACAGGGGCTGCCTGATGGAACACAAACTCCTCATGAAATTCAGTACACAGCATTGGCCATATTACCAATTAGATAACCAAAACCGATGGCCCCCAGAGGGGTCTCTAGATCCTCAAATTCTGCTTGACCATTTTTTTTTAAAGAGAGAGGCGAGAGAGAGAGAGAGACAGAGAGAATTTTTAATATTTATTTTTTAGTTTTTGGCGGACACGACATCTTTGTTTGTATGTGGTGCTGAGGATCAAACCCGGGCCGCACGCATGCCAAGCGAGCGTGCTACAATTGAGCCACATCCCCAACCCTGTGTGACCTTTTTAACTTCTGCAAGTGCTCAAAAGGGTGAAAGGAGATTCCCCTATGGGCAGGCCTTTTCCATCCTTCACTCATATCCTGAACTATGCTTATCCAATAGATCTTCACCTTCAGCCTTGTGCTCCAGAGTCTCTGCTGTCACTCTCACCTCAGCAACCTGATTTATCCCCTTCAATTATTAGATCAAAAACCCAAACCTCTGCCAGTTCTCAGACCATCGCCCCCTTGCTGAGGTAGCAGGTTCCCATCCACCGACTCACTCCTCTCTTCTCCTGTCCGTGCCCACACCGGGTCTCACCAGGTCCTCTTACCAGCTAACACAAAGCTGAAACTAGCAGAGGAGAGCCCTCAGACTCCTATCAAAGATGTAATGAAAATGGCCTTTAAAGTTGCTTTGTCATCACTGAAAACAGTTTACTAAAAATTTAAAGTCCCTCACATGCATTTTGGGATACTCACTCTTGTATTCCCCTCTGCTCTACCTGTTCTACAGCTCAAGTTTTTGTTGCTAGGAAAATCCCAAATCCCTTTCCCATTATTCTTTTACATCTCTCCTTCCTTATTCTCAGATCCTCGGAGCTGCTGTCAGCCCCACCTTCCCTGTCTTCCCCTTCTGTACCAGGCCTACTGAAAATTCTTAAATGACTTTCTACAGAAGTCTTCACCATGGCTGACTTTAGGACTTTCAGCAAAAGAGTCCCTATAAAAGAGTTCAATGTAGATAAACTTCCTCTTTTAGTGTTGCCTTGTTCTACTTGGCAACTGCCTAAAAAAATAAGCACTTCTATGCTAGACACCCCATTACTTGTTTTCCACAAAATATATGAACAAGGCCTCTGGCCGTGAGCTGGGGCTTTACAGAGATGGCTATATTTCTAAGATAAAGAAGTTACCATCAGGGCTCCATGGTAACAGCTGTCAGGGGCGAAAAATAAAAAAGGTAGGAAAAAGCTCTTTCCCTCCCAGGTGTCCTTGAAAAGTTAACTTGCCCAGAACCGAGAAAAAAACAGAAACAACAACGGCTTTTTTGAAATTCTGCAGACTGTGAACTTCTGAGCCCCTTCCCTTACATGTTGGGTACAAAATTCTGAAACTACCTAAACTTGAGTTTCAGGAGAATAATTGATAACAACAGAAGCAATGCCCTATGAATCTGGTTGCAAACAAATAGGACGGTTTCCCTGTCTTCATTGCTATCTTAGGTGCCTTGCCTTGTCCGTCCCTACAACAGCATAATTGTATATAATTAAACATTGTTTATGTTTTAAAGAAATTGTCAACAGATGTGATTAATTGTGTAATGGTGCAGATGTTTCCCAGAGGGCTCTATCATGATGCAGGTTCATTTGAAGATCAAATAGGGGGGCATACAACCCGTTTCCACTGGGAACATATATCCCTCACTTTAGCCATCCTATTTGGAATAGGAGTTGCTGCAGGGGTGGGCACAGGAACCACTGCCCTCGTCCATGGGACACAACAAATGACCCAATTAGAAGAAGCAATAGACCAAAACTAAGATATTAGATACCTCCATCAGAACTTTGCATGAATTTTTAACCTCTCTCTCTGAAGTTGTTTTACAGAACAGGCAAGTGACACAAAACACACACACACACACACACACACACACACAGAAAAAAATATAGCAACATATATGTCAATAAAAATTCATCATATAATATATATCATCCACAGATCCAAAAATATTCATTTTACTGAACATGGATTTATGTATAATGTTGTTCAACTAGCAAGCTCACCCATTGGTTGAATATTCAGTTCCAACACGGTTTAGTAGGAGTGATCTCTTCTCACAATTTGTATCTGCCAACTCATCCACCTCACAAGAATGTATGTGTAGTACCAGGTATGATTCTATATATCCATATAAAAATATATGTGCTGAATAGCTACAGAGAAAGGGAGACAGGAATTCACAATTTGTTAACTTTAAAAACACATGGAGAACTATTTCAACAAAAAATTGACTAGATTTAACTCTTACTCTGTATCATGCAAAAGGCAAGTCCAAATATACACCATGCCTCCTCTAAACTGCTTGTATTTCTATTCTGTTTGGTTTATTTTTCTCCATCCTATTAGAAATAGTATTCAGAGTCTGATAGGGTATGTGTTAGTGTCAGGGATTCAGTATTTCGAATAGAAAATAGGAAATTGAATCCAATGTGTATGCAAATATATGCTACACAAAAATCTTCCCACTCTCATCCAGAACAATGCTTTAACATTACTTTCGCCTCAAGTAAGACACAATTAGAGGAGAAGAGTTAGAAAATCTGTGAATACCTATCTGGAATGGAAAATGCTCCAGATTTCACATCTTTGGTGGAGGTATTGGACTTTCTAAAAGTAAGGGACAGGGTAAACATTCCACAAACATGGAGCTCTTCTGGCCTAAGGACTTTTTGAGAATCTGCCTGTGAGGTTGGGCACTTGAAATTTAGGTTGTTTTCAGGAGCTTTAGCTTTTTTTGTAGTGAGAACATCAAAGGTGGGCCTCCATCACTTTGACCTGAAGGACATGGGTTCTTATTTTCCAATTAACATGAGGCAGGAGGCCTGAATCCTCTCTTTGTTGGTAAACAGTGACCACTGGTGACTAAATGTCTCCCCGTGTGGACTGTGAAGCCATTTTGTCCTCCTCCACTTTTTGTGATGTTTTTCCTGTTGCACTGAGAGTTTAGTATTTGCTTCATGAAATACAAGGAGCCCAACTGAGACACAGTGCTGGAGGGAGTTCTGTCACGTGTGGTGGGTCAGGGTGTGCAGGAGAATGCACCAACCAGGCTTCTATCTCTCATAGCTTGCCCCATTGCCCCCTTGTCCATATGAACCTTATTCTGAACATTGCCCTGAAACCTCTCCATATAAAAAGATGCCTTTACAAATAAGGATCTGCTGGCTGCACCATGTCAGTCACAAGCCATTTGGAATCCAATGGTAGATCCTCATGGCCCTACTACTGATGTTTTACCACATATCTGCCCACCAGTGCTCTAGGCCCACTACTCAGCAGACTCCAACATACTGGCATCTCTTTTCTACAACATTTTCATAAAATCCAGTCAATCAAGGCACTGTCTGGTATACTCATGATCAGCAACAGGACATTCAAAGGTTCTCCAGTGCCACCTGGTAATGGAAATTTCAATAACTACATGGTATTCTTCTAGCCATTTTTTAAGGATGAAGTTGGAGGCACTATGGGTTTCAATTCATTCAGGAACCATTAAATATTGAGGAAGCTCATTTTCAATGAAAGCTCTGCAGAACTCTCACAGGCAAGGCTTCCCAAAGAGTGGCCAAAAGGTCACATGAAGCCAGGTAAATTGAGGTCTACAATGTGAGGTCCATGTGTGTTTTGACACTCAAATATGGCTGCCAAGTCTTTCAGAATAAAATCATGTGTTATCCTGGCTGAGATTCTCAGTGCTCTGTGGAAAGCCACCCTGGGCCTAGATCTCAGTTTCCAAGGGCGACTCTCATGCGTGGCCTCCTAAAATCCCAACACAATTCATGGCAATACTTCTCTGAGTTCAGTTCCAGAACGCAGTCTCTAAGGGGAATCCCACCAGAGTTCAAGCCCAGGTGGACCAAGATATTTCTTAAACCACAACACAAATGACCACAATTAAAACCAAAATACCTCTTCAGAGCTCTCCTGGTATTTGGCTATACTCACATCAGTAGGTACCGAGAAAGACTGACTCTGTCCTTGGAAAATCCAATCAAGTGAGCCCACAGGGACTTGGACTGGGATTGCCTCTCGGTGTCTTGGTTCTTGGATAGCAAGTTCAGAGAGTTCCATCACCAAGGAAATGAGGTATGTCACTTTCTTTGGAACTGAATGAGGCCACTGCCTTGGCACCCCTTTTTCCTAACAGTTGCTTCCAAGGGTCCCATGAGATGGAGGCTGCCCCTACTTCCTGTGACACTTTCACAAGTTAGAATGGTATATCAACCATAGGCACCCGTGAACAGCTTTCCACACAGGCCTGATTTGGTCCATCTTCTCTACAATAAGAAGAGAGAGGCTGATTCAGACACATCCCTTCATCCTGACCAGGTTTTTTGCCATGGAAGATGACTTTTGCTCTCTCAGGTCCTTCATACCTGCCTATAACTTTTCCGGGTATCATTTCTGTATGGACCTTTGAGGTTTTCAGCAGGTGGAAGGTCCCCTACTTTCCTGCATTGTATGAACAACTCCGTCCCTGTTCTTCTGTAAAATGAGATTGAGGGAACAGTGTATGTTTAGGGTTAATAACAGGTTCGATTTGGGTTAGGAATCATTCTGTGCGATGAATAATGGTATTGGCAACCTGTGAGATTTACAAGAATGTAGAGGTGAAATATAAGTATGAAAATAAAAATCTAGGAATGATTTGAAACCCAGAAGGGCATTGGGCCCTTGATTGGGATACTTAGCTTGAATTATGTTCTCTAAAGATGTCTCAGATAATTCAATATACAATAGCATAGGACCTTGTACCTTGGATGATTGAACTTAGAAGAGAACATCCAGTCAAAAAGGGATAGTCAGTAGGTTTAGAAAGATTGTCAGTAGGTTTAGGAAGAAGAGTGATTATAGGATTTAGACCAAAAGTTCTTTAGCAATATGGTTTCGGTTAGAGAGTGAATGTAAATGTCATCACATATGAAGAGTCAGTCACTATGATAAACTGGGAAAATATGTAGAAATGCAGATATCAATAGAGACATTATTGAATCAGGCAAAATATAAAGTGAGTGATAGGATTTGACATTTTCAACAGGGTTGAGTTTGAATATATAATCTTAGGAAGAAACAAATATGTTGTCACCAATAGGATTGACATTTGAGAGCAATAGGCAACCTGGACATGGATGTTTTTAGTAATCCATGTTCACTTTTCTTTTAGGCTTTGGTACAATCATAAGTGTGACCTTTACATTTTTTGTTCAGAGTATTACTGTGATAAAATGTATATGTAGATCAGGTGACATAAGTATTTCTTCCACCATTTCTGGTTGCAATATATTGAAGATGTAAAATTAGTATTGGGGGTCCAAAGAGGTGTACACTGTGTCTATGAATATAAAGATAAAGCATGAATAGAACATACTGTGAATAAATAATATAACTTGTTCCAACTATAAATAATGGATTGAACTGATATCTGAAAAATTACAGGAAATCTTATATTGATATACAATCATTCTTTCCAAAATGTTATACATATAATAGTAATATTAGTGTTTTGGTTTATCACGAAGGGTGTGAGTTTTACTTCACCAGTGATTATGGAAATCGAAAATAACTTGTTTGGAAAGAAGCGTCATGAAAAGACGAGTTCAGAAACCCCGACAATACATGTGTTCTGAATCAGCAAGTGATTAAAGTTGAAACAAATGCCTGTAAATTTGTGAACTTGAGGATGAAATATATATCGTATGATGTGCAAAAACTGAAGAAATAATAATGTACCAGTGTTGAATACAAATGAACCTCAAATTACATATCATGTCCCATAGGAATCTACTTGCATTGGTGGTAAACTGGGTCAGTTACTGTAAAATTATTAGAATTTGTAGGCACCATTCACTGAAGTTTGTTTTCAGTACTAGGAAACAAATACGTATTTCAGGTGGATGAATATTTCGGAAAATAATCTTGTGAAAAGTTGATTATAAATCCACATACATGAACATGAATGAATTTAGAAAGTGTATATAAGACACATATATTTTATATATTGAAAAATCTGAAGAGTGTGTGTGTATATATATATACACACACAGACAAACTACACACAGACATTAAAAAGTATCAAAATTCATCAGTAAATATATATCATCCATAGATGCAAAAATAATTATTTTACTGAACATGAGTTTATGTATAATGTTGTTCTACTAGGAAGCTCCCCTATAGTTTGAATCTTCAGTTCTAACAGCGTTTAAGAGGAGTGATTTCTTCTCACAATTTGTATCTGCCAAGTGAGAAACCACACAAAAATGTATGTGGGATCCCTGGTAGGATTCTATATGTGCATATAAATATACATGTGTGAATTGGCTACAGAGAAAGGGAAACAGGATTTCACATATTTGTTATCTTTAAAAACACATGGAGAACTATTTCAATTAAAAATTGACTAAATTAATAACTCCTACCTTATATAATGCAAAAGGCAAGCCCAACTATACAAGATGCCTCCTCTGAACTTCTTGAATTTCTATTCTGTTTGGGTTATTTTTCTCCATTATATTAGGATGAGTTGTCTGATTCTAGTAGGTATGGGTTAGTGTCAGGGATTCAGTATTTCAAAAGGAAAATTGGAAAATGAATCCAATGTGTAAGCAAATATGTGCTGCACAAATATCCTCTCACTCTCATCCAGAACAATGCCTTGACATTACCGTCACCCCAAATAAGACATAATTAGAAGAGAAGAGTTAGAAAATCAGTGAATACATATCTGGAATGGAAAATGCTCAAGATTTCATAACCATGGAGGTGGTAGAGGAGTTTCCAAAAGTAAGGGACAGGGTAAACACAGCACAAACAGGGAGCTCTGAGAGCCTAAAAACTTTTTGAGAAACTGCCTCTGAGTTTGGGCAGTTGAAATATATGTTGTTGTAAGGAGATTTGGCTTCCTTAGTAGTGAGATCATCAAAGCTGGTTCTGCATCTATGTGACCTGAAGGACATGGTTTCTTATTTTCCAATGAACATGAGGCAGCAATGGTGAATCCTCTCTTTGTAGGTAAACTGTGACCACTGAGGACTAAGTGTCTCCCCGTGTTGACTGCGAAGCCATTTGGTCCTCCTACACTTTTTGTGGCGTTTTTCCTGCTGTACTGGGAGTTTGGTATTTGCTTCACGAAATACCAGGAGCTCAACTGGGACATATTGCTGGAGGGAGTTCTGTCACGTGTGGTGGGTCAGGGTCTGCAGGAGAATACACCAACCAGGCTTCTATCCCTCATAGCTTGGACCATTGCCCCCTTGTCCATATCAACTTGATTCAGAACATTGCCCTGAAACCTCACCATATAACAAGATGCCTTTACATATAAGGGACTGCTGGCTGCACCATGTCAGTCACAAGCCATTTGGAATCCAATGGTAGATCCTCATGGCCCTACCACTGATGTTTCATCACACATCTGCCCACCACTGCTCTAGGCCCAATACTCAGCAGGCTCCAACTTACTGGCATCTCTGTTCTACACCATTTTCATGAAACCCAGTCAATCAAGGCATTGTCTGGTATACTCATGATCAGCAACAGGACATCCAAATGTTCTCCAGTGCCACCTGGTTGTGGGAACTTCAAAAAATTTATGGTATTCATCAAGCCATTTTTCAAGGATGAAGTTGGAGAAACTGTGGGTTTCAATTCATTCAGGAACCACTAAATTTTGAGGAAGCTCATTTAAATGAAAACTCTGGAGAACTCTCACAGGCAAGGCTTTCCAAAGAGTGGGGAAATGGTCACATGAAGCCAGGCACATTGAGGTGTAAAATGTGAGGTCCATGTGTGTTTTGACTCTCAACTATGGCTGCAAGTTTTTCACAATTAAATCATGTGATATCCTGACTGAGATTCCCAGTGCTCTGTGGAAAGCCGGATCTCAGTTTCCAAGGTCAACTCTCATGCGTGGCCTCCTAAAATCGTGAAACAATTCATGGCAATACTTCTCTGAGGTCAGTTCCAGAACTCAGTCTCTATGGGGAATCACACCAGAATTCAAGCCCAGGTGGACCCAGACATTTCTTCCAACCGCCACACAAATGACAATTAAAACCCAGCACTCCCACATGGCACTCATCTTCTTCCATATAGTCACTCATCATTACCTCTGGCTGGAGGTTTCCATGAAAGGCGCAGCCATTGACAGTGTCCAAAATAAGCTCCCTTGCCTCTCATTTGCCTAATGTCAGGGTGGCCTGGACACTCTTAATATGAACCAGGAGTGGTCAAATAAGCCTGCCGTTCATGCTGCTCTGTTTCTCCAATTTGAGGCCTACTGACTTTCAGGTATAGAATCTTTATGTGAAATAGAGTCATGAGAAAAGCTAAGCACGTCTGCAGAGATTTCAAGAACTCATTTCACCCAAAGGATCCCTATTCTCACTTGATGGATGTCAGGAACCTAACAGAAGAAAGCGAGAGACTTCATCCACAATGACTGATCTTTTGGCCATTATGGTTTTGGATGCGCACATGCGATCATTCTTTATCCATCATGTGCTGAGAATCAAAGTCACAGCCACATACAAGGCCAAGAGGCTAATTTAGACACATCCCTTTCCAAAGCAATTAAGCAAAGAGCCACAGGTGATGCCCATTCATTTCAAATTTAAAACTGTTTTCTTCAGGCTTCACAAAGGGGTGGCCTGAGGCAAAGACCTTCCTGACATTCAGGGCAACAGAACATAAGGTAAGCAAAAGGCCCAAAGCAGGGTTTCTCCACTGAGACTTTCCTGGTCACACTGATATCTGAGTTTTCTGAGATGATCTCCATTCTCTTCAGCTATCCAGTACATGGCCATGTCACAGAGCTTAGAGGTGGTACATATCTTGGACACAAATCTCTGAGCCTATTCTGGAGACTGGCCAGAATTCAGGAAGAAAACAGGAACTTAGGATGATAGCAGGTGTTGCCCATCGACAAGACAAGGTGCAGTCCATTCATAAATTGAGCAGGATGAATTATGGTAAGATTTATACTAGACAGGACACATCCTTTAATGCATTCTCTTTTCTAATGTCTACAACAATGGACATAGTGGGATACACAAACATAGAAACACTCACCTTGTCAAATGACTTACTAGAAACAGTCCACTTCAATCCAAACAAACCGCCATTCCTAACTTTTCTCAGAACATGAGACAAAACCACAAACCCACACCCACTCCCACAATGGCACCTCCTTCCCCCAAGTAGGTCTGTGACTATCTGGAGTGTCCTCTAACTGCTCGGCCATACTATATTCCTCCGAAATAGCCTGTCCTCTCTCAGATCTGGTTTCCTTGGCTAACTCTGTGAAGTTGTCAGGAAAAAGTGGTGAGCCACTACCTGCTTTCTCAGAAAAGGTACCTCTTCAGTGCTCTCCTGGCATTTGGCCATCCTCACATCAGTAGGTACCAAGAAATACTGACTCTGTCCTTGGTAAATCCAAACAAGTGAGACCACTGGGACTGGGAATGGGATAGTGTCTGGGTGCCTGGCCACTTGGATACCAAGATCATAGAGTTCCATCACCAAGGAAGTGAGGTTTGTCATTTTCTTTGGAATTGAATGAATGAGGTGACTGCCTTGGTAACCACTTTGTCCTAACACTTGCTTCCAAGGGTCCCATGAGATGGAGGCTGCTCCTACTTCCTGGAACACTTGCACAAGTTAGAATGGTATATCAACCATAGGCACCTGGGAACAGCTCTCCACACAGGTCTGGTTTAGTCCATCTTCTCTAAAATAAGTAGAGAGATGCTGATTCAGACACATCCCTTTATTCTGACCAGGTTGTTTGCCATGGAATAGGACTTTTGCTCTCTCAGGTCCTTCATACCTGCCTATAACTTTTCCGGGAATCATTTCTGTATGGACCTTTGAGGTTTTCAGCAGGTGGAAGGTCCCCTACTTTCCTGCATTGTAAGAACAACTCCGTCCCTGCTCTTCTGTATAATGAGATTGAGGGAACAGTGTATGTTTAGGGTTAATAACAGGTTCAATTTGGGTTAGGAATCATTCTGTGCAATGAATAATGGTATTGGGAACGTGCGATAATTACAAGAATATAGAGGTGAAATATAAGTTTGGAAACAGAAATCTAGGTATGATTTGAAGCACAGGACCTTGTATCTTGGTAGATTTAATGTAGAAGAGAACATCCATTCAAAAATGGATAGTCGGTAAGATTAGGAAGAGTGTCGGTAGGTTTAGGAAGAAGAGTGAGTATAGGATTTGGACCAAAAGTTCTTTAGCAATAGGGTTTCGGTTAGAGAATGAATGAAAATGTCAGCACATGTGAAGAGTCAGTCACAATGATGAACTGGGGAATATAAGTAAAAAAGCAGGTATCAATAGAGACATTATGAAATCAGGCAAAGTATAAAGTGAGTTATAGGATTAGACATTTTCAACAGGGTTTAGTTTGAATATATAATCATTGGAAGAAACAAATATGTTGTCACCAATAGGATTGACATTTGAGAGCATTAGACAACCTTCACATGGATGTTTTTAGTTATCCATGTTCACTTTCCTTTTAGGCTTCGGTACAATGATAAGTGTGACCTTTACATTTTTTGTTCAGAATTTTACTGTGATAAAATATATATGTGGATCAGGTGACATGAGTATTTCTTCCACCATTTCTGGGAGCAATATTTTGAAGACATATACATTAGTGTTAGGGGTACACAGAGGTGTACCCTGTGTCTATGAATATAGAGATAATGCATGAATAGAGCATCCTGTGAATAAATAATATAACTGGTTCCACTTTAAATAATGAATTGAATTGATATCTAAAAATATATAAGAAATCTTATATTGATATATAATCATTCATTCCAACCAGTTATACATCTAATGGTGATTTTAGGATTATGGTTTATCATGAAGGGTGTTTGAGTTTTGCTTCATAAGTGATAATGAAAAATGAAAATATTGTGATTGGAAAAAAGTCTTATGAAAGGACCAGTCAAGAAACATGGAGGAATACATGTGTTCTGAAGCAGGAAGTGACTGATCATGAAACAAATGCCTAAAAGTTTTCTAACTTGTGGATGAAATATATATTCTATGATGTGCATAAACTGAAGAAATAGTAACGTACCAGTGTTGAATAGAAATGAACGTCAAAATACACATCATGTCCCCTAGGAATCTACTTGCATTGATGTTACACTGGGAGAGTAACTGTAGAAATATTAGAGTTTGTATGCATCATTCTATGAAGTTACTTTTCAGTACTAGGAAAAAAATATGTATTTCAGGTGGATGATTATTTCTGAGTATAATCTTGTGGAAAGTTTGTTATAAATCCACATATATGAATATGAATGAATTTAGGGAGCGTATAATAAGACACATATATTTCATATTTTGAAAAATCTGGTGAATATATATATATATAAACACACGCACACGCACACGCACAGACATTAAAAAGTAGCAATATAGGAGATCCAACATGGTGGCGGACATGGAGAAATCAAGTCTCTGACCTCTTAAGCTGCACAGGCATAGGGAGTCGTAAACTGTCTAAATGTTGTTTGTTCAGAATCACTAGGCATTTCTGACCTGACGTGGATCTGGTGCGAACAGTCTGGGCCCCTCAGAAAACACACAGAGCCCGGATTGGCTGCATAGAAGCTCATATTTGCCTGCTTCTTGTGACTCAGAACTAACATTCCCTCTGAAATAACTGGTCGGCCCTTCTGAATTTACAGAGGTAAAAGGCCACTGGATTGAAATGGGGCTTCGGAGACACAGTAAGGACCCATCCGTTGCATTGGTCACCTGGCAAAAGGAACGAACGGTCACCATTTGCATGGGATACCACCATGGAAGAGAACTGACGTCATGGGCAGAGGAGATACCTTCACTGAAACCAGTACGACAGGTGTGTAATTCCCTATGCATCTCTCTCCACACAGCGGGGAAACATTAAGGGCCCCTCCCAGCTCTCCCTTAAGGGGCCCTCCCAGGTGTCCCGTGAGAAAGATGGCCAGACCGAGGGAATCATGTGTTCTGTGGGACTCGTGGCGTGAAATTCCCGGCTACAGCTCCCACCAGTGCTGACAACTGAGGTCTCTTACACCAGCTAATGTGGGCATGGATACCAGAGAGCAAGCAAATTCGCTGGGGGTTCCCAGCCCCAAGCTCTACAAACTTAGGGTCTGAGGGAGGCAAACAGGGAGAGAGTGCCAGGCGTTGATGAAAACAGGGCTACCAGGAGCAGAGACCTGACTTGTAGCAAGTATTGTGGTGAGCGTCACAGTTGAGCGGAGCCTGGCATGAGCAAACACTAGAGAAGGTCCTAGGCACTCAGGATTGGAGACCCGGCCAGTCTGGGAGGAAGAGCTGCTGCACAGTGATTGGTTCCCACCTATTGAGAGGAGAAGCTTGGCCCAGTGAGCACAATTCCACCTACTGGAAGAGAAGTTAATTGAACTCTATGACTGCATGTATTATTATTATTATTATTATTTTATTTTTATTTTTTTTCTTTCATTTTCATTTTTTGTTGTTGTTCTTTAACTTATTTTAATGTTTTTATTTTTTAATTTTACTATTATTAGTATTATTTTAAATTTTATTTTTCAATTTTAATTATCATTTTTATTTAAAAAAATTTATTTCTTTCTTTATTTTCTATTTTTTTCTTTTGTCTTTTCATTTCTTTTCAATTTTCTTATTCCCCCATCCTTGAATTCTACCTGACTATTCTCATTCTCTTTAGTGACTTCTTCCCATCCCTTCTAATATCTTTCCTCCCAAGCTTCAAATAAATTTATAAGAATAAGCAGTAACTCAGCACTCAAACAGAACAAGAAGTAACATGAGCAGCATAAAAAAGCAAGAAAGAAAAGCAGTACAAACAATGAAGGATAACCTAAATATTCAGGAGAACCTAGAATCATCAGAAAAATGGTCATATAAAGAACTCAAGGAATACCTTAGACAGATGGAATGGAACCTTAAAGAGGATACGAGAGAGCAAATAAATACAGTGAAAGAACACATTGAAAATGAATTACATAAACAGATAAAAGAAGAAGTTAATCTTCTTTATCAGGAGACAGAGATAATAAAAATTCAAAGAATAATTCTAGAAATGAAGGAAAAGATAAACCAAATTAAAAACTCAATTGAGAGTATCACTAACAGAGTGGAGCAAGTAGAAGACAGAATGTCACATAATGAAGACAAAATATATCATCTTGAAAAGAGTCTAGCCAACACAGAAAAGCTGGTAAAAAATCACGAGAAAAACATCCAAGAGATATGGGATGACATAAAAAAGCCAAACTTATGAGTCATCTGGATAGAGGAAGGTACAGAGATTCAAACCATGGGAATGAGTAACCTGTTGAATGAAATAATTACAGAAAATTTTCCAGAAATAAAAAAGGAAACGGATATACAAATTGAAGATGCTTACAGGACACAGAGCACACAAAATCACAGTAGACCAACGCCAAGACACATTGTTATGAAGATATCCAATATACAGAACAAAGAGAAAACATTAAAAGCTTCAAGAGAAAGGAGGAAGATTACATTCAGCGGTAAACCAATAAGGTTAACAACCTATTTTTCATCACAGACAATGAAAGTGAGAGGATCCTGGAACAACGTATTTCAAACATTGAAAGACAATGGATGCCAAACAAGAATTCTGTATCCAGCAAAATTCAGCTTCAGGTACGACAACGAAATAAAAATCTTTCATGATAAACAAAAGCTAAAAGAATTTGCAGCCAGAAAACCACCATTACAAAGTGTCTTGAGCAAAACACTACACGAGGAAGAAATGAAAAACAACAACCAAAACCATCAGTGCCTCAGTAATGACAGAGGGCGGAGGAAAAGCTAATCATGGAGAAACAAAGTAAATTTAAAAAAACGATAAATATTCAAACATGGCTGGCAGTAGAAACCATATATCAATAGTAACTCTAAACATTAATGGCTTAAACTCTCGAATAAAGCAACATAGGCTTGTAACTTGGATTCAAAAAACAAATTCAACAATATGTTGCCTCCAGGAGACATATCTGAATGGAAAAGACATACACAGGCTGAAGGTGAAAGGTTGGGAAAAAATATACCATGCACACGGTCCTCATAAGCAAGCAGGGGTGGCCATCCTCAAATCGAATTAAATCGACTTCAAGACTAATTTAATCAAAAGCGATAATGAAGGAAATTATTTACTGTTAAAAGGAACCATTCACCAACAAGACATAAAAATTATCAATATTTACGCACCATTAAATGGTGCTGCGACGTTCATAAAACAAATTCTCCTCAAGTTCAAGAATCAAATAGACCACAACACATTAATTATGGGTGACTTCAACACACCTCTCTCACCATTGGGCAGATCCTCCAAATAAAAGTTGAATAAAGAATCTATAGAACTCAATATCACAATTAATAACCTAGACTTAAGGGACATATATAGAATATATCAACCATCATCAAGTGGATATACTTTTTTTTTAGCAGCACATGGATCCTTCTCAAAAATAGACCATATATTATGCCATAGAGCAACCCTCAGTAAATATAAAGTGGTGGACATAATACCATAAATTTTATCTGATTATAATGGAATGAAACTGAAAACCAATGTAAAAGAAGGAAGGAAAAATCCTACATCACATTGAAAATGAACAACATGTTACTGAATGATTAATGTGTTACAGAAGACATAAATGAGAAAATCAAAAAATTCTTCGAGATAAATGAAAATACAGACACAACATATCGGAATCTATAGGACACAATGAAAGGAGTTTTAAGAGGGAATTTCACCACATTGACGTCATTCCTCAAAAATAGGAAAGAACAACAAATAAATGAGCTCACACTTCATCTCAAAGCCCTAGAAAAGGAAGAGCAAAACAACAGCAAATGTAGCAGAAGGCAAGAAATAACTAAAATCAGAGCGGAAAACAACAAAATTGAAACAAAAGAAACTATTGAAAAAATTACAAAACTAAAGCTTGCTTCTGCGAAAAATAAATAAGAACGATAGACCCTTAGCATCCCTTTATGTTCAAAACATTAGAAAAACTAGAGATAACAGGAACTTACCTCGACATTGTAAAAACTATCTATGTTAAGCCTCAGGCTAGCATTATTCTGAATGGAGAAAAATTGAAGCATTCCCTCTAAAATCTGGAACAAGACAGAGATGTCCTCTACCACCACTTCTATTCAATATAGTTCTCGAAACACTGGCCAGAGCAATTAGACAGATGAAAGAAATTAAAGGCATGAAAATAGGAAAAGAATAACTTAAATTATCACTACTTGCAGCTGACATGATTCTATATATAGAAGACCCAAAAGGGTCTACAAAAAAAAACTACTAGAACTAAGAAATGATTTCAGCAATGTGGCAGGATATAAAATCAACATTCATAAGTCAAAGGCATTTCTGTATATCAGTGACAAAACTTCTGAAACGGAAATGAGAAAAAAAAAACACTCCATTCACAATATCCTCAAAAAATGAAAATAAAATCCTTGGGAATCAACCTAACAAAAGAGGTGAAAGATTTATACAATGCAAACTACAGAACCCTAAATAGAGAAGTAGAATAAGATCTTAGAAGATGGAAAAATATACACTGTTCATGGATAGGGAGAACTAACATCATCAAAATGGTGATATTCCCAAAAGTTCTCTATAGGTTTAATGCAATGCCAATCAAAATCCTAATGGCATTTCTTGTAGAAATAGAGAAAGCAATCATGAAATTCATAGGGAAAAATAAAAGATCCAGAATTGCAAAAGCAATTCTAACCAGGAAGTGTGAATCAGGCGCTATAGTGATACCACATTTCAAATTAAATTTCAGAGCAATAGTAACAATGATAGCATGGTACTGGTACCAAAACAGGCCGGTGAACCAATGGAACAAAATGGAGGACACAGAGATTAATCCACAATGGTACAACAATCTTCTATTTGATAAAGGAGCTAAAAGCATGTAATGGAGGAAGGATAGCATCTTCAACAAATGGTGCTGGGAAAACTGGAAATCCATATGTAACAAAATGAAACTGAATCCCTTTCTCTTGCATGCACAAAAGTTCACTCAAAATGGATCAAGGACCTTGATATCAAATCAGAGACATGGCGTCTGATAGAAGAAAAAGTTGGCTACGATCTACATACTGTGGGGTCGGGCTTCAAATTCCTCAATAGGACCTCCATAGCACAAGAGTTAATAACTAGAATCAACACATGGGACTTACTCAAAGTAAAAAGTTGTTTCTCAGCAAAAGAAACAATAAGAGAGGTAAATAGGGAGCCTAAATTCTGGGAACAAATCTTTACTCCTCACACTTCAGATAGAGCCCTAATATCCAGATTATACAAAGAACTCAAAAAATTAAACAATAAGATAACAAATAACCCAATCAACAAATGGGCTGAGGACCTCAACAGACATCTCAGAGGAGGAAATATAATCAACAAGTACATGAAAAAATGCTCACCATCTCCAGTAGTCAGAGAAAGGTGAATCAAAACCACCCTAAGATACCATCTCACTCCAGTAAGATTGGCAGCCATTATGAAGTCAAACAACAAGTGTTGGTGAGAATGTGGAGAAACAGGTACACTTGTACATTGCTGGTGAGACTGCAAATTGGTGCATCCAATTTGGAACGCAGTATGGAGATTTCTTGGAAAGCTGGGAATGAAACCACCATTTGACCCAGCTATTCCCCTTCTCGGTCTATTCCCTAAAGACCTAAAAAAAGCATGCTGCAGGTATACTGCTACATAGATGTACATAGCAGCACAATTCACAATAGCAAGACTGTGGAACCAACCTATATGCCCTTAAATAGATGAATGGATAAAAAAAATGTGGCATTTATACAGAATGGAGTATTACTCTGCATTAAAAATGACAAAATCATAGAATTTGCAGGGAAATGGATGGCACTAGAGCAGATTATGCTAAGTGAAGCTACCCAATCCCTTAAAAACAAATGCCAAATGTCTTCTTTGATATAAGGAGATTAACTAAGAACAGAATAGGTATAAAGAGGATGAGAAGAAGATTAACATTAAAACAGGGATGAGAGGTGGGAGGGAAAGGGAGAGAGAAGGGATATTGCATGGAAATGGAAGGAGACCCTCAGGGTTATTCAAAATTACATACAAGAGGAAGAGAGAAGAAAGGGAAAAATAATACAAGGGGGAGAAATTTATTACTGTAGAGGGGTTAGAGAGAAAAGAGGGGAGGAGAGGGGAGGGGAGGGGGGATAGTAGATGATAGGTAAGGCAGCAGAATACAACAGACACTAGTATGGCAATATGTGAATCAATGCATGTGTAACTGATGTGATTCTGCAATCTGTATACGGGGTAAAAATGGGAGTTCATAACCCACTTGAATCAAAGTGACAAATATGATGTATCAAGAACTATGTAATGTTTTGAACAAGCATAAATAAAAATTAAAAAAAAAAAGAAAACTAACTTCGGTGAATGATGCACACGAATCCTAATATTTCTACAGTAACTGACCCAGTTTAACATCAATGCAAGTAGATTCCTATAGTACATGATGTGTATTTTGACGTTCATTTTTATTCAACACTGGTACATACTATTTCATCAGTTTATGCACATCACAGGATATATATTTCATCCACAATTTAGCAAATTTATAGGCATTTGTTTCACTTTCAATCACTTCCTGCTTCAGAACACATGGATTCCTCCATATTTCTTGACTGGTAATTTCATGAGACTTCTTTCCAAACACATCATTTTCGATCCATAATCACTTTTGAAGCAAAACTCACACACACTTCATGATAAAAAATAATCCTAAGATTACAATTAGATATATAACTGTTTGGAATTAATGATTGTATGTCAATATATGATTTCTTATATATTTTCAGATAACAATTCAATCCATTATTTAAAGTGGAACCAGTTATATTATTTATTTACAGTATGTTCTATTCATGCATTGTCTCTATTCATAGACACAGGGTACACCACTTTGTACCCCCAATACTAATTTATATGTCTTCCAATATTGCTCACAGAAATGGTGGAAAAAATACTCATGTCACATGATCTACATATATATTTTATCACAATAATTTTCTGGGCACTAAATGCAAAGGTCACACTTATGATTGTACCAAATCCTAAATGGAAGTTGAATATGGATTACTAAAAACATCCATTTCCAGTTTGCCTAATGCTTTCAAATGTCATTTCTATTGGTGACTACATATTTGTTTCTTCCTAAAATTATGTATTCAATCTCGATCCTGTTGAAAATGTCTAAACCTATCACTCACTTTACAATTGCCTGATTTTGTAATGTCTCTATTGATATCTTCTTTCCTATATTTTCCGCAGTTTATCATTGTGACTGACTCTTCACATGTGCTGACATTTACATTCACTGTATAAATAAACCCTATTGCTAAAGAACATTTGATCCAAATTTTATACTCACTCTTCTTCCTAAACCTACCGACTCTCTTCCTAATCCTACCGACTATCCCAATTTGAGTGGATGTTCTCTTCTACAATCAATCTTCCAAGGTACAAAGTCCTATGCCATTGATTATCAATTTATCTGAGACAACCGTGCAGAACATAATTAAAAGCTAAGTATCCCAATCAAGGGCCTTATTCCCTTCTGGGCTACAAATCTTACCTAGATTTCTGTTTTCATACTTATATTTCACCTCTATAGTTTTATAAATATCGCAGGTTCCCAATACCATTATTCATCCATCAGAATGATTCTGAACCCAAATTGAACCTGTTATTAACCCTAACCATACACTGTTCCCTCAATCTAACTTTACAAAAGAGAAGGGACAGGGTTCGTCTTGCAATACAGAAATGTAGGGGATCTGCCACCTACTGAGAACCTCAAAGGTCCATGCATATTTGATCCCTGGAGAAGATGTAGGCAGCTATGAAAGACCTGAAAGAACAAAAGTCATCTTCTATGGCAAACAACCTGGTCAGGATGAAGGGTTGTGTCTGAGTAAGCCTCTCTCTTCTTAATGTAGAGAAGATGGACCAAACCAGGCCTATGAGGAGAGCTGTTCCCGAAAACTGGTGTGGCCAATTTGGAAAGCAGTAAGGAGATTCCTGGGAAAGCTTGGAATGGAACCACAATTTGACCCAGCTATTGCCCTTCTTGGACTATTTCCTGAAGACCTTAAAATAGTGTATACCTCTGGGATACTGCCACATCCATGTTCTTAGCAGTACAATTCACAATTGCTGCACTGTGGACCCAACCTAGATGCCCTTCAATAGATGAATGGATAACAAAAATGTGGCATTTATACACCATGAAGTATTACGCAGCACTAAAATATGACAAAATCATGGAATTTTCAGGGAAATGGATGGTAATAGAGCAGATTATGCTTAGTGAAACTAGCCAATCCCTAAAAAACAAATACCAAATGTCTTCTTGGATATAATGAGAGCAACTAAGAACAGAGCAGGGAGGAAGAGCAGGAAGAAAAGATTTACATTAACAGAGACATGAGGTGGGAGGGAAAGGGAGAGAAAAGGGAAATTGCATGGTAATGGAGGGAGACCCTCATTGTTATACAAAATTACATATAACAGGTTGTGAACGGAATGGGAAAATAAAAAAGGAGAGAAATTAATTACAGTAGATGGGGTAGAGAGAGAAGATGGGAGGGGAAAAGAGGGGGCATCATAGAGTATAGGAAAGGTAGCAGAATACAACAATAACTTATAGGGCATTATGTAAAAATGTGGATATGTAACCAATGTGATTCTGCAATCTTTATTTGGGGTAAAAATTGGAGTTCATAACCCACTTGAATCTAATGTATGAAATATGATATGTCAAGAGCTTTGTAACATTTTGAACAACCAAAAAAAGAAAAAAAAAAGTAGCCATATACATGCCAATCGAAATTCATCATGAAATATATATAATCCACAGATGCAAAAATATTCATTTTACTGAACATGGATTTATGTATAATGTTATTGAACTAGGAAGCTCACCCATAGGTTGAATTTTCAGTTCGAACAGCGTTTAGGAGTAGTGATCTCTTCTCACAATTTGTATCTGCCAATTCAGCCACCTCACAAGTATGTACGTGTGATACCAGGTAGGATTCTCTATGTGCATATAAAAATGCATGTGCTACAGAGAAAGGGAGACAGGATTCCCATATTTGTTAACTTTAAAAACACATGTAGAATTATTTTAACAAAAAATTGACTAGATTTATAACTCCTATACTATATAATGCAAAAGGCAATTCCAACTACACACCATGCCTCCTCTGAACGGCTTGTATTTCTATTCTGCTTGGGTTATGTTTCACCATCATATTAGGATTATTAGTCAGAGTCTAGTAGGGTATGGGTTAGTGTCAGGAATTCAGTATTTCAAATCGAAAATTGGAAAATGAATCCAATGTGTATGCAAATATGTGGTATACAATAATCTTCCCACTCTCATCCAGAACAATGCTTTGACATTACCTTTGCCCCAAGTAAGACACAATTAGAGGAGAAGAGTTAGAAATTCTGTGAATACATATCTGGAATGGAAAATGCTCAGGAGTTCACAACCTTGGAGGTGGTAGAGGAGTTTCCAAAAGGAAGGGACAGGGGTGATCACTCAACCTGATCTTTCATTAATATTGGGAGCCATCTTGCCACAAAGCCATGGAAAGATAATTTTTGCTTTACTATAAATTACTGCAAATTCTGAACCTGCTTGGAATGCCTGCCCATGCCTTGAACTCACCCATGCCTGTCTTACTGACCAGATCACAGCCCTCTCTGAAACCTTACTGACACCTCATAAATATTGGCCTTCCCTGGCCAGACAACGACCATCTCTGAGGCTCTAATGGTCCTCATAATTTCTGATGCTGGGGCCAGCAAATAAATAATGTAAACTACAATTATTGTGATGCTTGTCAAAGTTTTGTTTTCTGATACTCCCTTTTTTGTGTAACTTTTTGGGCTATAAAGCTGGGGTGTAGGAAAGGTGGGGATGCTGTCTTTTTCCTGCCGTTTTGAGAAGGAGAGTCAGCCTAGCCGGTTGAACTAATAAGCTTGCCTTAATTTGATTTTAATTGGAGTCAGTGGTCTTTTCTTGCATCCTGGTCTAACATTTTGGAGTTCCCCAGCGAGATGACCTGACCAGATCACAAGACCAGACTGCTGGAAATTCTGACGCTGGCCTTTCCTCCAGGGCTCAGGGCTGGAGAGCCAAGTTCCAAAGCCTTGGAGTGAGCCTTTGGTCCAGGGAGCACTGCAGTGAACCATCGCACTAAAACTATTAGCAAGCACCTGGTGGAGGAGGCCACCATAGGTAGGTGGTGCCTTTATAACATCTGATATCCGGTTAAGGGAGATGTCTTCTGATGACAGAGAGGTGGCCTGTGGAGGCTCACATGCACTCCTGTCCAGGACAGTAACAAGAATTGTTCTGTCCTCTGTTCTGTTCTGTATGGAATTTCTCTGAAAGGGTAGAAAGGTGCAGCCGGGCACGCAGAAGCTCCTACCCCGGAGCTTCAGCAAGACATTTCATTGCTCCTCTGTTTTTCTGCATCTTCGCCAGGTTTCTGTTTTTTTGTGTGTTTTGTTCTGTGTTCTATATGTTTTTTGTTTGTTTTTGTGCATTTTGTTGTGTGATTTCTGTGGTAAAAACTTAAGGATATTGGACGTAAAAATGGGTAATAAAGCAAGTAAGCCTTACACCCTTTGGACTGTGTTCTAAAAAACTGTGATAAAGTTTACCCCCCTTTGTTAAGCAGGATGAGAGAAGCCCCTAGCTGGCTGCCTGGAACTCACCCACTGCAGAGGGCAATGCCTGCTGGCCACCAAAGAACAGAGTATCTCCCAGGTTAACAATGGAAACTCCTTTAAAACCCCTTGTTGCTTCAGTTCAAGAGAGTCACAACATTTGGGCAGAGTCCCCTGTGTTTCTTCTTTGTTAGCAAAGCAGTAAACCTCCCTTTTTATTTTTCTCAAACCCTGTCCTCATTATTAAATAGGTATTAATTCGCTTCAAGGTCAGAAACCGAAATTTAAGTTACAAATTTTGATAACCCCCCCGACCCTGGAACTTTTTGAGAGCTGACTACTGAAATGTTAGAAGATGGAGCGAGATTGGGGTGGAACCAAACCAGAGGAGCTAATCCTATAAGTAAAAGGAGGGACTGAGGGACTCCCAGCATCTGCCAAAGCCCTGTTGCTTCAGGGAATTCCTTCCTTCGTTCCCTGCACTCTAAGGATTATGCCACCTCTGTCTTCTTAAAAAAAAGAAAAAGAAAAAGGGGACACTAAATGCAGTAAAGTCACCATGGAAACCCTTGATATTACATTTCAGGTTGCCCTCTGTGAAAACATCTGATCCCCTTGTGGGGACATCTATCCTGCCACTGGTGTAGGAGATTTTTCTCTTATTTGCTCTGTTTTTAAGGCTTCTGTCTGTCAGCCATAGTCTGGAGCTCCTTTCTGTCTGTCTTGTGTCTTTATTTCTGGCCCTTTAAGACATGTGCAATAATGTGCTGATATTATAAATTGTTTCTTGGGAATGATATTAGTTCAATGTGTGTCTAAATGATGATGTTTTATTGTAACAATCTGGTATCTGAATGGGTTTTTGAAGCATTGCTCAATCTTGCAGTTAAAAATCGGGTTTAGGTAATTGTTTAGTTTATGATTTCAGATAATTCATGTCAGAGAACTTAAATACTTAGGATGGAAAACTAAAGCACTCTACTTCCAAGTTGGCAGGTAACTTCTCAAACATTCAGTTTTATTTTTCACCAATTTTGAATTGGGTAGACTGAAAAAATGTCACAGTGTGTACCAGTGCATTAATTTGGACAAGGATAGTAAATCATAGTACGGTATCTGTTGACAAAACAAGATGTAAAGATATAAAATTTTGTGAATTCTATCTTAAAATTGTAACATAATTTTCAACATCCGAACCTGAAAATTATGGTTAAAATGCCTTAGGCCTGAGGTGTCTGCTCAGAATAGCAGTTTTTCCCTGCTACTTTCAGACCTCAGCCAGGACTTTTGTTGAAATGCAAATGAAAGAAGCCTGCAAGCTCAGTAGGAGACTGATATGAGGCCTAAGGCAGGAAAAAAGGTAAATTGTATGGTATTTACTAATTACTGGCCAGTCATTTTTCTAGGACTCTTATTTTTTTCCTTAGATTCTGTATTCTTTTTTTGAGCTCATGATTTTGATCCTACAGACCTAGGTTAATGTTTTACTGATCAGCTCTATCTTTGACCAACAATGGAGTTTTTGTAACATTGCAATGGAGATTTCAACTGCAAAAAGCTACAAGGCCTTTACTATTATTATGTGTGCACACTTTGTTATGTGTTGTATGTCTATATATACATATATCCATATATCATATATATGTTATACAAATTAACACATATAAGGAGCACTCATAAAAAAAGCACTCATAAAAACAAATTTTAAAACGTGGATCCAAAGATCTTTAATTCACGTGATTTAATTGGTACAATTTAAATTGGATAAACAGATAAAAATAAATGTCTTTAAATTTAACCTTACAAGTTTTTCTAGGTGTTCAAAAATCCAATAAAATATTAATGCCGACAAAAGGTCTAATATGCCTTGGTTCTAGGACTTTTTCTTCAACAAAAAATGGTACACTGTTCAATACATTTGTCTAATATTTTGATAAATAAGTAAAGTAAATTTGATATGGGATTACTCATTCATGAGTACTTTTGTTAGATATCTGATTGATTTACTAAGGTCTGTATAAGTTTGTCCTAAAGTCTGTATAAGATTGTAAAAATCAGTCATGTGTTAAAGAGATAAAAATTTCTTAAAAGATAAGTTTACCCATAATATTGTGTTTATTAAGTTTTATTTTTCTAGAGCAAGCAACCATAAAAATTAAACAACTAATTAAATAAGAACTGTTATTTTAGAGCACTGTACTGCCATTTCATTAAAAGCTAAACTTGGTTAATGTAGAAACATCAATGCAATTGTGATGCTATTTATGTGCTCATATCTTCCAGGTATACAAGTCTGTAAGGTAGAAACTTTAAAAGAGCATTATATCAAGCTGGTGTTCTGAAGTTGTATGGTAAAATATATATATTGGGGATTTATTTACCTGTTGTCAATAAGATATGTAAACTTTTAAGTTACTTTTTTACATTGGGGAACAATTTAAATGTATTTTTAAGTTAATGAGAGCCTAATCTATGTAAAGGTTAAAAACTTTCAGCCTTTCTTTAATTCATGTTTTAAATGTTATATCATATGGTGTTAGCTAATGTTCATGTGACCTCAAACAATTTATGTAAACTTTGTAAAATGATATTTAAAAAACAAAGATTAGCTTTAGAACTAAAACACTTAAGATTAATAAAGAGCCCTGCCTTACCTGAGATAAGGCCCTGGTCCCATCTTATTATGTGAGAATGACTATGAAAGCAGTAGGTCAGATGTTATTTCATTTAAAGTTATTTTCAAAAGTTTTTTTTTTCCTGTCAAGATTACTAGCATCTCAAACAGAGGATATAATGTATTACTCAGCCAAAAATTTTAGGGTAGCTATTACACGAACTAAGTTTGTTTACTCTTGTTAATTTTATTTTGTAATTTCCTTATGGGTGATATAAAGATTCCCTGTTAGTGTTTTACAGAAGTGTTGCTTTAAGAACACAACATTGGTTAATTTAAGATAATTAGCCATCACCTACAAGACAGAAAGAATAATACAGATCCCAAATAATAAAAAGATAAATAATTTTAAATTATAGACATTAAATCCCAGTACTCTTAATATAAGTCTGTTAAAATGTATTTGCTGGATGTTTAAGATTAGGATTTAAAATTAAAGTTATATGAAAAGGGACAAGAAAACCAATATTTGGCTCTTGCCCTCTGAGTCAGTCTGTATCCAGGGAACAGCGGACTTCTCTAAAGAGCTTTGCAACTCTGAACCACAAAACCTCCTGATCAGGGAGATTAATGAGACCACTGGAGAACAGAAAGCCAATCAGTGCATTTGCTACGAAGAGGAGAGTCATCAGAGAAGGGAGACATCCATGATGCTTCCGAGGTAAGCCACATGGTCAAGCAAGACCTGGACCCACCTAGCGCAAATGGCACTAGCAGAACTGAGAAGCTGCTCTCAAGTTTCCCCAGGAATGACTCCCATAAAAGCTCAGCTGACTGTTCACAATAGATAGAAACAAAAGTCAGTTTGACTGCTTCATCTTAAACACTTAGAAAAGACAGTTAAAAACAAATTACAGCCATTCCTGGGCATTTTATATAATAATAGTAATAATAATATTTTAAGGTATACACTTTATGTTATTCTCCCAAAATAAGTAAGACTGGAGGCTACAAAGAAGGATTCTCAGACAAGAATGCCTGATAACTATAAAAACAGACTATCAAGATTATCTGCCAGAGGCAGAAGTTTTTAGTTTAAGGCCTACAGATATTCTTAACCTAAACACATAGGCTTGGTATTTGTTAGTATGATTATGCAGCCCTGAGTAAGAGAATTAAAGGTTTCTCTATTAGACACAGAGGTCATACTAGTAAAAGTATTTTGCAAGATCAGATGACATTAAATTATTAAACTGAATTTTATTGGAAGGGACAAATATAACACTAAAAGTTAAATATTAAGTTGACAGTCCTGATAACTGGGGATATTAAAGACTGGTGAGGGAACTTCTATACAGTGACATGTGCCAGCTGCTGCAATATTTATTAAGTACTCATGTTTTTTTGTTTCTCTCATAGAAGAACCCATCCCCAGATGACTTTACTACCTGTTCTTCCCCATCCAGACTTCAAACCTAACTGACTTCTAAAAGGCGACTAATGTCCCTCAGGCGGTGCCCCCTCACGTCACCCTCTCTCAGCTCAGAAGAAGTCTAAATGAGTGACGCCTCTCTTCTTACAACAATGGAGACAAAAATAAATAGAATATCAATATAAGTAATTATTTAAGTCAGGTAAAATCAGGGAGACCTGTATTTGCGTGAGTTCAAAAAATCGGGAGATTGTTACCTGAGGGATTAAAATTCCCACAGTGCTCTTCCTACCCAATCAAATATTTGAAAGGAACACATTAGAAAAGGGGGGAATGACTGACCCAACCTGATCTTATTAAAATTGGGAGCCATCTTGCCACAAAGCCATGAAAAGATATTTTTGGCTTAAGTATAAATTACAGCAAGATCTGAACCTGCTTGGAATGCCTGCCCGTGCCTTGAACTCACCCATGCCTGGCTCTCTGACCAGATAACAGCCCTCTCTGAAACTCTGTTGACACCTCATAAATATTGGCCTTCCTTGGCCAGACGACACTCTCTGAGGCTCTAATGGTCCTCATAAATTCTGATGTTGGGGCCAGCAAACAAAAATGTAAACTACCATTAGTGTGATGCTTGTCAGAATTCTGTTATTTGTAACCCCACTTTTGTGTAACTTTCTGGGCTATGAACCTGGGCTGCTGTCCTGTTCCCGACGTTTTGGGAGGGAGAGGCAGCCAGGGTGGTGGAAATAATTAGCTTGCTTTAATCTGATTTTAATTGGAGTCAGTGGTCTTTTCTTGCGACCTGGTCTAAAAGGTAAACACTACACAAACCTGGAGCTCTGCCGGACTAAAGACATCATGAGAAACTGCCTTTGACGATTGGCACTCGACATATATGTTGTTGTCAGAAGCTTTAGCTTCCATTCAAATGAGACCATCAAAGCTGGGTCTACATCTATGAGACCTGGAGGACATTGTTTCAATTTTTCCAAAGAACATGAGGCAGCAGTGCTGACTTCTCTCTGTAGGTAAACTGTGGCCACTGAAAGCTAAGTGTCTCCGCATGTGGACTGTGAAGCCATTTGGTCATCCTCCACTTTTCATGGTGTTTCTTTCTACTGCACTGGGAGTTTGGTATTTGCTTCATGAAATACAATGAGTTCAACTGGGACACAGTGCTGGAGGGAGTCCTGTCACGTGTGGTGGGTCAGGGTCTGCAGGAGAATGCACCAACCAGGCTTCTATCCCACATAGCTTGCCCCTTTGACCATAGCAACCTGATTCTGAACATTGCCCTGAAAGGTCTCCATATAACAAAATGCCTTTTATAAAGAGGTTTCAGACATATAAGTGATTCCTGTCTGTAACATGTCAGCCACAAGTCATTTGGAAGTCAATGGCAGAATCACATGTCCCGACCACAGATGTTTTATCACACACCTGCACACAACAGCTCCTGGCCCACTACTCAGCTGGCCCCAACATACTGGCATCTCTGTTCTACACCATTTTCATAAAACCCAGTCAATCAAGGCACTGTCTGGTACACTCAGGATCAGCAACTGTACACCCAAAGTTTCTCCAGTGGCAGGTGGCCATGGGAAGTTCAAAAATTTCATGGTATTTATCTAGCCATTTTCAAAGATGAAGTTGGAGAAACTGTGGGTTTCAATTCATTAAGGAACCATTAAATGTAGAGGAAGCACATTTCAATGAATAATCTGGAGAACTCTCACAGGCAAGTGTTCCCAAAGACTGGCAAAAAGGTCACATGAAGCCAGCCCCATTGAGGTCTACAATGTAAGGTCCATGTGTGTTTTGACTCTCAACTATGGCTTCCAAGTCTTTCAGAATAAAATCATGTGATATCCTGGCTGAGATTCCCAGTGCTCTGTGGAAAGCCACTCTGGGCTTAGATCTCAGTGTCCAAGGGCGACTCTCATGTGTGGCCTCCTAAAATCCCAACACAATTCATGGCAATACTTCTCTGAAGTCAGTTCCATAACACATTCTCTAAGAGGAATCACACCAGAGTTCAAGCATCTCTTACAACCACCACACAAATGACCACAATTAAAACTAAAACACTCCCACATGGTCCTCATCTTCTTCCACATAGACACTCATCATTAACTCTGGCAGGAGGTTTCCATGAAGGGCACAGCCCAATACACTGTTCAAAATAAGCACCCTTGCCCCTCATTTGCCTAAAGTCAGGATGGTCTGGATATCCTTGCTGTGAACCAAGAGTGATCAAATAGGCCTGCCCTATATCTGATCTGCTTCTCCAATTTGAGGCCTAATGACTGTCTGGTATAGAGTCTTTATGTGAATTGGTGTCATAGAAAACCCAAGCCCCTATCGGCTAGCCTCTGCAGGGATTTGAAGAACTGATTTGACCCAAATGATCCCTATTCTGACTTGATTTAGCTCAGGAAGCTTGCAGAGGAAAGTGAGAGACTTCATCCACAATGACTGCTCTTTTGGCCATTTTGGTTTTGGATGCACACTTGGAAACTTTCTTTAGATCCATCAGGTGCTGAGAATCTAAGCCACTGCCACAACACCGGGCCAAGTGGCTGTTTCAGACACATCCCTTTCCAAAGCAATTAAGCAAAGAGCCACAGGTGATGCCCATTCATTTCCATTTGAAAACTGTTTTCTTCAGGCTTCACAAAGGGGTGGCCTGAGTATAAGACCTTCCTGACATTCAGGGTAATAGAAACATAAGTAAGCAAATGGCCCAAAGCAGGGTTTCTCCACTGAGACTTTACTGGTCACACTGATATCTGAGTTTTCTGAGATGCTCCCATTCCCTTCAGCTATCCAGTACATGGCCATGTAACAGAGCTTGGACGTAGTACATATCTTGGAAACAAAACCATGAGGATACTCTGGAGAGTGGCCAGTATTCAGGAAGAAAAGAGGAACTTAGGAAGATAGTAGCTGTTCACCATCCATTAGGCAAGCCGCTCTCCATTCTTATATTGGGTGGGAAGAATGCTGGGAAGCTTTCTACTAGACAGGACACAACCATTGATGCATTCGCATTTCAAATGTCTACAACCACGGATACAGTGGGATACACAGACATAGAAACACTCGTGTTGTCAAACGACTTTCAAGAAACTTTCCAGTCCAAACCTACAAACCGCCATTCCTACCTATTCTCGGAACATGAGACAAAACCACAAACTCACACCGACACCCACAATGGCACCTCCTTCCCCCAAGTATTACTGTAACTATCCTGAGTGTCCTCTGACTGGTGGGCCATACTATGTTCCCACGAAATGGCCTGTCCTATCTCAGATCTGGTCCTCTTTGCAAACTTTTTGTAGTTGTCAGGAGCCATGGTTGAGCCACTACCTGCTTTCTCAGAAAAAGCCGCTCTTCAGAGCTCTCCTGAAATTTGGCCATCATCACATAAGTAGGTACCAAGAAACACTGACTCTGTCTTTGGTAAATTCAAACAATTGACACCACTGGGACTGAAACTAAGACTTGCTCTGTGTGCGTGGCTTCCTGGATCCCAAGTTCAGAGAGTTCCATCACCAAGGAAGTGTGGTAGGTCACTTCCTTCAGGAACTGAATGAGGTCACTGCCATGGAAAACCACTTTGTCCTAACAGTTGCTTCCAATGGTCCCATGAGATGGAGGCTGCCCCTACTTCCTGTGACACTTTCACAAGTTAGAATGGTATATCAACCATTGGCACCCGGGAACAGCTCTGTACACAGGCCTGGTTTGGTCCATTTAATCTACATTAAGAAGAGAGAGGCTGATTCAGACACATTCCTTCATTCTGACCAGGTTTTTTGACATGGAAGTTGACATGGATTTGACTTTTGCTCTCTCAGGTCCTTCATAGGTAAAAAGGTCAGTCAAAAGTCAGAGGAAAAGACCACCAAGAGACTGTCTCATGCCACAGCAAAGGGTTTATTGGGCGGCCAGCATGCTGGGGCTCAGAGCTAACTTCAGAGGAGCAAAGAACAAAGAGCCCCAAGAACAACTTGAGCAGAGTTTATTTACATTCTTTAGAGAGGGCAGGGACTTTACATACATCATAGCCTCCTTTAGCAAATCAACATACCATGGGAAAACCAAATAACAACCCAAAAACATGATTAGCACATTCATTGGCAGAAAGAGGTCGGACAGGGGGTGATTGGTTAGCCCTGAGAAGGGGTATACATTTAAACTGATTGGTTGAAGCCCTGAGATGTATACGTGATGAGCTGCACGGTTTCTGGGAAGGGGTTGTTTAGTAACTAGGTGGTCAGGGAAGATTTCAACACACATCTAATTGGCAGTTCCGGGAATTGTCTTAACTGCCACAGGAATTTCAGGTTCTGAGTGCAGCTTGGAAACTTTACAAAACCTGGTTCTTTATGTTTCAATTTTAATTTCTTTTATTCTTTCATTTCCCACTCCTTTTTCTTACTACATTTAATCTTAAAAGTAATGAATCATAATTATTGCGGGGTCTCACACTCTATTTCTGCCAGTGGAGTGTATTTCTGTCTGATTACCATGAGTTTTTCCTGCCCAATTTGAGCCTGGAGAAAGGAAACTATGCGGTTAAGCAAACAAGGTGCCAAAGTTAGCAACACCATAAGGATAATCAGGGGTCAAGCTATGTCTGATAGGAGTGTAGTTAACCAGGGGGACTGGGTAAACCATGACTCAAACCACCCTTGTTGAATCTCCCTTTCTCTCTGGCACTCTTCAAGGCATTTTCTCAATTTACTCATGGATTCTTTTACAACTCCAGTATGGTCAGCATAAAAACAACATTCTTCTTTCAGTGCAGCACAGAGGCCCCGCTCCCCCATGAAGAGGAGGTCTAATCCTCGCCTGTTCTGTAAAACAACTTCAGAGAGAGAGTTTTAGGATTCCTACAGCGCTGTGATGGAGGTCTCTAATGTCTTCCAGTCTTGATCTATTGGTGTTTCTAATCAGGCCATTTGTTGTGACCCATGGATCATAGCAGCTGTTTCCGTACCCACTCCTGCAGCAGCTCCTATCCTCAATAGGATGGCTAGAGTAAGGGACACTGGATCCCAGCAAAATCGGGTTGTTTGTCCCCCTAGTAGACCTTAAAATGATTCTGCATCATAATAAAGCACCCTGGGGAGTATCTGCACCATTACACAATAATTTACAGAGCTGTCAAATACATGGGTTGAAATGCAAGGAGTTCTGACTGTGTGGAGTTCATTACAATTAAGCTTTCTTTAATTAGTTCCCAGGGGCAGGAGTCAGCTATACTCTGGACTGGGGAAGTAGGCAAAGATGGAAACTGGGAAGTATGAGATGGTAGAGGGGTTCTGGTAGATCTAGGCATGGGAGGTTTTGGAGGCTTAATTCCTGGCATGAGGGGATTGGGCCCTATTGCTGTGGGATTTTCTTCCTTTTTAAGCAGGATGGTGAACCAGTGACCAAAGTCATAACCAGGGCCATAAATATAGAATCGCATTTCGCACGTATTTCCCATAGGCCATGTTGTTCTGAGGTAGCCCCTTCCTTTGGAAGTGAAAGTTATATTGAGGGGATAACATAGACTATTCTTTCCACAGCGAGTTTTTGACACAGCTTGGCTATCGACAAATTTCTTGGGATCAATCCAGGTGTCATTTTTTCCTACCTGAATGATACTGTCTGGGGAGTTTGGGTTCAACCATGTAGCTCCCGTTTGTTCACAACCCCAAGATCTAAAATAAAAGTCACTGGGTCCTCCACATGTTTGGGCCTGTTTGCGACTTCGGAAATCAGCTGGGCACACATAAAAATCAAGACTGGCTAGTTTACACCTGAGCTGGGGGAGATGATATCCATAATTCATGGGGTAAGGTGGTCTATGTTGCTCTGGTTTGGGTTTGAGTGGGATCTGTGTGGGGTCCTCTGTGTCAGGGAGATCCCAGTCAGAGAGGCCTATGGCAAGCTGACAAATGTCCAGGTAGAGAGATGGCCACCAAGTCCATAAGAGGGCTGTATGTGAAATAGACCACACTACTTGCCCAGTAGGATTTATAGCTTGCCATTGTTGCTGAACAGGCTGATGGGGATTAGGACTGCTGGTGGTCAGGGGAAGAATCCATAGCCCTACCCACACGACGGACACGCAACTTGAGAGGGTTACCAGTCTGTTCCAGTTTCCAGCCGGAGTCTGGACAGGGCGCAGGCTTGAGATGGGTGGCATGGATCCAGGAAGTGATTCCATCCACTTTCATCACTGTAGGTGTTATAAGGAGCACCTGGTATGGTCCTTTCCAGCGGCGTTCCAGGGATGATACCTGATGCCGTCTCACGTAGACGAAGACTCCCACTTGATATTGATGTGGGGATTCCCTCGTCTCCAGGCTGATAAGCAGTGGCTAACTGTTTCCACAGGTATCCCTGGGTGCTGTGTTTGTTCATGGGCTTTAAGTCTGTCAAGCAAGGGGGTGTGAAAGGAATCATTAAGTCTCAGAGTTGGGGTTAGGTCCCTTACTGGAGGAGGGGCACCATAGAGAATTTCATAAGTGGTGAGTTTACACAAAGAGGCAGAGGGTGTATGTCTTGCACGAAACAGTGCTTAATGTGGGAGCATAGTCCAATTTTTTATGCCGGTCTCCAAGCTTAATTTTGTTAAAGTCTCTTTGATGGTTCTAATCATCCTTTCTACCTGTCCTGAGCTCTGGGGTCTATATGCACATTGTAACTTCCAATTAATCTTCAGGGTCCTGGTGAATCCCTGACTTACCTGGGCAACGAATGTCGGTCCATTATTGGACCCTATTACCTTAGGCAGGCCGAACCTTGGAAAAATGTCTTCTAGAATCTTTTTGAGCACCGTCTGAGCCGTTTCTTTCTTCATGGGGAAGGCTTCAACCCATCCTGAAAGAGTATCTACAAAGACTAGAGGATATTTAAGTTCATACCTTCCTGGCTTAATTTCATGAAAAGTCCACTTCCCAGAATTGTCCTGGTCTGGTTCCTCGTAAGCGCTTCCCTGCAGGAAGCTTGGATGGGTAAGCATTAACTAATTGGCAGACTTGACAAGCTCTAGTCACCTGCTAAGCTATTTCTTTCCTCTGTGAGTCAGTCAATAATAAATCCTTTCTTCGGTCCTTTAAGAGTGCCTATAACTTCTTTGAGCTTAAGTGGGTGAGCTAGTGTACGTCTTTGACATAAAGGTGGGCTTTTTGAAATTGTAAACTTGGCTTTGTAGGGTCCCAGAGTTCTGTATCTGTCTCCTCAGATAATAAGTTTCCTGAATGTTCCAGTGTGGCCAAGTCTCCTGAATATTGATCCCCCTGGTGTGGAAAAAGTTAACAGAGTCACTCCGTTTAGGGCTGCCAATTAAGCTTCCTCATCTGCCCTTCTGTTTTTAACTGCAACGAGGTCGTTTCCCTTCTGGTGCCCGGGACAGTGCACTATAGCTAGTTCCTTAGTGCCCTGCACTGCTGAGAGAAGGTGGAGGATCTCAACTTTGTTCTTTATTTTTTTCCCAGTGGAGGTTAATAGCCCCCTTTGCTGGTAAATAGCCCTGTGCACATTAGCATTGGCAAATGCATAGCGGCTATCAGTGTATATGGTGGCCCTTTTGGTGTTGCTAGTTCCAATGCTTTCGTAAGGGCA
The DNA here is from genome assembly GCF_048772815.1 of Callospermophilus lateralis. Classification (NCBI taxonomy): domain Eukaryota; kingdom Metazoa; phylum Chordata; class Mammalia; order Rodentia; family Sciuridae; genus Callospermophilus; species Callospermophilus lateralis. The sequence continues at coordinate 9,714,725 of NC_135319.1, forward strand.
ATCAGTTCTGCCTTTTGGACTGATGTCTCTTCTGGGAGACCAGAGGATCAGATGACATTAGTTTTGCTAACTACTGCTGCTCCAGCCCACCACATACCATCTTGGAGGAAGCTGCTCTCTTTCGTAAACCATATGACTTCAGGTTGAGGCAGTGGCTGGATCCTTCAAGTCTCGTCCTATACTGGTTTCCTCTGCCAGTATGTGTTGACACTCATGAGCGACAGGTCCTGATGATTCTTCTGGCAGCCAGGTTGAGTGGAGCAGAAGGTCCAAGAGTTATTCTGTCTTTGCTAATCCAGAGGCTCTGGTAGTAGTTTATTCTGGAGTTTGATAGCCACCTCTCTGGAGGTTGACAGATGATGCTCTCCAGGGCATGGGGGGCTATAATGGTTAGCTTCTGTCCCAACGTTCATTAATGAGCATCTTTTATTAGAAGCGCTGCCGCTGCTATAGCTCTTAAGCAACGGGGCCACCCAGTAGCCACTGGGTCCAGTTTTTTTTTATAAGAATGCTTCCGGCCTTTTCCAAAGTCCCAAAGTCTAAGTGAACACTCCCCATGCTATTCCTTTCTTTTCCTCGATGTAGAGAGTGAAGGGTTTATCTATATCTGGGAATGCTAAGGCCGGAGCAGATAGCAGCACCTTTTTTTGACATTATCAAAAGCTTGTTGGTGCTCAGGGGCCATTGGAATTGGGCATTCCACTTTATCAGTGGGTATAAAGGGGCAGCCAGAGGGGCGAACCCAGGAATCCATCACCTGCAAAAGCCAGCAGTCCCAAGAAACTCTCTGAGTTGTCTCTTATTAGATGGGGGTGGTATCTGCACAATGATTTATTTTCTGTTCTCAGTGAGCCATCATTTGCCACCCCTAAGAGAATAACCCAGGAAGATTACTTCTTGCTGACAAAAGTGGGCCTTTTGGAAGAAGCCCTATATCCAAGCCGAGCAAGCTCGGATAATAGTGCTTGGGTCCCAGACTCATTGTTCTCCTTGGTGTCCGCTGCCAGTAGCAGATCATCCACATAATGGAGTAGGGTGACTTCGGGGTGTGCAGTTCTGATGTCGTTTATGTCCCTGTGGAGGGCTTCATCAAAGAGAGTGGGGGAGGTTTTGAACCCCTGTGGGAGTCTAGTCCAGGTTAGTTGGCCAGATGTTCCAGTTTCTGGGTCTATCCACTCGAAAGCAAACAGCAACTGACTGTCCTTATGTAGGGGCAAGCAGAAGTAAGCATATTTTAAGTCCAGCACAGTGTACCATTCCCGCTCCGGATTCAGAGTGCTAAGCAAATTATATGGATTGGGTACTGTGGGGTGAATATCCTGCACTCTGTTGTTGATCTTGCTTAGGTCTTGAACAGGACTGTAGTCCCTAGTTCCTGGCTCTCTTACTGGTAGCATGGGGGTATTCCAGGCTGATTGACAGGGCCTTAGGACCCCAAGGGCCAATTATTTCTGAATATGGGGACTTATCCCATCCTTAGCTTCTTTGCTTAGAGGATATTCTTTAACACTGATTGGAGAGGCAGAGGCTTTTAATTCTACTACTATTGGAGGTTGTTTTATGGCTAGACCTAACCCAGCAGTTTCTGCCCAGGCATTAGGATAATCTTTTATCCATTTCTGTTGTAGTTTGCCTCTTTGATCAGTCCTAGGGGGCACGAAGTGTTGATATTCATCTTCTACGGACATAGTAAATTCTGTGACTATGGGAGTTTTACTGAAGGTTTTAGAACATCCACTTGGGGACCATCAGGGTTAAAGGTTACTCTAGCCCCGAGTTTGGTAAGCAGATCCCTGTGCATCAATGGGGCTGGGCATTCTTGCATTACTAGGAAAGAGTGGTGGACTTTTCATTTTCCTACTTCCATAATCCTCTTAGTTGTCCAAGCCCGATATGTAGTGCCATTAGCCCCTTGAACTAGGGACCATTTATTTGATATGGGGCCCAGTGAAGCCTTAAGGGCTGAGTATACTGCTCCTGTATCCACTTCAAAGTTCACTGGAGTCACCTCCACTTCAAATGTTACCCTGAGCTCGGGGAGGGGATCCTAGCCCTGACATTCCAAGTCTTCTTCTAGAGTCAGCATGGCGGGCTGCCGTGGCTTCTTCTTTTTGGGGCACTCTTTGACTCAGTGTCCTTTTTCTCTAAAGCAGGTACATTGATCTGAAGCCAGGGACAGCCTTTGGCATGGGCCCAAGTATCCCTTTCTGACTCCCTGCTTTTTAATTTCTGGCGTATTTGCTGCTGTGAAGAAAACCTTAGCCAATGCTTTTGTCTGCCTTTTGCTCTTTTCATCCTCCTTTTGTTCCCTTTCCTTCTCTCTCCTCTGTTCCCTCTCCTCCTCAGTTTCTCTCTTATAATATACTTATATACTTATAATATATACTTACAATATATATCTTATAATATACTTTCTCAGCTTCTCTGTCTAAATCTCTTAAGGTCGTATTTTGTAACCCATCTAGACATTGTAACTTTCTCTTAATATCTTGGGCAGCCTGCTCAATAAAGGCCATTGTAACAAATGCCTTTTAGTCATCTGCCTGAGGATCAAAAGGAGTATATTTTCTATATGCTTCCATAATTCTCTCCAGAAACATAGAGGGAGACTCATTAGGCCCTTGGATAATCTCTCTTACATTGGCCAAATTAGTCGGCTCTCTGGCGGCCACTCGGAGACCCGCTATTAGAGCCCGGCGATAAGTGGACAGATGCTTCCTACCTTCAAAGGTGTTGGGGTCCCAGTTGGGTCGGTTCATTGGCCCATAGAGATGGAGAGAGAGCATCACAGGGGCTTCTGAGTTTTCTATTATCCGTCGCCTGTCGGTTCCTTTAGGTTGCCCAGCTTCCTCCAGGGGAGGAGGGGTTGCTGCTGCTGCAGGGAAGTCCCCTGGAGGGCTTGGGTCTGGCCCAATTGCCTCTAGCAGTGGAGAGGCTGAGTCAGCGGTGGGAGGATCATCAGGAACTGTGTTGGGGGTTGAGGATGGAGAGTAGATGATAAGGAGGGGGTGGAGTGTCCAGTCTTGTGACTCAGGGAGAATGGAAGGAAGAGGGAGAGGAGTGGAAAGTTTGAATGATAGGAATGTGGGGGAAGGGGTATATGGCTGTTGATCTGGGTGGCAACGTGGCCCCGGCTGAATGACAATATCTCTGAATTTTCAAATTAGAGGAAAGTGGGAGGATTCTTCTGGGGCCATCCGAATTCGAGGATGGGCCATTGTGAAGCACAGAGAGTCTGCCAGGTACAGTGTTTTACTGAAAAAGAAAGATTCTAGGCCGTTGAGCGGACATCAGTCCAATGATCAAGGGTCAGGGACAGAGAAGAGGAAGTGCTTTGTCCCATAATGGGAGTTACTCAAACAGGGACAGTGAAGACACAAACACAACACAGACAAAGACAAACAGTAAAAGTTTAACATGAGTCCAAGACAAAGATTAGAACTGAGTAACTGGCAATGGGTTAGACAATAAAGACAGAGAGTAAACTCAACATGAGTTCAGAACAATGACCAAAACTGAGTTACCGGCAAAACCTGATGGGCTGGCAAATCGAATCCTGAAGCAAAACATAACCGAGTTGAGGAAACTACTATTCCTTGAATTCCCTAGTCCTCTGGAGTGTCCCTCAGGGACGTGACCTTGGCTCTGTGACACGTCTGTCACACCATAGGAGAGAGCTAATGCTCTTCACCAACAGCCACTTTGCCACGCCCTAGCCTGAAACCCAAAATCAGAAAGAGGCACCTTACTTACCCCGAGAGGAGTCCCTTGAGGTCTTCCGTCCACCGCTGCCGGATATCTCACCTGGGGCCTCCAGATGAAAAGGTGCTGCGAACGTCAAAGAAAAAGACAAAAAAGAGGCTTTCTCATGCATCAGCAAAGGGTTTATTGGGGGTCCAGAATGCTAGGGCTCAGAGCTCCCTTCAGAGGAGCAAAGAACAAAGAGCCCCGAGAACAACTTGAGCAGAGTTTATATACATTCTTTAGAGAGCTCAGGGACTTTACATACATCATAGCCTCCTTTAGGAAATCATCATGTACCACGGGAAAATCAAGTAACAACTCATTCATTGGCGGGAAAAGTTGGGGCAGGGGGTGATTGGTCAGCCGTGAGAAGGGGTATACATTTAAACTGATTGGTTGAAGCCCTGAGATGTATACGTGGTGAGATGCACGGCTCTGGGAAGGGGTTGTTAAGTAACTAGGTGGTCAGGGAAGATTTCAACACACATCTAATGGGCAGTTCCAGGAATTGTCTTAACTGCCACAGGAATTTCAGGTTCTGAGTGCAGCTTGGAAACTTTACAAAACCTGGTTCTTTACATTTCATTTTCAATTTCTTTTATTCTTTCAGAACCTTACAGTGGAAGGTGAGAGACTTCATTCACAATGACTGCTCTTTTGGCTATATTGGTTTTGGATGCACACATGGGATCTTTTTTTTGATCCGTCTGTTGCTGATAATCTAAGTCACAGCCTCACACAGGGCCAAGAGCCTGATTAAGAAACATCTCTTTCCAAAGCAATTACTTCTCTGAGGTCAGTTTCAGAACTCAGTCTCTGAGGAAAATCACACCAGTGTTCAAGACCAGGTGGACCCAGTCATCTCTTCCAACCGCCACACAAATGACCATAATTAAAACCAAAACACTCTCACATGGCACTCATCTTCTTACATATATACACTCATTATACCCTTTGGCTAGAGGTTTCCATGAATGGTGCAGCCCAAGAGAGTGTCCAAAATAAGCTCCCTTGCCCCTCATTTGCCTAACCTCAGAGTGGCCTGAACACCTTTCCTGTGAACCAGGATTGATCACATAGTTCTTCCTTTAAGACTGCTCTGCTTCTCCAATTTGAGGCCTACTGACTGTCAGGTATAGATTCCTTATGTGATTTGGAGTAATTAGGAAACCAAAGCAACTTTGCAGCGCTTGAAAGAACTCATTTGACCCAAAGGATCCCTATTCTCAGTTGGTGGAGGTCAGGAAACTTACAGAGAAGGCGAGAGACTTCATCCACAATGACTGATCTTTTTGCCATTTTGGTTTTGGATGCACACATGGATCTTTCTTTAGATCCATCAGGCGCTGATAATCTAAGCCACAGCCTCACACAGAGCCACAAGGCTGATTCAGACACATACTTTTCCAAAGCAGTTAAGCAAAGAGCCACAGGTGATGCCCATTCACTTTCATTTGAAAACTGTTTTCTTCAAAATTCACAAAGGGGTGGCCTGAGGCAAAGACCTTCCTGACTTCAGGGTAACAGAACAATAAGTCAGCGAATCCCAATGCAGGGTTTCTCCACTGAGACTTTCTTGGTCACACTGATATCTGAGTTTTCTGAGATGCTTGCAATTCCCTTCAGCTATCCAGTACATGGCCATGTCACAGAGCTTGGAGGTGGTACATATCTTGGACAAAAAACCATGAGCCTATTCTGGAGAGTGGCCAGAATTCAGGAAGAAAACAGTAACTTAGGAAGATAGTAGGTGTTGCCCATCGAAAAGCAACCAGCAGTCCTTTCCTAAAATGGGCAGGATGAATGCTGGGAAGCTTTCTACTAGACAGGATACATACATTGATCCATTCTGTTTTCTAATGTGTACAACCAAGAACACAGAGGGATACACAGACACACTCGCCTTGTCAAAGGACTTTCTAGAAACAGTCCACTCTAAACCAAACAAACCGCCTTTCCTACCTATTCTCAGAACATGAGACAAAACCACAAACTCACACCCACACTGAAAAAGTCACCTCCTTCCCCCAAGTAAGTCTGTGACTATCCAGAGTGTCCTCTGACTGGTGGGCCATACTATGTTCCCCCAAAATTGCCTGTCCTGTCTCAGGTCTGGTCTCCTTGTCCATATCTGTGAAGTTGTATGGAGCCTGTGCTGACCACTACCTGCTTTCTCATTAAAGGCCCATCTTCAGAGCTCTACTTGCATTTTGTCATCCTCAAACCATTAGGTACCAAGAGAGACATACTCTCTCCTTGGTAAATCCAAACAAGTAAGTCCACTGGGAATGGGACTGGGACTGGCTCTGAGTGCCTGGCTTCCTGGATCCCAAGTTCAGAGAGTTCCATCACCAAAGAAGTGAGGTAGGTCAATTCCAACAGGAAGGGAATGAGGTCACTGCCTTGGCAACCACTTTGTCCTAACACTTATTTCCAAGGGTCACTTGAGATGGAGGCTGCCCCTACTTCCTGTGACACTTTCAGAAGTTAGAATGGTATATCAACCGTAGACACCCAGGAGAAGCTCTCCACACAGGGTTGGTTTGGTCCATCTTCTTTATATCAGTAGGAGAGAGGCTGATTCAAACACATCACTTCATCCTGAACAGGTGGTTTCCCATGGAAGATGACTTTTGCTCTCTCAGGTTCTTCACAGCTGCTACATCTTCTCTAGGGATAATTTCTGCATCAAACTTTGAGGTTCTCAACAGGTGGAAGATCCCCTACATTCCTGTATTGTAAGACCAACTCTGTCCCTGCTCTTTTGTGAAGTTAGATTGAGGGAACAGTGTATGGTTAGGGTTAATAACATATTCTATTTGGGTTAGGAAACATTCTGCTGGATGAATAATGGTATTGGGAACCTGCGATATTCACAAGAATATATAGGTGAAATATAAGTATGAAACCTGAAATCTAGGTACGATTTGAAGCCCAGAAGGGCATTGGGCCCTTTATTGAGATACTTAGCTTTGAATTATGTTCTGCACAGATATCTCAGATAAATCGATATGCAATGGCAGAGGACCTTGTACTTTGGATGATTAAATGTCCTAGAGAACATCCAGTCAAAAAGGAATAGTAGGCAGGATTAGGAAGGTAGTCAGTAGGTTTAGAAAAAAGAGTGAATACAGGATTTGGACAAAAGTTTCATTTGCAATAGGGTTTTGGGTACAGAGTGAACGTAATATGAGCACATTTGAAGAGTCAGTCACAATGATGAACTGGGGAAAATATGTAGGAAAGCAGATATCAATAGAGACATTAGGAAATCAGGAACAGTATAATGTAATAGGGTTAGACATTTTCAACATGGTTGAGGTTGAATATATAATCTTAGGAAGAAAGACATATGTTGCCTCCAATAGGATTGACATTTGAGAGCATTAGGCAACCTGGACATGGTTGTTTTTAGTAATCCATGCTCACTTTCCATTTTTCTTAGGTGAAAGGTTAATTAAATAGGCACTTGTCACTTCCTGTTTTTCTGTATGCTTAACAAACCACTGTTGAAATCTTGAGAACTGTTTGCTAATTTTGTTCCCAGAATGTGCTGTCCCCAACTGCCAAACTGCAGAATATACTCCCTCACCCGGGTGCACGCAAACCGCACACTCGCCCTGACCCATCAATAAATTTCCCTTTCTGCCCTCTCCAAGAAAAGTATATAAGCTCTGTCAAAGCTGTTCTCAGGGCTCTCTGCTCTATTCAAGTGAGCTCTGAGCCCCAACATGCTGGACCCCCAATAACCTCTTTGCTGTGGCCGAGTGAAAATGTTATACTGTTCTGTACTTAAAAGATGCTTTCTTTTGCTTGCCTCTGCATAAAGATAGTCAGTTGCTGTTTGCTTTCGACTAGGGAGACCCAGAAACCGGAACGTCTTGTCAACTAACTTGGACTAGACTCCCACAGGGGTTCAAAAACTCCCCCACTCTCTTTGATGAAGCCCTTCACAGACATCTCAACAACTTCAGAACTATGCACCCCGAAGTCATTCTGCTTCAATATGTGGATGTCCAGCTACTGGCAGCCAACACCAAAGAAAACTGTGAGTCTGAGACCCAAGCACTCTTATCTGAGCTTTCTCATCTCGGGTAGAGAACTTCGGACAAAAAGGCCCAAATTTGCCAGCAAGAAGTAATCTTCCTGGGGTATTCCCTTAGGCGCGGTAAATGATGGCTCACTGAGCCCAGGAAACAAACCGTTGTGCAGATACCACCCCCATTTAACAGCAGACAACAGAGAGAGTTTCTTGGGACTGCTGGCTTTAGCAGGTTATGGACCTGGGTTTGTGTTCTTAGCTGCTCCTTTATACCTGCTGTTAAATGAGAATGCCCAATTCCAATGGACCCTTGAGCACAAGCAAGCTTTTGATAACATCTAAGAACACTGACACTGAACTCCTCAACTTCACTGAGCCCAGCCTGCAATTTCAGAAAGCCCTACACTACGTTAAAAATGTACATCAACTCAATCAACTTGGTTCAAAAAAACTGCAGGCATTACTGTAGGATCAAGAACAGAGTTTTAGACTAACTCACTCACAGTGAAAGGACATAATTGAATTGGTAAAAAAAAGCCTGTCAGTTCTGTCAATTGGTAAATGCTTACCCTTCCAAGCTTCCTGCAGGAAAGCACCTATGAGGAACCAGACCAGGACAATTCTGGAAAGTGGACGTTACTGAAATTAAGCCAGAAAGGTATGGACTTAAATATCTCCTAGTCTTTGTAGATACATTTTCAGGATGGATTGAAGCCTTTCCCACCAAAAAAAAAAAATAAAAGAAAACCGGCACAAATTGTGGTCAAGAAGATCCTGAAAGATATTTATCAAAGACACGGCCTGCCTAATGTACCATGGTCTGATAATTGAACAGCCTTCATGGGCCAGGTAAATCAGGGGTTAGCCAGGACCCTGGGGATTAATTGGAAGTTACATTGTGCTTATAGACCCCAGAGCTCAGGACACGTAAAAAAAATAAATAGAACCATTAAAGAGACCTTAATGAAATTAAGCTTAGAGACCGGCATAAAAGATTAGACTATGCTCCTGCCTTATGCACTGTTTCATGCAAGAAATACTCCCTTTGTTTCTTTGTGTAACCTCACCCCCTATAAAAATCTCTATGGGGCCCCTCCTCCACTAAGAGACCTAACCCCGACTCTAAGACCTAAGGATCCCTTCCACACACCCTTGCTTGACAGACTTAAATCTTTTGTAAGAACTCAGCTATACCTGTGGAAACAGCTGGCCATTGCCTTCCAACCTGGGGACGAGGGGAATCCACATTGATATCAAGAAAGAGACTTCCTCTACATAAGATGACATCAGGTGTCATCCCTGGAACCCTGCTGGAAAGGACCATTCCAGGTGCTACTTATAATACCTACACCAGTAAAAGTAGAGGGAATCACTTCCTGGATCCATGCCTCTCATCTCAAGCCTGTGCCATGTCCAGACTCTGGCTGGAAACTGGAAAAGACTGTTAACCCTTTCAAATTGCATATTCGCCACGTGGGTAAGGCTATAGACTCTCTCCTTGGCCACCCGTAGTCCTAATGCTCATCAGCCCCTTCAGCAGCGATGGCTGATCACAAATCCTACTAGACAAGAAGTATGGTCTATGTTGCATACAGCCCCCTTAGGGACCTCGTGGCCATCTCTCCACCCAGACATTTGTCAGCTGGCTATAGGTCTTTCCTATTAGGATATCCGTCATGAAGAGGATCCCACTAAAATTCCATTAAATCCTTTCCGTACCATAGATAATGGAAACAAGCATTATGGTTGTAGGGACAGGCAAGCCAGATGCAGGTTGGCTAGCCTATATTAGTATGTTTGCCCGGCAGACTATCAAAGCCACAAACCGCCACGGCTGTGTGGGGGAAAAGCCGACTTCTTCTGTAAGTCATGGGGATTTGAGCATACAGGGGCTGCCTGGTGGAACCCAAAATCCTCATCAAATTCAGTACACAGCATTGGCCATATTACCACTTAGACAACCCAAACTGATGGCCCCCAGAGGAGTCTCTAGATCCTCAAATTCTGTGTGACCTTTTTAACTTCTGCAAGTGCTCAAAAGGGTGAAAGGAAATTCCCCTATGTGAAGGCCTTTTTCCTCTTTCACTCACATCCTGAACTATGCTTCTCCAATAGTTCCTCAAACTCAGCCTTCTGCTCCAGACTCTCTGCTGTCAGTCCCACCTCAGCAAACCTGATTTCTCTTCTCCAATTACTAGATCAAAAACCGAAACCTCCGCCAGTTCTCAGATCATTGCCCCCTTGCTGAGGTAGCAGGTACTGAGGTACCCATCCACCAACTCACTTCTCTCTTTTCCTGTCAGTGCCCACACCGGGTCCCACCAGGTCCTCTTACCACCTAACCCAAAGCTCAAACCAGCTTAGGAGAGCCCTCAGACCCCTATCGAAGATGTAATGAAAATGGCCTTTAAAGTTGCTTTGTCATCACTGAAAACAGGTTACTAAGAATTTAAAGTCCCTCACAGGCTTTTTGGGATACTCACTCCTGCCTTCCTTTCTGCTCTACCGCTTCTACTGCTCAATTTATGTTGCTAGGAAAATCCCAAACCCCTTTCCCATTATTCTTTTACATCTCTCCTTCCTTATTCTCAGATCCATGGAGCTGCTCTCAACCCCCGCCTTCCCCGTCTTCCCCCTCTGTACCAGGCCCACAGAAAAATCTTCACTGAACTTCTCCAGAAGTCTTCACCATGGCTGACTTTAGGACTTTCATCAAAAGAGTCTCTATGAATGAGTTCAGTGTAGATTAACTTCCTCTTTTTGTGTTGCCCTGTTCTACTTGGCTACTGGCTGGAAAAATCAGCACTCCTAAGCTAGACACCCCCTTAATAGTTTTTCACAGAATATGTGAACAAGGCCTCTGGCCTTGAGCTGGGGCTTCACAGAGATGGCTACATTTCTAAGATAAAGAATTACAAACTGGGCTCCATGGTAACAGTTGGCAGGGGGATAAAAGAAAAGGAAAAAAAAGCTCTCTGCCTCCCAGGTGTCCTTGAAAAGTTAACTTGCCCACAATAGAGGAAAAAACAGAAAAAAAAAGCTTCTTTTTGTGAATTTCTGCAGACTGAGAACTTCTGAGTCCCTTCTCTTTCATGTTGGTACAAAATTCTGAAACTACCTAAACTTGGGGTTCAGGGAGTTAATTGATTACAACAGAAGCAATGCCCTCTGAATCCGGTTGCAACCAAATAAGACTGTTTCCCTGTCTTTGGTGCTATCTTAGGTGCCGTGCCTTGTTTGTCCCTACAACAGTATAATTCTATATACTTAAACATTGTTTATGTTTTCATGAAATGGTCAACAGATGTGATTAATTGTGTAATGGTGAAGATGTGTCCCAGATTGCTCTATAATGACCCAGGTTCATTTGAAGTACAAACAGGGGGGCATACAACCCGGTTCCACTGGGAACATATATCCCTCACTTTAGCCATCATATTAGGAATTGGAGTTGCGGCAGGGGTAGTCACAGGAACCACTGCCCTGCTCCATGGTACACAACAACTGACCCAAATAGAAGCAGCAAGAGACCAAAACTTAAAGATAATAGAAACCTCCATCACAGCTTTGCAGGAATCTTTAACATCTCTCTCTGAAGTTGTTTTACACACCAGTTGAGGGTTGGAGCTCCTCTTCATGAGAGAAGGGGGCCTTTGTGCTGCATTGATGTAAGAATGTAGTTTTGATGCCGACCATACTGAGGATGTAAAAAAAAAAACCTATGAGTAAAATAAAAGGATGCCTTGAAAAGCGTCAACGAGAGAGAGAGACGCAAAAAGGGTGGTTTGAGTCTTTGTTCACACAGTCCCCCTGGTTATCTACGCTTTTATCAACCCTGGCCTGTCCAATAATAATCCTCATATTATTGCTAACTATAAAACCCTGTTTGCTCAACCATGTAATTTCTTTTTTCCAAGCTCAAATTGGACAAGTTAAACTTATGGTAATACCCCACTAGCAGACATAGAATGTGACACGCCCCAATAATCACTTTTATGATTAAAAGTAGCAAGAAGAAGAAGTGGGGAATGAAAGGTTAATAAAAAAGGTACTTGTAACTTCCTGTTTTTCTGTATGCTTAACAAAACACTGTTGAAATCTTGAGAACTGTTTGTAATCTTGTTCCCAGATTGTGCTGTCCCCAACTGCCAAATTGCAGAACGTATTCCCTCACCGAGTTTCACACTAACCGCCCACTCGCTCTGACTGATCAATAAATTTCCGTCCCTGCCCTCTCCAAGGAAAGTATATAAGCTCTGCTTAAGCTGTTCTCAGGGCTCTCTGCTCTATTCATGTGAGCTCTGAGCCCCAGCATGCTGGACACCCAATTAACCCCTTGCTGTTGCATGAGACACTCTCTTGGTGATCTCTTCCTCCGACACTTGCAGGAACATTACTTGGATGTTTGAATGAAGAAGAGAAAATCCAGTCATAAAGGGATAGTCGGTAAGATTAAGAAGATAGTCGGTAGGTTTAGGAAGAAGAGTGAGTATAGGATTTGAAAAACAATATCTTTAGCAATAGGGGTTAGGTTAGAGAGTGAATGTAAATGTCAGCACATGTGAACAGTCACAATAATGAAGTGGGGAAAATATGTAGGAAAGCAGATATCAATAAAGACATTACGAAATCAGGCAAAGTATAAAGTGCGTGATACGATTAGACATTTCAACAGAATTGAGTTAGAATATATAATCTTAAGAAGAAACAAATATGTAGTCACCAATAGGATTGAAATTTGAGAGCATTAGGCAACTTTGACATGGATGTTTTTTGTAATCCATGCTCACTTTCCATTTAGGCTTTGGTACAATCATAAGTGTGACCTTTACATTTGTCTGCAGAATACTACTGTGATAAAATGTATATGTAGATGTGGTGACATGAGTGTTTCTTCCACCATTTATGGGAGCAATATTTTGAAGACATATAAATGGGTATTGGGGGTACAAAGTGGTATACACTGTGTCATTGAATATAGAGATTATGCATGATTAGACCATAAGTGATTAAATAATATAACTGGTTCCACATTAAATAACGGATTGAATAGATATCTGAAAATATATAAGAAATCTTATTTTGATATACAATCATTCATTCCAACCAATGATACATCTAATATTAATATTAGGGTTACGGTTTATCTTGAAGATATGTTAGTTTTGCTACAAAAGTGATTATGGAAATCAAAAATAATGTGTTTGGAAAGAGTCAGTCACAATGCTGGCAATATGTAAACAAGGCCTCTGACCTTGAGCTGGGGCTTCACAGAGATGGCTACATTTCTAAGATAAAGAAGTTACCAACTGGGTTCCATGGTAACAGCTGGCAGAGAGAAAAAAAAAGAGAAGAAAATAGCTCTGCCCCATTACCGGTGTCCTTAAAATGTTAACTTGCCCAGAACAGAGAAAAAAAAAAAAACAGAAAAAATAAACTGCTTTTTATGAACTTCTGCAGACTGTGAACTTCTGAGCCCCTCCCTTACATGTTGGGTACAAAATTCTGAAACAATTTAAACTTGGGGTGCAGGGGATTAAATGATTACAACAGAAGCAATGCCCTCTAAATCCGGTTGCAACCAAATAGGACTGTTTCCGTGTCTTCGGTGCTATCTTAGTTGCCTTACCTTGCCTTGTCCATCCCTTTTCTCATGAAAAGACCAGTTAAGAAACATGGAGGAATGCATGTGCTCTGAAGTAGGAAGTGATTGATAGTGAAACAAATGCCTATAAATTTTCTAACTTGTGGATGAAATATATATCCTATGATGTGCATAAATTGAAGAAATAGTAATCTACCAGTGTTGAATAAAAATGAACGTCAAAATACACATCATGTCCGATTGGAATCTACTTGCATTGATGCTAAACTGGGTCAGGTACTGTAGAAATATTAGGATTTGTGTGCACCATTCACTGAAGTTACTTTTCAGTATAGGAAAGAAATATGTTTTTCAGGTGAATGAATATTTCTAAGAATAATCTTTGGAAAGTTGATTATAAATTTACGTATATGAATATGAATGAATTTGGTGAGTGTAAAGTAAGACACATATTTCATATTTTGAAAAATCTGGAGGGTGTGTATATATATATATATATATATATATATATATATATATATATATATATGTGTGTGTGTGTGTGTGTGTGTGTGTGTGTGTGTGTGACTAAAGTCACGGTGGCCTGGACACCCTTCTTGTGAATCAGGAGTGATCAAATAGGTCTGTCATTAATACTTTTCCACTTCTCCAATTTGAGGCCTTCTGACTTTGGCGTTTAGATTCTTTATGTGAAATGGAGTCAAGAAAAAACCGAAGCACCTATGGACTAGCCTCTGCATGGATTTGAAGAATTCATTTGACCCAAAGGATCCCTATTCCCACTTGATGGAGGTCAGGAATCTTACAGAGAAAGGCGAGAGACTTCATCTACAATGACTGCAATTTTTGCCATTTTGATTTTGTATGCACACATGGGATCTTTCTTTACATCCATCAGGTGTTGGTAATCTAAGCCACAGCCTCACACAGGGCCAAGAGACTGATTCAGACACATCCCTTTCCAAAGCAGTTAAGCAAAGAGCCACAGGTGATGCCCACTCATTTCCATTTGAAAACTGGTTTCTTCAGGCTTCACAAAGGGGTGGCGTGAGGCAAAGCCCTTCCTGAAATTCAGGGCAAAAGAACAATAGGTAAGCAAAAGGCCCATAGCACGGTTTCTCCCCTGAGACTTTCCTGGTCACACTGATATCTGAGTTTTCTCAGGTGCTCGCCATTCCCTTCAGCTATCCAGTACATGGCCATATCAAAGAGCTTGGAGGTGGTAAATATCTTGGACACAAAACCATGAGCCTATTCTTGAGTGTAGCCAGAATTCAGGAAGAAAACAGGAACTAAGGAAGTTTGTAGGTGTTGCCCTTCGATAATGCAAGCCACAGTCCATTCATAAATTGGGCAGAATTGATGCTGGGAAGCTTTCTACTAGACAGGACACATCCATTGATGCATTCTCTTTTCTAATGTCTACAACAACAGACACATTGGGATACACAGACATGGAAACACTTGCCTGGTCAAATGACTTACTAGAAATGGTTCACTCCAAACCAAACAAACCACCTTTCTTACTTTTTCTCAGAACATGAGATAAAACCACAAACACACAACAAAAATCACAAAGGCATCGCCTTCCCCCAAGTAGGTCTGTGACTATTCGGAGTGTACTCTCACTGGTGAGCCTTACTATGTACCTTCAAAATGGCCTGTCCTGTCTCAGATCTGGTCTCTTTGGCCAACTCTGTGAAATTGTCAGGAGCCCGTGGTATGCCACTACTTGCTTTCTCTGGAAAGGCCAGTCTTCAAAGCTTTCCTGGCATTTGGCCATCTTCACATCAATAGATACCAAGAAAGACTGACTCTGTCCTTGGAATATCCAAACAAGTGAGCCCACTGGGACTGGGACTAGGACTGGCTCTGGGTGCCTGGATTCCTGGATCGCAAGTTCAGAGAGTTCCATCACCAAGGAATAGAGATGAGGTCACTTCCTTCAGGAACTGAATGAGGTCACTGCCTTTGCAACCACTTTTTCCTAACAGTGGCTTCCAAGGGTCCCATGAGATAGATGCTGTCCCTATTTCCCATGACACTCTCACCAGTTAGAATAGTATATCACCCATAGGCACCCGTGAACAGCTCTCCACACAGGCCTGGATTGGTCCATCTTCTGTACATTAGGAACAGAGACACTGAGTCAGACACAACCCCTCTCCAGAAAGGGTTGTTTTCCATGGAAGATGACTTTTGCTCTCTCAGGTCCTTAATAGCTGCCTACATCTTCTCCAGGGATTATTTCTGCATGGACCTTTGAGGTTTTCAGCAGGTGATATATCCCCTACATTCCCATATTGTAAGACCAACACTTTCCCTGCTCTTTTATAAAGTTAGAATGAGGGAATAATACATGGTTTGGGTTAATTACATGTTCGATTTGGGTTAGGAATCATTTTGCTGGATGAATAATGGTATTGGAAATCTGCGATATTTATAAAAATATAGAGGTGAAATATATGTATGAAAACAGAAATCTAAGTATTATTTGAAGCCCAGAAAGGGATTGGACCCTTGATTGGAAGACTTAGCTTTGAATTATGTCCTGCGCAGATGTCTCAGATAAATCAATACACAATGACATCGGACCTTGTACCTTGAATGATTGAATGTCGAAGAGAACATCCATTCAAAAAAGGATAGTCAGTAGGATTTGGGAGATAGTCGGTAGATTCAGAAAGAAGAGTGAGTATAGGATTTGGACCAAAAGTTATTTAGCAATTGGGTTTCAGGTAGAGAATGAATGTAAATGTCAGCACAAATGAACAGTCAAAATGATGAATTGGGAAATTATGAAGGAAAGCCGATATAAATGGAGACATTAGGATATCAGGCAAAGTATAAAGTGACATTTTCAACAGGGTTGAGTTTGAATATATAATCTTAGAAAGAAACAAATATGTAGTCAACAATTGGATTGACATTTGAGAGAATTAGGCAACCTGGACATGGATGTTTTTAGAAATCCATGCTCACTTTCCATTTAGGCTTTGGAACAATCATAATTGTGACCTTTGCTTTATTTTCCAGAATATTACTGTGATAAAATGTATATGTAGATCAGGTGACATGAGTATTTCTTCCACCATTTCTGGGAACAATATTTTGAAGATGTATAAATGAGTATTGGTGGTAGAAAGTGGTGTAGTATCTGTCTAAGAATATAGATATAATGCAAGAATAGACCATACTGTGAATAAATAATATAATTGGTCCACTTTAAATAATGGATTGAGTTGATATCTGAAAATATACAGAAAATCTTATATTGATATAAAATCATTCATTCCAACCAGTTATACTTCTAATGGTAATATTAGGGTGATATTTCATCATGAAGAGTGTGTGAGTTTTGCTTCAAAAGTGATTATGGAAATCGAAAATAATGTGTTTAGAAAGAAGTCTCATGAAAAGTCTTGTCAAAAAACATGAAGGAATCCATGTGTTCTGAAGAATGAAATTATTGAAAGTGAAAAAAATGCCTATAAATTTGCTAACTTGTGTATGAAATATATATCTTATGATGTGCATAAACTGATGAAATAGTAATGTACAAGTGTTGACTAAAAATGAACATCAAAATACACATCACGTTCCATAATTATCTACTTGCATTGGTGTTAAACTGGGTCAGTTACTGTAGAAATATTAGGATTCATATGCACCATTCGCAGAAGTTAGTTTTTAGTTCTAGGAAACAAATATGTATTTCAGGTGGATGAATATTTCTGAGAATAATCTTTTGAATATTTGATTATAAATCCACATACATGAATACGAATGAATTTAGGTTGTGTACACTAAGACCCATATATTTCATATTTTGAAAAACTTGGAGAGTGTATACACACACACACACACACACACACATTAAAAAGTAGCAATATATATGGAAATCGAAATTCATCATGAAATGTATATCATCCACTGATCCAAAAATATTCATAATACTGAACATGATTTTATTTATCATGTTGTTAATCTACGAAGCTTACCCATAGGTTGAATTTTCAGTTCCAACTGTGTTTAGGTAGAGTGATCTCTTCTCCCAATTTGTATCTGCAAAGTCAGCCACCTCACAAGAATGTACATGTGATAACAGGTACGATTCAATATGTGCATATGAAATTACATGTGCTGAATTTGCTACAGAGAAAGGCAGAGAGGAATTCATCTATTTGTTAACTTTAAAAACACATGGAGAACTATTTCAACAAAATATTGACTAGATTTATAAGTCCTACCCTGTATAATGCAAAAGGCAAGTCCAGCAATTCACTATGCCTCGTCTAAACTGCTTGTATTTCTATTCGGTTTGGGTTATTTTTGTCCATCATATTAGAATTAGTAGTCAGAGTCTAGTAGGGTATGGGTTAGTGTCAGGCATTCAGCATTTTGAATGGAAAATAGGAAAATGAATCTAATGTGTATGTAAATATGTGCTTCACAAAAATCTTCCCACTCTAATCCAGAACAATGCCTTGACTTTACCTTCACCCCAAGTAAAACACAATTAGAGTGGAAGAGTTAGAAAATCTGTGAATACATATCTGGAATGTAATATGCTCAAGAGTTCACAACCTTGAAGGTGGTAGAGGAGTTTCCAAAAGTAAGGGACAGGTAAATACTCCACAAAAATGGAGCTCTGCTGGACTAAAGTCTTCTGGTTAAACTGCCTCTGAGTTTGGGCACTTGAAATATTTGTTGTTGTCAGGAGTTTTAGCTTTTTTTGTAGAGAGACCATCAAAGCTAGGTATTTATCTAAGTGACCTGGAGGACATGGTTTCTTTTTTTCTAATGAACATGAGGCAGCAATGCTGAATTCTCTCTTTGTAGGTAAACTGTGGCCACTGGGGGCAAACTCTTTCCGTGTGGACTGTAAAGCCATCCGGCCATCCTCCACTTGTCGATGTGTTTCTTGCTGCTGCAATGTGAGTTTGGTATCTGCTTCACAAAATACAAGGAGTTCAACTGGGACACAGTGCTAAAGGGAGTTCTGTCACGTGTGGTGTGTCAGGGTCTGCAGGATAATGCACCAACCAGGCTTCAATCCCACATAGCTTGCATCCTTGACCATAGCAATCTGATTCTGAACATTGCCCTGAAAAATCTCCATATAACAAGATGCCTTTACATAGAAGGGTCTGCTGAATGCACCATGTCAGTCACAAGCCATTTGGAAGCCAATGGCAGAACCACATGGCCCCACCACAGATATTTTATCACACACCTGCACACGACTTTTCTAGGCCCACTTCACATCAAGCTCCAGCTTACTGGCATCTCTGTTCTACACCATTTTCATGGTCATGGGAATTTCAAAAATTTCATGGTATTTATCTAGCCATTTTTCAAGAATGATGTTGGAGGCACTGTGTGTTTAACTTCATTCAGGAACAATTAAATGGTGAGGAAGCTCATTTCAATGAAAGCTCTGGAGAAATCTCACAGGCAAGGCTTCCAAAGAGTGGCCAAAATTTCACAGGAAGCCAGGCCTATTGCTGTCTACAATGTGAGGTCCATGTGTGTTTTGACTCTCAAATATGGCTGCCATGTCTTTCAGAATAAAACCATGTGATATCCTGGCTGAGATTCCCAGTGCTCTGTGGAAAGCAAACCTGGGCCTAGATCTCGGTTTCCAAGGGCAACTCTCATGCGTGACCAACTAAAATCCCAACATATTTCATGATAACACTTCTATAAGTAAGTTCCAGAACTCAGTCTCTAAGGGGAATCACACCAGAGTTCAGCCCAGGTGTACCCAGTCATATCTTCCAACTACCACACAAATGACCACAATTAAAACCAAAACACTCCCACATGGTCCTCATCTTCTTCCATATATACACTCTCATACTAAGCTCTGTCTGAAGGTTTCCATGAGTGGCGAAGTCCAAGCCAGTGTCCAAAATAAGCTCTCTTTCCCCTCATTGCCTAAAGTCATGGTGGCCTGGACACCCTTCCTGTGAACCAGGCGTGATCAAATAGGCCTGCCCTTAATACGCCTCTGCTTCTCCAATTTGAGGCCTACTGACTGTCAGGTATAGATATTTTTATGTGAATTGGAGTCATGAGAAAACCCAAGAACCTATGTGCTAGACTCTCCAGGGCTTTGAAGAACTCATTTGACACAAAGGATGCGTATTCTCACTTGATGGAGGTCAGTAGCCTTACAGAGGAAGGCAAGAGACTTCATCCACAGGGACTGCTCTTTTGGCCATTTTGGGTATGGATTCACACACGGAATGATCCATCAGGTGATGAGAATCTAAGCCACAGCCTCACACAGGTCCAAGAGGCTGATTCAGACACATTATCAGGATCAATCACTTGATTTTTTCCTCTAACTAGCTAGAGAGACCTTCTCTTTTAATTGAATTTTTATCTCTGTCTGACTAGCTCGAGAGACCTTCTCTTTTACTTGAATATTTCTACTATAACTATAATACAACCCAAGAAGATATCGCCAAACAAAACTGAACCAGAATGAAACAAAAGTGGAACAACAGAAAATCATTATAATAGCTTTTCTATCCTCCTGAAATGTTCATCTGTTTTTTTCTCTCAATCAGTTCCTCAGATGTGAGTGGTTTTTCTTCCATCTTACCCATCTCCAGGGACAGGCAACTTAAAACAAAAGTGAAGCAAAACAAAAGAGAAATTTTAAAATGGCTACCCATCCTCTCACCCTGCCTTCAGGGGTGAGCAGTTTACCTTATCACTTACCCTCACTCATTCCCCTTGCGGCCCACCAAATGCCACAGTCTGGCTGGGCAAAATTCAGGAGCCACTTGACAAAAGAAACGAATTTTATTTTAAGAACCACACATGCCAAACAAAACAGCTCCTCAGGAAAACCTTCAGAACCCAACTGCCATCACCGGCTTCCCACAAGCCAGCAGTGACCCACCTTACTTACTTGGTGATGGAACTCTCTGAACTGGAAGCCAGGGACACAGAGCCAGTCCCAGTCTCAGTCCCAGTGGGCTCATTGTTTGGATTTACTAAGGACAGTGTCAGTCTTTCTTGGTACATACTGATGTGAGGATGACCAAATGCCAGGAGAGCTCTGAAGTGGAGCCTTTCCTGAGAAAGCAGGAAATAGCTGGCTCCTGAAAACTTCACAGAGTTGGCCAAGGAGACCAGATCTGAGACAGGACCGGCCATTTCGTGGGAAAATATTATGACCCACCAGTCAGAGGACACTCTGGATAGTCACAGACCTACTTGGGGGAAGGAGGTGACTTGTGGATATGGGTGTGAGTTTGTGGTTTTGTATCATGTTCTGACAATAGGTAGGAAAAGCAGAATGTTTGGTTTGCGGTGAACTGTGTCTAGTATGTCCTTTGGCAAGGCAACTGTTTCTATGTCTGTGTATCTCTCTGTATCCGTGCTTTTAGACCATAGAAGGTGAATTAAAAATTATAGCCAGTTCTCCAAAGGGTACATCAGTAATTTCACCAAGAGACAGAATAGCTCAGTTACTAATAATACCAAGCCTACATGATAAATTTTTCAGTCATGCTGTAGAAAGAGGTTCCAAGGGATTAGGCTCCACACGTGTAGATTGGGCTATGTTTCTTTAAATTTAGATTCTCGCCCCATGCTAAAACTAAATATTCAAGACATGAATTTAATGGGCTATTGGATACAGATGCAGAACTTGGCATCATCTCTCGTAAAGAATGGCCAAAACATTGGCCATTACAACAATACACTCAAATGCTTCAAGGCCTAGGATTGGTGACTAATCCCCATAGAAGAGCAATGGTATTAGATTGGAATGATCCTGAAGTATGTGAAGGAACTATACAGCCATATGTATGGATCATCTTCCCATAAATTTATGGGGATGAGATGTCCTAGATCAATTAGGTTTGACATTAACAAATAACATCAATCAAAATGTACCCACAATTATGGTTAGACAAGGTTTTAGGAAAGGAAAAAGATTAGAAAAAACAAGAACAGGTATAGCAGCCCCAATACAAATAGATCAAAGAACAGACAGACATGGGTTCGATTTTAAGAAAGGGCCACTAAGACAATAAAAACTACTTGGAAATCAGAAATACCAGTATGGGTTCCTCAGTGGCCCCTGACTAAAGAAAAGGTACAAGCAACCCATGACCTGGTAAAACAACAATTAGCGGAAGGACATATACAACCGTCTGTATCTCCCCATAATACTCCCAATTTGTCATCAAAAAGAAATCTGGTAAATGGAGATTATTGCAAGATTTAAGAGCCATTAATAATGAGATGGTTATTATGCGACCTGCTCAATTGGGAATTCCTCAATGTTCTGCTTTGCCAAAAACCTGGTATGTTTTAATTATAGATATTAAAGATTGTTTTTATTCAATTGCAATTCATCCTGAGGATAGTCCACGGTTTGCATTTACTATCCCTACACTGAATCATGAAGGTCCTGATCAGAGATCCGAATGAAAAATACTCCCTCAAGGGATGGCTAACAGTCCAACTATGTGTCAAATTTATGTTAACAAATTAATCCAGCCACTTAGAAATCAAAATCCTGAACTACAAATATTTCACTATATGGATGGTGTATTATTAGCACAGAAAGCTAAAAACGCATTGCTAGAATGTTATGCCACACTTACAAACTTATTAAAAAATTATAAACTAGAGATAGCAATAGATAAAGTACAATTAACTTTTTCAATTAATTATTTAGGAGTTCAATTATCCTCAACCATGGTCCGTCCACCAAAAATTCAAATACGAATAGATCAACTCAAATCAATTAATGACTTTCAAAAGTTATTAGGAGACATAAATTAGATAAGGCCTTATCTAGGTATACCAACAGGAGAGTTGGAACCTTTATTTGATATCCTAAAAGGTCCATCAGATCCAAATGCACCCCGAATGTTAACACCTGAAGCAAGAAAGGCATTAAAAATCATTGAAAAATGTATGGAAAATATTCATTTGGATAGAATTGATTTAAGAATGCCTTTATTATTTATTGTACTACCACCAAAAAATATTCCTACAGAAGTATTTTTGGCAAGAAGGTCCATTATTATGAATACATTTACCTTTTTCTCCTAACTCTATTCTTACTAGGTATACTGAGGCTGTAGGACAATTAATACTCAAAGGAATAAAAGCAGCAAAGGGACTGATTGGAATGTCTTCCAATAAAATTATTACTCCATATACTATGAATCAAATTGATGAGTTAGATAATTAGTTAAATACTTGGGCAATAATCATGTGCAAATCTAATGTTTCATTTGGTAACCACTTACCATCTAATCCTTTATTGTCTTTTTGGTCATCACATCATGTAATTTTTCCAAAAATGAGAAGAAAAACACCTATTATAAATGCTACAAATATATTCACTGATGGGTCAAATAATGGTACAGCAGTAATAGTTACACCTGATCAAACTTTTACATTTTTAGTACCCAAACAATTAGCTCAAAATGTAGAGCTTAATGCAGTATTACAAGCTTTTGTGATGCTTAAAGCATCTGTAATTAATTTATTTTCCGATAATCAGTATATAGTTAGTGCTTTAGTATCACTTGAAGATGGTGGAAGGATTTCCCTTTCTTCTACTGTTTTCTCTTTGCTTTCCACTATACAAAGTCTAATCTGGGACAGGAAAGATCCATTCTTTATAGGACATTTCAGGACACATACAGGATTGCCTAGAGCCCTTATTTTGGGCAATTATTTAGTAGATAAAACAACACAAGACATACATACATATTTTCTCTACACTAGAAGAAGCTATAAATTTTTATAAAAAGTTCCATGTCAATGCTAATACTTTACAAAAGCGTTTCAAAATAACTAAGGTACAAGCTAGACAAATAACAAAAATATGTTAAAATTGTGTGACCTTTTTACCACAAGTTAATCTTGGAGTCAATCCTAGAGGATTGATACCTAACCATATTTGGCAGATGAACGTCACAAACTTCCCAGAATTTGGAAAATTAAAATATTTGCATGTTACAGTTGATACTTCTTCTGGATTTTTGATGGGCTCCCTTCTTGCTGGAGAAAAAACCTAAAGATGTTGTAGCTCATTGCTTACAAAATTTTGCCACTGTGGGCGTTCCAAAAGAGTTAAAAACGATAATGCCCCTGGTTATACTTCTACCTCTTTTAAACAATTTTGCTCATCATATGGCATTACTCATATAACAGGAATCCCATACAATCCACAGGGACAAGTCATAGTTGAAAGAGCACATCAAACTATTAAAACGTACATATTAAAGCAAAAAGAAGGTATTTGGAAGGGGTATATATTCCCCAAAGATAAACTTAAAATAACCCTTTTACTCTAAACTTTTTAAATTTGGGTTCATCAGGGCTTAGTGCTGCAGAAAGGCATATATGTCCAAATAATGTACATAAGCCCAAGGTACTTTGGAAGGATATTCTAACAGGACAATGGAAAGGTCCTGACCCAGTAATTTTCTGGAGTCCGGGGTCTGTTTTTGTGTTTCCACAGGGAGAACAGTAGCCAATTTGGATTCCAGAGAGATTAACTAAAGAGATTTCTACAGACCAAAAATAAGATGATTTGGCTCAAATCAATAAGAGCTGATATCCAGAACTCCAGTTTGGCTGTTCTTACATCTGTGACAGAACCAGAATGTTTTTTTCAACATCTATTTTATTATTGCCCTTTCTCATATCATGAAGTTTTATTTTGTTTTTTTAGCTCATACAGACCTAGGTTAATGTTTTGCTGATCAGATCTATTTTTGGACAATAGAGTTTTTAGACATTGCAATGGAGATTTCACCTGTAAAAAGTCATAAGGCCTTTAATATTATGTCATGTGTTGTATGTATTATATTATGTGTGCACACTTGTGTTTTGTGTTATATGTTTGATTTCTGCATCTTTTCTGTGTTGACTATATTCTTTTCAAGTTGATATACTTTGTCTTCATTATCTGATGTTCTGAATTCTACTTGATGTAGTCTGTTTGTAATATTCTCATTAGCGCTTTTAATCTGATTTACGGTTTCTTGCATTTCTATGATTACAACTTGATTATTTTTTAACACCTCTATCTCCTGATAAAGCTCATTCTTTGCGGATTTAATTTGTGTGGTTAGTTACTCTTTAAAATATACTTTCAATGCTTGGATTTGCTGTCTCATGTCTTCTCTAATATTCCATTCCATCTGAATTAGGAATGCCTTGATTTCTTTCCCTGTCCATATTTCTGATTCTTCTAGGTCCTCTTGTATATTTAGATTGTCCTGCATTGTTTGTAACAATTTTATCCCTTGTTTTTTCATATTGTTCACGTTGCTTTCCAGCTCTGTTTGACTGCTTTGTAACTGCTTTCTCCTACACATTTGTTTTGGCTTTGTATATCTCTGTTGTCTCTCTTTTGTGGTGGGAGATTATGCCTAGAAATTTTGGGCTTTGTTGTACTTTAAAGCTGATTCATTCAATTCATATAAGGCTTCTAGGTTCTGTATGCATATAATGATTTGCTGTTTGTTCTTAGGACTATATGTTTAGGTTGGGTGCTCTGGTGGTACAATGGTTAGTATGTCTTGGCTACTTTAGAAGATTGCTCCACTGAAGGTGGATACTACCAGGCAATTGGATCAGGGTGTTGGTAGTAGCTAGGTATTTAGGAGTCTTATAGACAGCCTCGAGACATTCACCTATTTGCATTTAGACAATTACACACAATTGAAGATGTAATGCTTGGGATGAGAGTTGGGGGGTAGGAGAATGAAGGTGCTCTTAAAAAGAAAAAAGGATAGAGGGAGAGATAGATTAGAGGGGAATGAAAAGAACAAGAAAACTTGAAATGGGATAGAAAGAGAGAAGGACATGGGGGGAAAGGAACAGGGAGAGAAGAAGGAGAGAAAAAAATATCAACAACAGCAACAACAACAACAACAACAAAATAAAGTCTTAGAGATCCACCTTCTTCTCTTCCAGTAGGTGGAGTGTCTGCTCTCTACCTGCCGAGAGCTATCCCTGTAGGGCGTCTTCTGGGGGTCTCTCAGACTTGTCAGTCCAGAGCCATTTCACTTCTCCAGCTCTTAACCCCCTTCCTCCTGTCAGCCTGCCAGCCAGGTCCTGTTCCCCAGAAGTGATTCTCCAGAGATCTAGTTACACTTGCAGCCCCACCGAGTGTCCCTTTTAAGCCCCAGTGCTGTGGTAAACTGGCGGCTAAGACCTTAGGGGTCACCGCTGGTGATATGGGGGCCTTGGGGTCTGGGCTCCCCTCTGCTTCCCTACGGACACGACCCCTGAGAAGTCAATGAAGTTTCCTGGCTGCTTGTATCAGTATGGGGAGTCACGCACCTGCTAAAGTGGATTCTGCTGGGAAGCAATTTCGCCGGCCGAACTCTGATGACGTCACCTCTCTGATATGGCGGGCCCCAGGCTTTTTGCCGGATTGACCGAGGGGAGGGGTAGGACTGGTCCGGCCCGGTTCGCCTCAGCTCCTGGCGCGTGGAGGCTTGGCTAAAGACTTCTGCCTGCCAAGCTGTGTCTCAGCGTCTAGCAGGACCCAGTCACTTTGGCTGCGGGCGGGTGGATGGATCTGCAGCTGTGCCCGCGGTGCGCGGACTGTGGCTGGTGAATCTCGAACTCCGCGTCTAGTGGCAGGGTCCCGCTCGTCCGGGTCACACAGACGCTTCAAAAAAATTCTAGTAGCTCCCGGGCGGTCTCCCTTCAGTGGAATTTTGCTAGGAGAATCTCCGTTGGTAGAATCCAAGAGTTATCCTTGCGACTTTATGACCCCATCACTGTAAGTGCATTAAAAGCGCAGCCTCTCTGCCCGCCGCCATGTTGGATCCACCTTTTCTTTTCATTATATTTAATAATTCTCTTCGAGATAATGTAAATTGTTAAGAAAATTGTTTTCTTTTAGTGCCTTTTGGAATGTTACATAATTCTTTCTTTAGGCATTGTTGCCAGAATTTCTAACTTCATCCCAGTGCATGTGAAGACAAAGATAAAACCGATCTACAGCTTCTGCAATAGCCATTACTGAACTGCTTGCAGAACTTGCCTGGACTATGTATCACTTGTATGCATTGTGAACTCACCTGCATGCATTGTGAACTATCTGTTGGTGCAGCGACTTGTGGTAGTGTTGGGGTATTTCTCTGATGATGTCATCGATGGTACAATTTTTTCAAAAAGAGCCATCAATTGCCTTGGTGTATCTCCCTCCCTTCTGCTTGTCATGGTCGTTCAG
Source organism: Callospermophilus lateralis (assembly GCF_048772815.1). NCBI lineage: Eukaryota > Metazoa > Chordata > Mammalia > Rodentia > Sciuridae > Callospermophilus > Callospermophilus lateralis. The sequence continues at coordinate 9,741,359 of NC_135319.1, forward strand.
CTAAAATTTGGAGGCCAAAAGAGATGAGGCAAAGAACCTCACCCGCCCGCTGGTACAAAGACCTCTCCACAGGTGTGGATGTATACTGGACCTGTAGTCAGTAACGGGTAAGATCCAATTACAATGGTACCAATCTAAGACAGGAGGCTGACACTTTGAGGTCAGCTCATTCGATAATGGGTAAGGACCATATGTACTATTGGACAACCTAAGGCAGGCACGGTCTCTAAGCCACATGCTTGTTGTTTAAACAGAGAGGGTTAGATGTTGAGAGCCACAGCCCAAGGGGCCAAAGCAAACTTTCAGACTGCCAGCTGATGGTTGGCTCACAGCGGCCCCAGGAACATCTAGCTGATTGGCTCCTCTGCGGTGATGCCCATTGGGCTGTTTCTCCACCCTTTCAAATTATGGAGCTGTTTCTTGGGGGACTTTTTTGGCTCTGCTCAAACAACCCAGCCAATAGACCTCAAGAGCAGGAGGAGTGGGGAGGTTGAGAGGTTGTGGGAAGCCGGTGGTGGCAGTTGTGCTCTGAGTGTTTTTCCCAAGGAGCTATTTTTTGGTGTGTGTGGTTCTAAAAATAAAGTTAGCTTTTGACAAGTGGCTCCTGAATTTTGCCCAGCCAGACTTTGGCAATCCTAAATTGATGGAGCAAAATAACCCAAACAGAATAGAAATACAAGCAGTTCAGAGGAGGCATGGTGTATAGCTGGAATTACCTTTTGTATGATAAAGGGTGGGTGTTATAAATCAAGTCAATATTAAATTGAAGTAGTTCTCCATGTGTTTTAAAGATAACAAATACGTGAATTCCTGTAGCCCTTTATCTGTATCCTATTCAGCACATGTATTTTTGTATGCACATATAGAATACTACCTGGTATCACATGTACACTTTTGTGAGGTGGCTGCCTTGGCAGATACAAATTGTCAAAAGAGATCACTCCTCCTGAACGTTGTTGGAACTGAAAATTAAAACTATGGGTGAGCTTTCTAGTTGAACAAGATAATACATAAATCCATGTTCAGTAAAATGAATATTTTTGGATCTGTGAATGATATATATTTCATGATTAATTTCGATTGGCATATATATTGCTACCTTTTAATGTCTGTGCGTGTGTGTGTGTGTGTGTGTGTGTGTGTGTATATATGTATGTATATATATATATATATATATATATATATATATATATATATATATACACACTCTCCAGATACTTCAGAATATAAAATATATGTGTCTTATTATACAATCCCTAAATGCATTCACACTAATGTATGTGGATTTATAATCAAATGTTCACAAAATTATTCTCAGAAATATTCATCCACCTCAAATACATATTGTTTCCTAGTACTGAAATCTAAATTCAGTGAATGGTGCATAGAAGTCCTAATTTTTCTACAGTAACTGACCCACTTTAACATCAATGCAAGTAGGTTACTATGGTACATGATGTGTATTATGACGTTCATTTTTATTCAACAATGTTACATGACTATTTCTTCAGTTTATGCACATCATAGGATATATATTTCATTCACAAGTTTGCAAATTTATAGGCATTTGTTTCACTTTCTATCACTTCCTGCTTCAGTACACATGTATTCCTCCATGTTTTTTGACTGGTCTTTTCATGAGAATACTTTTCATTTTAGATTTCAATAATCACTTTTGAAGCAAACCTCACACACTCTTCATGACAAACCATAACCCAAATATTACCATTAGATCTATAAATGGTTGTAATGAATGTATGTATATCAATATAAGATTTCCTGTATATTTTCAGATATCAATTCAATCCATAATTTAAAGTTGGAACCAGTTATATTATTTATTCACAGTATGGTCTATTCATTCATTTTATCTGTATTTGTAGACACAGGGTAGACCTATTTGTACACCCAATACTAATTTATACATCTTCAAAATATTGACCACAGAATTGGGGGAAGAAATACTCATGTCACCTGATCTACATACATACATTATCACAGTAATATTCTGGACACAAAATGCAAAGTTCACACTTATGATTGTACCAAAGCCTAAATGGAAAGTGAGCATGGATTACTAAAAACATCCAAGTGCAGATTGCCTAATGCTCTCAAATGTCAATCCTATTGGTGCTAAATATTTGTTTCTTTCTAAGATTGTATATTCAACATCTACCATGTTGAAAATGTCTAATCCTATCACTCAATTTATACTTTGCCTGATTTATTCATGTCTCTATTGATATCTGCTTCCCTATATATTTTCCCCAGTTAATCATTGTGACTGACTCATCACATGTGCTGACATTTACATTCATTCTCTACCAGAAACGCTATTGCTAAAGAACTTTTGGAGCAAATCCTATACTCACTCTTATTCCTAAACGTACTGACTATCTTTCCAATCCTACTGACTACCCTTTTTAAGTGGATGTTTTCTTCTACATTCAATCATCCAATTTACAAGTTCCTATCCCATTGTTTATCGATTTATCTGAGACATCTGTGCAGAAGGTATTTCAAAGCTAAGTATTCCAATCAAGGACCCAATGCTCTTCTGTGCTTCAAATCTTACCTAGACTTCTGTATTCATACTTATATTTCACCTATATATTCTTGTAAATATCACAGGTTCCCAATGCCATTATTCATCATGCAGAATGCTTCCTAACCCAAATCGAACCTGTTATTACCCTAATCATACACTGATCCCTCAATCTAACTTTACAGAAAAGCAGGGACAGAGTTGGTCTTACAATTAGGAGTGTAGGGGATCTTCCACCTGCTGAGAACCTCAAAGGTCAATACAGAAATGATCCATGGAGAAGATGTAGGCAGCAATGAAGGACCTGAGGGAGGAAAAGTCAACTTCCATCATAAACAACCTGGTCAGGGTGAAGGGATGTGTCTGAATCAGCCTCTCTCTTCTTAATGTAGAGAAGATGGGCCAAACCAAGCCTGTGTGGAGAGCTGTTCCCAGGTGCCTATGGTTGATATACCATTCTAACTTGTGAAAATGTCACAGGAAGTAGGTGCACCCTCCATCTCATGGGACCCTTGGAAGCAACTGTTAAGACAAAGTGGTTGCCAAGGCAGTGACTTCATTCACTTCCTGAAGGAAGTTACCTCACAATACTTCCTTGGTGATGGAACTGTCTAAACTTGGGATTCAGGAAGCCAGGCAACCACAGCCAGTTCCAGTCCCAGTTCCAGTGGTCTCACTTGTTTGGGTAAACCAAGGACAGAGTCAGTCTTTCTTGGTACCTAGTTATGTGAGAATGGCCAAATGCCAGGAAAGCTAAGAAGAGGGGCCTTTCCTGAGATAGCAGGTAGTGGCTCACCAGTGACTTCTGACAACTTCATAGAGTTGGCCAAGGAGACCAGAACTGAGACAGCACAGTGCATTTCGTGGAAATATAGTATGGCCCACCCATCATAGGACATTCCGGATAGTCACAGACCTACTTTGGGGAAGTTGGTGCCTTTTTTAGTGTGGGTGTGAGTTTGTTGTTTTGTCTCATGTTCTGAGAATATGTAGGAAAGGCGACTTGTTTGGTTTGGAGAGGACTGTATCTAGTATGTCCTCTGACAAGGTGAGTGTTTCTATTACTGTGTATCCCACTCTGTCCGTGGTCTTAGTATTAGAAAAAGAATGCATCATGGATGTGTTCTGTCTAGTAGAAAGCTTCCCAGCATTCATACTGCCAATTTATGAATTGAATGCAGCTAGTCTTATCAATGGGCAAAACCTACTATCTTTCTAATTTCCTGTTTTCTTCCTGAATTCTGGACACTCTCCAGAATAGGCTCACAGTTTTGTGTCCAAGCTATGCAGCACCTCCAAGCTCTGTCACATGGCCATGTACTGGATAGCTGAAGGGAAGGGGAGCATGTCAGAAAACTCAGATATCAGTGTGACCAGGAAAGTCTCAGTGGAGAAACCCTGCTTTGGGCCATTTGCTTACCTATTTTTCTGTTGCCCTGAATGTAAGGAAAGTCTTTGGCTCAGGCCACCCCTTTGTGAAGCCTGAAGAAAACAGTATTCAAATGGAAATTAGTGGGCATCACCTTAATTGCTTTGGAAATGGATGTGTCTGAATCAGCCTCTTGGCCCTCGGTGAACCTGGGGCTTTGATTGTCAGCACCTGATGGATCTAAAGAAAGATCCCATGTGTGCATCCATAACCAAAATTCAAAAAGATCAGTCATTGTGGATGAAGTCTCTCACCTTCCTCTGTTAGGTTCCTGACCTCCATCAAGTGTGATTATGGACCCTTGAGTAAAATGAGTTCTTCAAAGCCCTGCAGATGTGCTAGTGTTTTCTCATGAGTACAAACCACATAAAGAATCTATACCTGACAGTCAGTAGGCCTCAAATAGTAGAAGCAGAGCAGTATTAATGGCAGGCCTATTTGATCACTCCTGGTTGACAGGAAGAGTGACCAGGCCACACTTACTTTAGGCAAATGAGGGGCAAGGAAGCTTATATTGGACACTGTCTTGAGCTGCGCCACTTATGGAAACCTCTAGCCAGAAGTTATGATGAATGTCTATATGGAAGAAAATGAGGGCCATGTGGGAGTGTTTTGGTTATAATTGTGGTCATTTTTGTGGCAGTTGGAAGAGATGACTGGGTCCACCAAGGCTTCACTCTTGGGTGATTCCCCTTATAGACTGAGTTCTGGAACTGACCTCAGAGTAGTATTGCCATGAATTGAGTTGGGATTTTAGGAGGCCATGCAAGAGATTCAACCTTGGAATCTGAAATCTAGTCCCAGGTTGGTTTTCCACAGAACACTGGGAATCTCAGCCAGGATATCACATAATTTTATTATGAAAAACATGGCAGCCATAGTTGAGAGTCAAAACACACATGGACCTCACATTGTAAAGTTCAATGGGCCTGGCTTCATGTCACCTTTTGGCCACTCTTTGGGAAGCCTTTCCTGTGAGTGTTGTCCAGAGATTTCATTGAAATGAACTTCCTCACCATTTAGTGGTTCCTGAATGAATTGAAACCCACAGTGCCTCCAACTTCATCCTTGAAAAATGGCTAGATGAATACCACCAAATTTTTGAAATTCCCATGACCAGGTTGCACTGGAGAAACTTTGGATGTCCTGTTGCTGATCATGAGTATACAATACAGTGCCTTGATTGACTGGGTTTCATGAAAATGTTGAAGAACAGTGATGCCAGTAAGTTGGAGCCTCCTGACTAGTGGGCCTAGAGTAGTGGTGTGAAGGTGTGTGATAAAACATCTGTGGTGGAGTCATGTGGACCTGCCATTGGCTTCCAAATAGTTTGTGACTGACATAGTGTAGCCAGCAAACCCTTATATGTAAATGCATGTTGTTATATGAGAGTTTTCAGGGCAATGTTCAGAATCAGGTTGCTATGGTCAAGGGGGCAAGCTATGTGGGATAGAGGCCTGGTTGGTGCATTCTCTTGCAGACCCTGACACACCACACGTGACAGAACTCCCTATAGCACTGTGTCCTAGTTGAAATCTTTGTATTTCACGAAGCAAATACCAAACTCCCAGTGCAGCAGCAAGAAACACCACGAAAATTGGAGGATGACAAAATGGTTTCACAATCCTCACAGGGAGACACATAGCCCGCAGTGGCCACAGTTTACCTACAAAGACAGAATTCAGCACTGCTGTCTCATGTTCATTGGAAAATAAGAAACAAGATCCTTCAGGTCACATAGATGCAGATCCAGCTTTAATTGTCTCACCACAAATGAAGATTAAGCTCCTGACAACAACATACATTTCAAGTGCCCAACCACAGAGGCAGTTTCTCAAGAAGTCTTTAGGCCAGCAAAGCTCTATTTTTGTGGAGGATTTACCCTGTCCGTTACTTTTGTAAACTCCTCTACCACCTCCAAGTTTGTGAACAACTGAGCATATTGCATTCCATATATATATGCACAGATTTTCGAACTCTTCTCCTGTAATTGTGTCTTACTTGGGGCAAAGGTAATGTCAAGGCATTGTTCTGGATAAGAGTGGGAAGATTTTTCATAGCACATAATTACATACACATTGGATACCTTTTCCAATTTTCCATTCGAAATACTGAATCCCTGACACTAACCCATAGCCTACTAGACTCTGACTACTTATCCTAATATGATGGAGAATAATAATCCAAACAGAATAGAAATACAAGCAGTTCAGAGGAGGCATGGTGTATAGTAGAATTTGCCTTTTGCATTATGTAGTGTAGGAGTTATAAATCTAGTCAACTTTTGTTGAAATTGTTCTCCATGTGTTTTTAAAGTTAACAAATATGTGAATTCCTGTCTCCCTTTCTCTGTAGCCTATTTGCACATATATTTTTATATGCACATACAGAATCCTACAAGGTACAAAACGTACATTCTTGTGAGGTGGTTGACTTGGCAGATACACATTGTGAGAAGAGATCACTTCTCCTAAATGCTGTTGGAAGTTAAAATTCGAACTCTGTGTGAGCTTCCTAGTTTAACAACATTATACATAAATCCATGTTCAGTAAAATGAATATTTTTGAATCTGTGGATGATATGTATTTCATGGTGAATTTCAATTGGCATATATATTGCTACTTTTTAATGTCTGTGTGCATGTGTGTGTGTATGTGTGTGTGTGTGTGTGTGTGTGTGTGTGTGTGTGTGTATATACAAACTTTCCAGATTTTTCAAAATATGAAATACATGTGTCTTATTATACATTTCCTAAATTCATTCATATTCATATATGTGAATTTATAATCAACTTTTCACAAGATTATCGTCAGAAATATTCATCCACATGAAATACGTATTTTTTTCCTAGTATTGAAAACTATCTTCAGTGAATGGTGCCTACAATTCCTAAAATTAATACAGTAACTGACCCAGGTTAACATCAATGCAAATTGATTCCTATGGGACATGATGTGTATTTTGACGTTCATTTTTATTCAAAACTAGTACATTACTATTTCTTCAGTTTATGCACATAATAGGATATATATTTCATCCACAAGTTCGCTAATTTAGAGGCATTTGTTTAACTTTCAATCACTTCCTGCTTCAGAACACATGTATTTTTTCATGGTTCTTGACTGGTCTTTTCATGAGACTTCTTTCCAAACACATTATTTTTGATTTCCATAATCACTTTTGAAGCAAAACTCACACACCTTTCATGATAAACCATAACCTTAATTTTACCATTAGATGTATAACTAGTTGGAATGAATGTATGTATATCAATATAAGATTTCTTATATATTTTAAGATATGAATCCAATGCATTATTTAAAGTGGAACCAGTTATATTATTTATTAACAGTATGGTCTATTCATGCATTAGCTCTATATTCATAGACACAAGGTACACCTCTTTGTACCCCCAATACTAACTTATTAATCTTCAAAATATCGCTCCCAGAAATGATGGAAAAATTACTCATGTTACCTGATCTACATATACATTTTATCACAGTAATATTCTGGACACAAAATGCAAGGTTCACACTTATTATTGTACCAAAGCCTAAATTGAAAATGAACATGGATTACTAAACACAGCCATTTCCAGGTTGCCTCAAATATCAATCCAATTAGTGACTACATATTGGTTTCTTCCTAAGATCATCTAATCAAATTCAACCCTGTTGAAAATGTCTAATCCTATCACCCACTTGATACTTTGCCTTATTTCATAATATCTCTACTGATATCTGTTAACCTACATATTTTCTCCGGTTCACTGTTGTGACTGACTCTTTACATGGGCTAATATTGACTCTTTACATGGGCTAACATTTACATTCACACTCTAAATAAAACCCTATTGATAAAGAATATTTTTTTTTCCAAAACCTATACTCACTCTTTTTCCTAAACCTAACAACTATCTTCCTAATCCTAGCGACTATCCCTTTTTGACTGAATGTTCTTTTCTACACCCAATCATCAAAGTAAACATTGGGCGAGCTTCGGAGGAGGAGACCACCAAAAGACTATCTCATGCAACAGCAAAGGGTTTATAGGGGGTCAGCATGCAGGGGATCAGAGCTCACTTGAATAGAGCAGAGAGCCCTGAGAAGAGCTTAAGCAGAGCTTATATACTTTCTTTGGGGAGGGCAGGGAGCGAAGTTTATTGATGGGTGAGGGAGAGTGGGCGGTTTGCATTCAACTGGGTGAGGGAGTACATTCTGCAGTTTGGCATTTGGGGACAGGACATTCTGGGAAGAAGATTAGCAAACAATTCTCAAGATTTCAACAGTGTTTTGTTAAGCATACAGAAAAAAAAATTACAAGTACCTATTTGATTAATCTTTCATTCCCCACTTCTTCTTCTAGCTACTTTTAATCATAAAAGTGATCATTGGGGGGGGTGTCACATTCTATGTCTGCTAGTGGGTTATTACCATAAGTTTAACTTGTCCAATTTGAGCTTAGAGAAAAGAAATTACATGGTTGAGCAAAGAGGGTTTTATAGTTAGCAATAATATGGAGATTATTATTGGACAGGCCAGGGTTGATAAAAAAGTAGTCAAACAGGGGGACGATGTGAACCAAGACTCAAACCACTTTTTTTGGTCCTCTCACTCTCTCATTGACGCTCTTCAAGGTGTCTTTTTAATTTAATCATATTTTTTTTACAACTCCATTATGCTCGGAATAAACACAAAATTCTTCCCAGGAAGTGACAAATACCTATTTTATTAACCTTTCACTTCCGACTATCCCTTTTTGACTGGATGTTCTCTTCGACATTCAATCATCCAAGGTACAAGGTCCTATGCCATTGTATATTGATTAATCTGACACATCTGTGCAGAACCTAATTCAAAGCTAAGTATTCCAATCAAGGGCCCAATGCTCTTTTGGGCTTCAAATCATACCCAGATTTCTGTTTTCATACATATATTTCACCTATATATTCTCATACATATCGCAGGTTCCCAATACCATTATTCATCCAGCAGAATGATTCCTAACCCAAATCACACATGTTATTAACCCTAACCATACACTGTTCCCTCAGTCTAACATTACAGAACAGCAGGGACAGAGTTGGTCTTACAATACAGGAATGTAGTGGATTTTCCACCTGCTGAAAACCTCAAAGGTCCATGCAGAAATGATCCCTGGAGAACATGTAGGCAGCTATGAAGGACATGAGAGAGCAAAAGTCATCTTCCATGGAAAACAACCTGGTAAGGATGAAGGGTTGTGTCTCATTCACCCTCTCTCCTTAATGTAGAAAAGATGGACCAACCAAGGCCTTTGTGGAGAGCTGTTCCCGGGTTCCTATGGTTAAGATACCGATCTAACTTGTGTAAGTGTCAGAGGAACTATGGAAGCAACTGTTCGGAAAAAGTGGTTGCTAAGGCAGTAACCTCATTCAGTTACTGAAGGAAGTGACCTCACCTCACTTCCTTGGTGATGGAACTCTCTGAACTTGGGCTCCAGGAAGCCAGGCATCCAGAACCAGACCCAGTCCCAGTACAGTGGGATCACTTGTTTGGATATACCAAGGACAGAGTCAGTCTTTCTTGGTACCTACTGATGTGAGGATGGCCAAATGCCAGGACAGTTTGAAGACTGGCCTTTCCAGAGAAAGCAAGAAGTGGCTCACCGCGGGCTCCTGATATTTCACAGAGTTGGCCAAGGAGACCAGATCTGAGACAGGACAGGCCATTTCTGGGGAACATAGTATGGCCCACCAGTCAGAGGACACTCTGGATAGTCACAGACTTACTTTGGGGAAGGAGGTGCCTTTTTAAGTGTGGGTGTGAGTTTGTGGTTTTGTCTTATGTTCTGAGAATAGGTAGAAAAGGCGGCGTGCTTGGTTTGGAGTGGAATGTTTCTAGAAAGTCTTTTGACAACGCGAGTGTTTCTATGTCTGTGTATCCCACTGTGTCCGTGGTTGTAGACATTAGAAAAGAGAATGCATCAATGGATGTGTCCTGTCTAGTAGAAAGCTTCCCAGCATTCATCCTACCTATTTTAGGAATGGACTGCAGGTTGCCTTATCGATGGACAACATGTACTATCTTCCTAAGTTCCTGTTTTCTTCCTGAATTCTGGCCACTCTCCAGAATAGGCTCATGGTTTTGTGTCCAAAATATGTACCACCTCCAAACTCTGTGACATGGCCATGTAATCCATAGCTGAAGGGAATGGCAAGCATCTCAGAAAACTCAGATATCAGTGTGACCAGGAAAGTCTCAGTGCAGAAACCCTGCTTTGGGCCTTTTGCTTACCTATTGTTCTGTTGCCCTGAATGTCAGGAAGGTCTTTGCCTCAGGCCACCCTTTGTGAAGCCTGAAGAAGACTGTTTTAAAATGGAAATGAATGGTCATCACCTGTGGCTCTTTGCTTAATTACTTTGGAAAGGAATGTGTCTGAATCAGCCTCTTGGCCCTGTGTGAGGCTGTGGCTTAGATTATCAGCATCGGATGGATCTGGCTATGAAGCGAGTGCAGCACCCCCGTGTACTGCGTCACTGAGCAGGAAAAAGACAAGGAGAATGGATAAAAGCTAGCTTGTTAGGAATTTCTAGCAAAATTGGGGTGCTCCGAAGCCTAGAGGAAGGATTTTCATTGCATAAGGACCAGCTACTGGTGCTCAAACGCGAGAGATTTGTCTGCATGGAGGGTCACACTGCTAATGCAGCAAATCGCCCCACGGCCAGAGTCTGCGGCGCTCGCTGGGAAACGACAGTAAGATAACAATGCAAAGATACAGCGCTACGGATTCTGCAGGCCCCCTCCAGCTGTGCAAATACTGTACTCAGAGCTGAATTCTGGGCTTGAGACAGGAAAGGAAGCCATTCAATTCTGTTTTCCACATCGGTCAGACCACAGAGAAAGCCAGCGGCCACCATCTTGGAGAGCTGACGTCATCATCTCTGTTTTTTGACTGATCACAACTCTTTCAGCTATAGATCAGTGGGGAAAACTTAAGGGCCCCTCCCAGCTCTCCTGTGAGCGCAATAGCCAGACCGAGGGCGGCATGGGAGCCGGCGGGAGCCGTGGCTGCGGCGAGGGAGCCGGCGGCAGCCACGGCAGCGGCATGGGACCGGCCGGAACCGGCGGGAGCCACAGCAGCGGTGCAGGAGCCGGCGGGAGCCGCGGCGGCGCTGGCGCATGAGCCGGCGGGAACCGCGCGGCGCGGGACTCCCAGCTACCGCTCCCACCAGTGCTGACAACTGAGGTCTCTTGCACAGACTCGCCTCGGCGTGGGACTCACGGCTACCGCTCCCACCAGTGCTGACAACTGAGGTCTCTTGCACGAGATACGGGGGCGTGGCTACCAGAAGGTAAGCAAATTTGCTGGGGGTTCTCAGCCCCAAGCTCTACAAACTTAGGGCCTGAGGGAGGCAAACAAGAAGAGTGTGCCCAGGCACTAATGAAACAGCTGCTCCACGCGTGTGCAAGGTAGGCGGAACTGTGACCACCAACAAAACAGGCCCAATGGACCACCAGACACATCGCTCCGGTTGGGGGAGGGGCAGAGCTGCCGGGCGCCTGCAAGGTAGGCGGACCCGCGACCCACCAGCAGAACAGGCACAGCAATCCACAGAGCGGCAAAGCCACCCCCCGAGCCTACAAGGTAGGCAGACCTGCGACCCACCGGCAGGTCAGGCCCAAAAACCTGTGGAGGGGCACAGCTGCCCCACGTGCCTGCTAGGTAGGCTGAACCGTGACCACCAACAGAACAGGCCCAGCGGCTGGCCAGACACATCGCCCTGCCCAGGTTGGAGAAGGGGCAGAGCCGCCGGGCGCCTGCAAGTTAGGCAGACCTAAGAATCACCAGCAGATCAGGCCCAGCAACCGCGGAGCGGCAGAGCCACCCCCGGGCCTGCAAGGTAGGGGCACTTGCCACCCACCGGCAGGTCAGGCCCAACAAACTGCGGAGGGGCACAGCAGCCCCACGAGCCTGCTAGGTAGGCAGAACCCTGACCACCGACAGAACAGGGCCAGAGGCCGGCCAGACACATCGCCCCGCCCTGGTTGGGGAAGAGGCAGAGCCACCAGGTGCCTGCAAGGTAGGCAGACCTGCGACTCACCAGCAGATCAGGCCCAGCAACCACAGAGCAGCAGAGCCACCCCTGGGCCTGCACTTGCCACCCATCGGCAGGTCATGCCCAACAAACTGCGGAGGGGCAAGCTGCCCCACGAGGCTGCTAGGTAGGCAGAACCCTGACCAACGACAGAACAGGCCCAGCGGCCGGCCAGACACATCACCCCGCCCCGGTTGGGGGAGAGGCAGAGCCGCCGGGTGCCTCCAAGTTAGGCAGAACTGCGACTCAGCAGCAGATCAGGCCCAGCAACCACGGATCAGCAGAATCACCCCGGGGCCTGCAAGGTAGGTGCACTTGCCACCCACCGGCAGGTCATGCCCAACAAACTGCGGAGGGGCACAGCTGCCCCACGAGGCTGCTAGGTAGGCAGAACCCTGACCACCGACAGAACAGGCCCAGCGGCCAGCCAGACACATCGCCCCACCCCGGTTGGGGGAGGGGCAGAGCCGCCGGGCGCCTGTAAGTTAGGCAGACCTGCGACACACCACCAGATCAGGCCCAGCAACCGTGGAGCGTCAGAGCCACCCCTGGGCCTGCAAGGTAAGCGCACTTGCCACCCACCAGCAGGTCAGGCCCAACAAACTGCGGAGGGGCACAGCAGCCCCACGAGCCTGCTAGGTAGGCAGAACCCTGACACCGACAGAACAGGCCCAGCAGCCGGCCAGACACATCGCCCCGCCCCGGTTGGGGGGAGGCAGAGCCGCCGGGTGCCTGCAAGTTAGGCAGACCTGCGTCTCACCAGCATATCAGGCCCAGCAACCCGCGGAGCGGCAGAGCCACCCCCGGGCCTGCAAGGTAGGCGCACTTGCCACCCACCGACAGGTAAGGCCCAGCAACTCTCGGAGGGACACAGCTGCTCCACGCACGTGCAAGGTTGGTGGAACCGTGACCACCAACAAAACAGGTCCAGTGGACTGCCAGACACATCGCTCCGGTTGGGGAAAGGGAAGAGATGCCGGGCGCCTGCAAGGTAGGCGGACCCGTGACCCACCAGCAGAACAGGCACAGCAATCCACAGAGCGGGAGAGCCACCCCCGAGCCTACAAGGTAGGCAGACCTGCGTCCACCGGCAGGTCAGGCCCAAAAACCTGCGGAAGGGCACAGCTACCCCACGTGCCTTCTAGGTAGGCTGAAACGTGACCACCAACAGAACAGGCCCAGCGGCCGGCCAGACACATTGCCCCGCCCCGGTTGGGGGAGGGGCAGAGCCGCCGGGCACCTGCAAGTTAGGCAGACCTGCAACTCACCAGCAGATCAGGCCCAGTGACCCGTGGAGAGGCAGAGCCACCCCCGCACCTGCAAGGTAGGTGCACTTGCCACCCACCGGCAGGTCAGGGACACTACATACATCTCAAGGGAACCATACACCAACAAGACATAACAATCATAAATATATATGCCCCAAACAATGGTGCAGCTATGTTCATCAAACAAACTCTTCTCAAGTTCAAGAATCTAATAGACGACCATACAATAATCATGGGAGACTTCAACACACCTCTCTCACCACTGGACAGATCTTCCAAACAAAAGTTGAATAAGGAAACTATGGAGCTCAATAACACAATTAATAACCTAGACTTAACTGACATATATAGAATATACCACCCAACATCAAGCAGTTACACTTTTTTCTCAGCAGCACATGGATCCTTCTCAAAAATAGATCATATATTATGTCACAGGGCAACTCTTAGACAATATAAAGGAGTAGAGATAATACCATGCATCTTATCTGATCATAATGGAATGAAATTGAAAATTAACGATAAAAGAAGTAAGGAAAAATCATGCATCACTTGGAGAATGAACAATAGGTTACTGAATGATCAATGGGTTATAGAAGACATCAAGGAGGAAACTAAAAATTCTTAAAGATAAATGAAAACACATACACAACATATCAGAATCTATGGGACACATTGATAGCAGTTCTAAGAGGAAAATTTATTGCTTGGAGTTCATTCCTTAAAAAAAGAAAAAACCAACAAATAAATGATCTAATACTTCAACTCAAAATCCTAGAAAAAGAAGAGCAAAACAACAGCAAAAGAAGTAGAAGACAAGAAATAATTAAAATCAGAGCTGAAATTAATGAAATCGAAACGAAAGAAACAATTGAAAAAATTGAAAAAACTAAAAGTTGGTTCTTTGAAAAAATAAATAAAATAGACAGACCCTTAGCCACGCTAACAAAGAGAAGAAGAGAGAGAACTCAAATTACCAGCATACGGGATGAAAAAGGCAATATCACAACAGACACTTCAGAAATACAGAAGATTATCAGAAATTATTTTGAATCTTTATACTCCAATAAAATAGAAGATAGTGAAGGCATCGATAAATTTCTTAAGTCATATGATTTGCCCAGATTGAGTCAGGAGGATATAGACAACCTAAGCAGACCAATATTAATTGAGGAAATAGAAGAAACCATCCAAAGACTACCAACTAAGAAAAGCCCAGGACCGGATGGTTATACAGCAGAGTTTTACAAAACCTTTAAAGAGGAACTAATACCAATACTTTTCAAGCTATTTCAGGAAATAGAAAAAGAGGGAGAACTTCCAAATTCATTCTATGAGGCCAACATCACCCTGATTTCTAAACCAGACAGAGACACTTCAAAGAAAGAAAACTGCAGACCAATATCTCTAATGAACCTAGATGCAAAAATCCTCAATAAACTTCTGGCGAACCGGACACAAAAACATATCAAAAAAATTGTGCACCATGATCAGGTAGGATTTATCCCTGGGATGCAAAGTTGGTTCAATATACGAAAATCAATAAATGATATTCACCACATCAATAGGCTTAAAAATAAGAACCATATGATCATCTCGATAGATGGGGAAAATGCATTCAACAAAGTACAGCATCCCTTTATGTTCAAAACTCTAGAAAAACTAGGGATAACAGGAACATACCTCAATATTGTAAAAGCAATCTATGCTAAGCCTCAGGCTAGCATCATTCTGAATGGAGAAAAACTGAAGTCATTCCCTCTAAAATCTGGAACAAGACAGGGATGCCCTCTCTCACCACTTCTGTTCAACATAGTTCTCGAATCACTGGCCAGAGCAATTAGACAGACGAAAGAAATTAAAGGCAAAAAATAGGAAAAGAATAACTCAAATTATCACTATTTGCAGATGACATGATTCTATACCTAGCAGACCCAAAAGGGTCTACAAAGCAACTATTAGAGCTAATAAATGAATTCAGCAAAATGGCAGGATATAAAATCAACATGTATAAATCAAAGGCATTCCTGTATATCAGCGACAATTCCTCTGAAATGGAAATGAGAACAACCACCCCATTCACAATATCCTTAAAAAAAAAATACTTGGGAATCAAGCTAACAAAAGAGGTGAAAGACTTATACAATGAAAACTACAGAACCCTAAAGAGAGAAATAGTAGAAGATCTTAGAAGATGGAAAAATATACCCTGTTCATGGATAGGTAGAAGTAACATCATCAAAATGGCGATATTACCAAAAGTAATCTATACGTTTAATGCAATGCCAATCAAAATCCCAACGGCATTTCTTGTAGAAATAGAGAAAGCAATCATGAAATTCATATGGAAAAATAAAAGACCCAGAATAGCAAAAACAATGCTAACCAGGAAGTGTGAATCAGGCGGTATAGCTATACCAGTCTTCAAACTGTACTACAGAGCAATAGTAACAAAAACAGCATGGTACTGGTACCAAAACAGGCGGGTGGACCAATGGTACAGAATAGAGGACACAGAAACCAATCCACAAAACTACAACTATCTTATATTCGATAAAGGGGTTAAAAGCATGCAATGGAAGAAGGATAGCATCTTCAACAAATGGTGTTGGGAAAACTGGAAATCCATATGCAACAAAATGAAACTGAATCCCTTTCTCTCGTCGTGCACAAAAGTTAACTTAAATTGGATCAAGGAACTTGATATCAAATCAGAGACGTGGCGTCTGATAGAAGAAAAAGTTGGCTATGATCTACATACTGTGGGGTCGGGCTCCAAATTCCTCAATAGGACACCCATAGCACAACAGTTAATAATTAGAATCAACAAATGGGACTTACTCAAACTAAAAAGTTTTTTCTCAGCAAAAGAATCAATAAGAGAGGTAAATAGGGAGCCTATGTCCTGGGAACAAATCTTTACTCCTCACACTTCAGACAGAGCCCTAATATCCAGAATATACAAAGAACTAAAAAAATTAGACAATGAGATAACGAATAACCCAATCAACAAATGGGCCAAGGACCTGAACAGAAATTTCTCAGAGGAGGACATACAATCAATCAACAAGTATATGAAAAAATGCTCACCATCTCTATCAGTCAGAGAAATGCAAATCAGAACCACCCTAAGATACCATCTCACTCCACTAAGATTGGCAGCCATTAGGAAGTCAAACAGCAACAAGTGCTGGCGAGGATGTGGGGAAAAGGGTACTCTTGTACATTGCTGGTGGGACTGCAAATTGGTACGGCCAATTTGGAAAGCAGTATGGAGATTTCTTGGAAAGCTTGGAATGGAACCACCATTTGATCCAGCTATTCCCCTACTCGGTCTATTCCCTAAACACCTAAAAAGAGCACACTATAGGGACACTGCTACATCCATGTTCATAGCAGCACAATTCACAATAGCAAGACTGTGGAACCAACCTAGATGCCCTTCAATAGACGAATGGATAAAAAAATGTGGCATTTATACACAATGGAGTATTACTCTGCATTAAGAAATGACAAAATCATAGAATTTGGAGGGAAATGTATGGCATTAGAGCAGATTATGCTAAGTGAAGCTAGCCAATCCCTTAAAAACAAATGCCAAATGTCTTCTTTGATATAAGGAGAGTAACTAAGAACAGAGTAGGGACGAAGAGCATGAGAAGAAGATTAACATTAAACAGGGATGAGAGGTGGGAGGGAAAGGGAGTGAGAAGGGAAATTGCATGTAAATGGAAGAAGACCCTCAGGGGTATACAAAATTACATACAAGAGGAAGTGAGGGGAAAGGAGGAAAAATATAAGGGGGAGAAATGAATTACAGTAGAGGGGGTAGAGAGAGAAGAGGGGAGGGGAGGGGGGAGGGGGGATAGTAGAGGATAAGGCAGCAGAATACAACAGACACCAGAATGGCAATATGTAAATCAATGGATGTGCAACTGATGTGATTCTGCAATCTGTATATGGGGTAAAAATGGGAGCTCATATCCCACTTGAATCAAAGTGTGAAATAGTGAAATATGATATATTAAGAACTATGTAATGTTTTGAACAACCTACAATAAAAATTAATTAAAAAAAAAAAAGAAAGATCCAATGTGTGCATCCAAAACCAAAATGGCAAAAAATCAGTCATTGTGGATGAAGTCTCTTGCCTTCCTCTGTTTGGTTCTTGACCTCCATCAAGGGAGTATTGGGATTTTTGGGGTCAAATGAGTTCTTCCAATCCCTGCAAAGGTGCTAGGGTTTAATAATGACTCCAAATCACATAAGGAATATATACCTCACAGTCAGTAGGCCTCAAATTGGAGTAGCAGAGCAGTATTAATGGCAGAACTATGTGATCAATCCTGGTTCACAGGAAGGGTGTCCAGGCCACCCTGAATTTAGGCAAATGAGGGGAAGGGAGCTTATTATGGACACTATATTGGGCTGTGCCATTTAAGGAAACCTCCAGCCAGAGGTTATGATGAGTGACTATATGGAAGTAGATGAGGGCCATGTGGGATTGTTTTGATTTTAATTGTGGTAACTTGTGTGGCTTTTGGAAGAGATGACTGTGTTCACCTGGGCTTTAACACTGGCGTGATTCTCCTAAGAGACTGAGTTCTGTAACTGACTTCAGAGTAGTAATTGCTTTGGAAATGGATATGTTTTAATCAGCCTCTTGGCCATGTTTGAGGCTGTGGCTTAGATTATCAGCACCAGATGGATCTAAAGAAAGATCCCATGTGTGCATCCAAAACCAAAATGGCAAAAAGAGCAGTAATTGTCGATGAACTCTCTTGCCTTCCTCTGTAAGGTTCTGAAAGAATAAAAGAAATTGAAATTAAAATGTAAAGAACCAGGTTTTGTAAAGTTTCCAAGCTGCACTCAGCACCTGAAATTCCTGTGGCAGTTAAGACAATTCCCGGATTTGCACATTAGATGTGTGTTGAAATCTTCCCTGAGGACCTAGTTACTTAACAGCCCCTTCCCAGAAACCATGCAGCTCACCACGTATACAGCACAGTGCATCCACCAATCAATTTAAATGTATACCCCTTCTTAGGGCTGACCAGTCACCCCCTGCCCAACCTGTTCCCGCCAATGAATGTGCTAATCATGTTTTAGAGTTGTTATTTGATTTTCCCGCGGTATATGATGATTTGCTAAAGGAGGCTATGATGTATGTAAAGTCCCTGCCCTCTCTAAAGAATGTATATAAACTCTGCTCAAGTGGTTCACGGGGCTCTTTTTTCTTTGCTCCTCTGAAGTGAGCCCTGAGCTACAGCACGCTATACCCCCAATAAAGCCTTTGGTGTTGCATGAGAAAGCCTGTTGGTGGTCTTTTCCTCCGATGTTCGCCCCACCTTTTCATCTGGAGGCCCCAGGTGAGATATCCGGCGCAGCGGACGAAAGACCCCAAGGGACTCCTCTCGGGGTAAGAAAGGCGATTCTTTCTGGTTTCGGGTTTCAGGTTAGGGCTTGGCAAAGTGGCTGTCGGTGAAGAGCATTAGCTCTCTCTGTCGGTGGCTGGCAGACGTGTCACAGAGCTACTGGCCACGTCCCTGGGGGACACTCCAGAGGACGAGGGAAATCAAGGAATAGTAGTTTCCTCAACTAGGTTATATTTTGCTTCAGGATTTGGTTTGCCAGCCCATCAGGTTTTGCTGGCTACACAGTTTTGTTCATTGTCCCGAACTCATGTTGAGTTTACTGTCTGTCTTTATTGTCTAACCCATCAGGTTTTGCCAGTTACTGAGTTCTAATATTTGTCTTGGACCCATGTTAAACGTTTACTGTTTGTCTTTGTCTGTATTGCGTTTATGTCTTCACTGTCTCTTTTTGAGTAACTCCCATTATGGGACAAAGCACTTTCACGCTTCTGTCCCTGACCCTTGATCATTGGACGGATGTCCGCTCAAAGGCCCAGAATCATTATTTTTCAGTTAAATGTCAGACCTGGCAGACCCTCTGTGCTTCAGAATGGCCCATCCTCAAAGTCGAGTGGCCCCCAGAAGGATCCTTCTACTTCCCTCTAATCCGAAAAGTCAGAGATATTGTCTTTCAGCTGGGACCACGTGACCACCCAGATCAACAGCCATATACCCCTTCCCCAGGATCCTATCATTCAAACCTTCCGTTACCTCCCCATCTTCCCCCCATTCTTCCTGAGTCACCAGACTGGACAATCCTCCCCCTCCTTATCCTCTACCCTCGCTCCCCAACCCCCAACACATTCCAGATGATTCTCCCACCACTGACTCAGCCTCTCAGGCAATTGGGCCAGACCCAAGACCTCCAAGGGACTTCTCCGCAGTAGCAGCAGCCCCTCCTTTTCTGGTGGAAGCTGGGCCACCTAAAGAAACCCGCCAGCTACAGAAAATAGAAAACTCAGAAGCCACTGTGATGCTCCCTCTTCGTCCTTATGGGCCCATGAACCGACCAAACTGGGACCCCAACACCTTTGAAGGTTGGTAGCATCTGTCCACTTATCACCGGGCTCTAATAGCGGGGCTCCGAGTGGCCGCCAGAGGGCCGACTAATTTGGCCATGGTAAGAGAGATAATCCAAGGTCCTAATGAGTCTCCCTCTATGATTCTGGAGAGAATTATGGAAGCATATAGAAAATATACTCCTTTGGATCCTCAGGCAGAGGACGAAAAAACATCTGTTGCAATGGCCTTTATCCAGCAGGCTACCCTAGATATTAAGAGAAAGTTACAACGTCTAGATGGATTACAAGATATGACCTTAAGAGATTTAGTCAGAGAAACTGAGAAAGTATATTATAAGAGAGAATCTGAGGAGGAATGGGAACAGATGAGAGAGAAGGAAAGGGAACAAAAGGAGGAAGAAAGGAGCAAGAGGCAGACTAAAGCATTGGCTAAGGTTTTGGTCAGAGCAGCAAATAGGCCAGAAGTTAAAAAGCACGGAGACATGACGGGATACATGGGCCCATGCCAAAGGCTGCCCCTGGCCTCAGATCAATGTGCCTACTGTAAAGAAAAAGGAAACTGGGACAAAGAGTGCCCCAAAAAGAGGCAGAGAAACCAGTATAGGACGAGACTTGAAGGATACAGCCACTGCCTCACCCTGAAGTCGTATGGTTTACGAACGAGAGCAGCTTCCTCCAAGATGGTACCTGGTGGGCTGGAGCAGCAGTAGTTAGCAAAACTAATGTCATCTGTTTCTCTGGTCTCACAGAAGAGACATCAGTCCAAAAGGCAGAACTGAATGCCCTAAAGAAAGCATTGGTACTAGCAACAGGCAAAAGGGCCACCATATACAATGATAGCTGCTATGCATTTGCCACTGCAAATGTGCACGGGGCTACTTACCAGCAAAGGCAGCTATTAACCTCTGCTGGGAAAGAAATAAAGAAATAAAGAACAAAGATAGGATCCTCCATCTTCTCTCAGCAGTGCAGGGCCCTACAGACCTAGGCATAGTGCACTCTCCAGGGCACCAGAAGGGAAACGACCCCGTGGCGGTTGGAAACAGAAGGGCAGAGGAGGAAGCTAATTGGCAGCCCTAAACGGAGTGCCTCTGTTCACTTTTTCCACACCGGGGGGAACAACAATCAGGAGACTTGGCCGCACCGGAACATTCAGGCAACTTATCATCTGAGGAGACAGATACAGAACTCTGGGACCCTACAGAGCCAAGTACACAATTTAAAAAAGCCCACCTTTATCTCAAAGACATACACCAGCTCCCCACTTAGACTCTAAGAAGTTATAGGCACTCTTAAAGGACCAAAGGAAGGACTTATTATTGACTAAATCACAGAGGAAAGAAATAGCTGCACAGGTGACTACAGCTAGTCAAGTCGGCCAATTAGTTAATACTTACCCATCCAAGCTTCCTTCAGGGAAGCGCTTATGAGGAATCAGACCAGGACAATTCTGGGAAGTGAGCTTTACTGAAATAAAGCCAGCAAGGATTGGACTTAAATATCTCCTAGTCTTTGTAGATACTTTTTCAGGATGGGTAGAAGCCTTCCCCATGAAGAAAGAAACGGCTCAGCTGGTGGTCAAAAAGATCCTAGAAGACATTTTCCAAGGTTCAGCCTGCCTAAGGTAATAGGGTTCGATAAGTGACCGGTATTCATGGCCCAGGTAAGTCAGGTATTTGCCAGGACCCTGGGGATTAATTGGAAGTTACATTGTGCTTATAGACCCCAGAGCTCAGGACACGTAGAAAGGATGAATAGAACCATCATAGAGACCTTAACGAAATTAAGCTTGGAGACTGGCATAAAAAATTGGACTATGTTCCTACCTTATGCACTGTTTTGTGCAAGAAATACCCAGTCTTCCTCTTTGTGTAACCTCACCCCTTATGAAATTCTCTATGGTGCCCCTCCTCCAGTAAGGGACCTAACCCCAACTAGGAGACTTAATGATTCCTTTCACACCCCCTTGCTTGACAGACTTAAAGCCCTTGAACAAAACCAGCACCCAGCGATACCTGTGGAAACAGTTGGCCTCTGCTAATCAGCTTGGAGATGAGGGAACCCCACATCGATATCAAGTGGGAGAGTTCATCTATGTGAGATGGCATCAGGTGTCATCCCTGGAACCCCGCTGGAAAGGACCATCCCAGGTGCTTCTTATAACACCCACAGTGGTGAAAGTTGATGGGATCACTTCATGGATCCATGCCTCCCATCTCATGCCTGCACCCTGTACAGAATCCGGCTGGAAACTGAAACAGACTGGTAACCATCTCAAGTTGCGTGTCCGTCGTGTGGGTAGGGCTATGGATTCTGCCCCTGACCATCAGCAGTCCTAATCCTCATCAGCCTGTTCAGCAACAATGGCAAGTTATAAATCCTACTGGGCAAGTAGTGTGGTGTATTTCACATACAGCCCCCTTATGGAATTGGTGGCCATCTCTCCACCCGTACATTTGTCAGCTTCCCATAGGCCTCTCTGACTGGGATCTCCCTGACATAGAGGACCCCACACAGATCCCACTGAAACCCAAACCAGGGCAACATAGACCACTTTACCCCATGAATTATGGATGTCATGTCCCCCAGCTCATGTGTAAACTAGCCAGTCTAGACTATTATGTGTGCCCAGCTGATTTCCAAAGTCGCAAACAGGCCCAAACCTGTGGAGGATCCAGTGACTATTATTTTAGATCTTGGGGTTGTGAACAAACGGAAGCTGCATGGTGGAACCCAAACTCCCCAGACATCATGATTTGGGTAGAATGAAATGACACCTGGATTGATCCCAAGATATGTGCCGCTAGCCAAGTTGTGTCAAAAACTCGCTGTGGAATGAATAGTCTATGTTACCCCCTCAATATAACTTTCACTTCCAAAGGAAGGGGCTACCTCAGAACAACATTTCCTATGAGAAATACGTGGGGAATGCAATTCTATATTTATGGCCCCGGTTATGACTTTGGTCTCTGGTTCACCCTCCAGCTTAAAAAGAAAGAAAATTCCACAGCAATAGGGCCCAATCCCCTCAAGCCAGGAATTAAGCCTCCTAAACCTCCCATGCCTAGATCTACCAGAACCCCTCTACCATCTCATAATTCCCGGTTTCCGTCTTTGCCTACTTCCCCAGTCCAGAGTACAGCTGACTCCACCCCCTGGAAACTAATTAAAGGAATGTTTATGGTACTGAACTCCACACAGTCAGAACTCATTGCTTTTCAGCCCAGGTATTTGACAGCTCTGTAAATTATTGTGTAATGGTGCAGATACTCCCCAGGGTGCTCTATCATGATGCAGAATCATTCGAAGGTCTACTTGGGGGCAAACAACCCAATTTCACCGGGAGCCATTGTCCCTTACTCTA
This sequence comes from Callospermophilus lateralis, assembly GCF_048772815.1. NCBI lineage: Eukaryota > Metazoa > Chordata > Mammalia > Rodentia > Sciuridae > Callospermophilus > Callospermophilus lateralis. The sequence goes on from NC_135319.1 coordinate 9,764,482, forward strand.
GCCATCCTATTGGGGATAGGAGCTCCTGTAGGAGTGGGTATGGGAACAGCTGCTATGATCCGTGGGTCACAACAATTGGCCCAATTAGAAACTTCAATAGATCAAGACTTGAAGACGTTAGAAACCTCTATCACAGTGCTGCAGGAATCCTTAACCTCTCTCTCTGCATTTGTTTTACAGAACAGGGGAGGACTAGATTTCCTCTTCATGAGGGAGGGGGCCTCTGTGCGGCACTGAGAGAATACTGTTGTTTTTATGCTGACCATACTGGAGTTGCAAAATAATCCATGAGTAAATTAATAAAATAACTTGAATAGCGCCAGAGAGTAAGGGAGATTCAACAAGGGTGGTTTCAGTCATGGTTTACCCAGTCCCCCTGGTTAACTACACTCCTATCAGATTTAGCTTGACCCCTGATCATCCTTAAGGTGTTGCTAACTGTGGGACCTTGTTTGCTTAACCGCATAGTTTCCTTATTCCAGGCTCAGATTGGGTAGGTAAAACTCATGCTAATCAGACAGAAATATGCTCCAATGGCAGAAATAGAATTTGAGACCCCAGAATAATTACGAATCATTACTTTTAAGATTAAAAGTAGTCAGAAAAAGGAGTGGGAAATGAAAGAATAAAATATATTGAAATTGAAATCTAAAGAACCAGGTTTTGTAAAGTTTTCAAGCTGCACTCAGAACCTGAAATTCCTGTGGCACTTAAGACAATTCCCAGATCTTCCTATTAGATGTGTGTTGAAATCTTCCCTGACCAGCTAGATACTTAACACCCCTTCCCAGAAACCATGCAGATCTGCAAGTATACATCTCAGGGCTTCAACCAATCAGTTTAAATGTAAACCCCTTCTCAGGGCTGACCAATCACTCACTGCATGACCTGTTCCCGCCAATGAATGTGCTAATCATGTTTTAGAGTTGTTATTTGATTTTGCTGGGGTATAAGATGATTTTCTAAAGGAGGCTATGATGTATGTAAAAACCCTGCCCTCTCCATAGAATGTATATAAACTCTGCTCAAGTTGTTCTCGGGGCTCTTTGTTCTTTGCTCCTCTGAAGTGAGCTCTGAGCCCCAGCATGCTGGACCCCCAATAAACCCTTTTGCGGTGGCATGAGACTGTCTCTTGGTGGTCTTTTCCTAAGACGTTCGTCCAAACTTTTCAGTTCCTGACTTAGATCAAGTGAGAATAGGGATCCTTTGGGTCAAAATAGTTCTTCAAAGCCCTACAGTGGATAGCCCATAGGGGCTTGGATTTTCTCATGACTCCAAATCACATAAAGAATCAATACCTGACAGTCAGTAGGCCTCAAATTGGAGAAGCAGGGCAGTATTAACGGCAGGGCTATTTGATGATTCCTGGTTCAAAGGAAGGGTGTACAGGCCACCCTGATGTTAGGCAAATGAGGGGCAAAAGAGCTTATTTTGGACACTGTCTTGGGCTGCACCCCTTATGGAAACTTTCAGCCAGAGGTTATGATGAGTGTCTATATGGAAGAAGATGAGGCCCATGTTGGAGTGTTTTGATTTTAATTGCGGTCATTTGTGTGGCGGTTGGAAGAGATGACTGGGTCCTCTTGGGCCTGAACTCTGGTGTGATTCGCCTTAGAGACTGAGTGCTGGAACTGACCTCAGAGAAGTGTTGCCATGAATTGTGTTGGGATTTTAGGAGGCCTCGCATGAGAGTTGCCCTTGGAAAATGCGATCAGGTTCGCTTTCCACAGTGACTGGGAATCTCAGCCAGGTTATCACATGATTTTATTCTGAAAGACTTGGCAACCATAGTTGAGAGTCAAAACACACATGGACCTCACATTGTAGACCTCAATGGGCCTGGCTTTATGTGACCTTTTGGCCACTCTTTGGGAACCCTTGCCTCTGAGAGTTCTCCAGATCTTTTATTGAAATGAGTTTTCTCACCATTTAAGGGTTCCTAAATGAATTGAAATCCACAGTGCCTCCAATTTCATCCTTAAAAAATGGCTACATGAATACCATTAAATTTTTGAAATTCCAATGACCTGGTGGCACTGGAGAAACTTTGGATGTCCTGTTGCTGATCATGAGTATACCAGAGAGTGCCTTGATTGACTGGGTTTCCTGAAAATGGTGTAGAACAGAGAAGCCTATAGGTTGGATCCTGCCGAGTAGTGGGCCTAGAGAAGTGGTGGGCATATGTGTTAAAACATCTGTGGTAGGGGAATGAGGATCTACCATTGGATTCCAAATTGCTTGGGACTGACATGGCGCAGCCAGCATAAATTTCTATTTAAAGGCATCTTGATATATGGAGAGGTTTCAAGGCAATGTTCAGAATCAGCTTGCTATGTTCAAGGGGGTAAACTATGTGGGATAGAAACCTGGTTGGTGCATTCTCCTGCAGAACCTGACCCACCACACATGACATAACTCCCACCAGCACTGTGTCCCAGTTGAGCTCCATGTATTTGGTGAAGCAAATACCAAACTCCCAGTGCAGGAGCAAGAAACACAATGAAGAGTGGAAGAGCAACAAATGACTATACAGTCCACACAGGGAGACACTTAGCCACCAGTGGCCACAGTATACCTATAAAAAAGAGAATCCAGCACTCTTCTCTCATGTTCATTGGAATATTACAATTTATGTCCTCCAGGTCACATAGATGCTGACCCAGCTTTGATCATCTCACTAGAAAGGAAGCAAAAGCTCCTGACAAAAACATATATTTCAAGTGCCCAAACTCAGAGGCAGTTTCTCAAGAAGTCATTAGGCCTGCAGAGCTCCATTATTGTGGAGTGTTTACTCTCTCCCTTACTTTTGGAAACTCCTCTACCACGTCCATGGTTGTGAACTCCTTATCATATTCCATTCCAGATAAGTATTCACAGATTTTCTAACACTTGTCCTCTAATTGTGTCTTACTTGGCGTGAAGGTAATGTCAAGGCATTGTTCTGGATGAGAGTGGGAAGATTTTTGTGTAGCACATATTTACATACACATTGGATAAATTTTCCAATTTTCCATTCAAAATACTGAATCCCTGACATTAACACATACTCTACTAGACTCTGAATACTAATCCTAATATGTTGGAGAAAAATAACCCAAAAAGAATAGAACTACAAGCAGTTCAGAGGAGGCATGGTGTATAGTTGGACTTGCCTTTTGCATAATATAGGGTAGGAGTTATAAATCTAGTCAATTTTTTTTGAAATAGTTCTCCATATGTTTTTAATGCCTATTCAGGACCTGTATTTTTATATGCACTTATAAAATCCTACCTGTTACCACACGTTCATTCTTGTGTGGTGGCTGAATTGGCAGATACAAATTGTGACAAGGGATCACTCTTCCTAAACGCTGTGGGAATTGAAAATTCAACCTATGTGTGAGCTTCCTAGTTGAACAACATTATACATAAATCCATGTTCAGTAAAATAAATTTATTTGGATCTGTGCATGATATATATTTCTTGATGATTTTCAATTGACATATAGTGCTACTTCTTAATGTCTGTGTATATGTGTGTGTGTGTGTGTGTGTGTGTGTGAGTGTGTGTATATATATGTGTATACATATGTATATATATATACATATATATACACACACACACGCACACACACACACACTCTCCAGATTATTCAAAATATGAAATATATGTGTCTTATTTTACACTTCCTAAATTTTTCATATTCATGAATGTGGATTTATAATCATCTTTTCACAAGATTATTCAGAGAAATATTCACATACCTTACTAGACTCTGACAACTAATCCTAAGATGATGGAGAAAAATAATGCAAACAGAACAGAAATACAAGCAGTTCAGTGGAGGCATGGTGTATAGTTGGACTTGCCTTTTGCATGATAAATGGTAGGTGTTATAAATCTAGTAAATTTTCAATTGAAATAATTCTCCATGTGTTTTTAAAATTAACAAATATGTGAATTCCTGTATCCCTTTCTCTGTATCCTATTCATCACATGTATTTTTACATGCACTTATAGAATCCTACCTGGTATCACAGGTACATTTTTGTGAGGTGGCTGACTTGGCAGTTACAAATTCTGAAAAAAGATCACTCCTCTTAAAAGCTGTTGGAAACGAAAATTCAACCTATGGTTGAGTTCCCTGGTAGAACAACAATATACATAAATCCATGTTCAGTAAAATATATGTTTTGTCATCTGTGAATGATATATATTTAATGATGAATTTTGATTGGCATATATATTATTTCTTTTTAATGTCTCTGTGTGTGTTTTGTGTATATATAAATGTGTGTGTATATATATATATATATATATATATATATATATATATATATATATATATATACACACAAATATACACTCTCCAGATTTTTCAAACTATGAAATATATGTGTCTTATTTAAATTCCCTAAATTCATTCATGTTCATGGACTTGGATTTATAATCAACTTTTCACAAGATTATTCTCAGAAATATTCATCCACCTGAAAAACATATTTGTATCCTAGTACTGAACACTAAGTTGAATGAGTGGTGCATACAAAAACTAATATTTCTACAGTAACTGACCCAGTTTAACATCAATGCAAGTAGATTCCGATGGGACAAGGTTTGTCTTTTGACGTTCAATTTTATTCAACACTGGTACTTAATATTTCTTCATATAATGGACATCATAGGATATATATTTCATCCACAAATTCACAAATTTATGGGCATTTGTTTCACTTACAATCAATTCCTGCTTTTGAACACATGTATTTCTCCAGGTGTCTTGATTGGTCTTTTCATTAGACTTCTTTCCAAACACATTATTTTCGATTTCCATAATCAATTTTGAAGCAAAACTCACACACACTTCATGATAAACCATAACCCTAATATTACCAATAGATGTATAACTGGTTTGAATGAATGTATGTACATAAAATATAAAATTTCCTGTATATTTTCAGATGTCAATTCAATCCATTATTTAAAGTTATAAACAGTGATACTATTTATTCACAGTATGGTTTAGTCATGCATTATCTCTATATTCATAGACACAGGGTGCACCTATTTGTACCCCCAATACTAATTTATATATCTTCAATATATTGCTCCTAGAAATGGTGGAAGAAATACTCATGTCATCTGATCTACATATATATTTTATCAGTGTAATATTCTGGACACAAAAAAAGCAAATGTCACATTTATGTTTGTACCAAATCCTAAATAGAAAGTGTGCATGGATTACTAAAAACATCCATGTCCAAGTTGCCTAATGCTCTCAAATGTCTATCCTATTGGTGACTACATATTTGTTTCTTCCTAAGATTATAAATTCAATCTCAAGCCTGTTGAATATGTCTAATCCTATCACTCACTATATACTTTGCCTGATTTCCTAATGTCTCTATTGATATCTGCTTTCCTACATATTTTTCCCAGTTCATCACTGTGACCGACTCTTCACATGTGCTGACATTTACATTCACTCTCTAACCAAAACTCTATTGCTAAAGAACTTTTGGTCCAAATCCTATACTCACTTTTCTATCTAAACCAACACTATCTTCCTAATCCTATCGACTATCCCTTTTTGACTGGATGTTCTCGTAGACATTCAATTAACCAAGGTACATGGTCCTTTGCCATTGTTTATCGATTTATCTGAGACATCTGTGCAGAACATAGTTCAAAGGTAAGTATCCCACTAAAATGACCAATGCCCTTCTGGGCTTCAAATCTTACCTATAATTCTGTTTTCATACTTATATTTCACCTCTTTATTCTTAAATATCACAGAATACCAATACCATTATTCATCCAGCAGAATGATTCCTAACCCTAATCAAACCTGTTATTAACCCTAAACATACACTGTTCCCTAATCTAACTTTACAAAAAAGCAGGCACAGAGTTGGTCTTACAATACAGGAATCTAGGGAATCTTTCACCTGCTGAGAAGCTCAAATGTCCATGTAGATATGATCCCTGGAGAAGATGTAGGGAACTATGAAGGACCTGAGAAAGCAAAAGTCCTATTCCATGGCAAAAAAACCTGGCCAGGACGAAGGGATGTGTCTGAATCAGCCTCTATCTTTTTAATGTAGAGAAGATAAACCAAACCAGGCCTGTGTGGAGAGCTGTTCCAAGTGCCTATGGTTAATATAACATTCTAACTTGTGAAATTGTCACAGGAAATAGGGGCAGCCTCCATCTCATAAGACCGTTGGAAGAAACTGTTAGGACAAAGTGGTTGCCAAGGCAGTGACCTCATTCATTTCCTGAAGGAAGTGACCTCACCTAATTTCCTTGGTGATGGAACTCTCTGAACTTGGAATCCAGGAAGCCAGGCACCCAGAGGCAGACCCAGTCTAAGTCCCAGTGGTATCACTTGTTTAGACTTACCAAGGACAGAGTCCGTCTTTCTTGGTAAATACTGATGTGAGTATGGCCAAATGCCAGGAGAACTCTGAAGAGCCGCCTTTCCTTAGAACGCAGGTAGTGGCTCACTGCTGGGTCCTGACAACTTCACAGGGTTGGCCAAGTAGACCAGATCTTAGACAGGACAGGCCATTTCGGGGAAACAAAAAATGGCCCACCAGTCAGAGGACTCTCTGGATAGTCACATACCTACTTGGGGGAAAGAGGTACCTTTGTGGGTATGGGTGTGAGTTTGTGGTTTTGTCTCATGTTCAAAGAATAGGTAGGAAAGGCAGTTTGTTTGGTTTGGAATGGACTGTGTCTAGTAAGTCCTTTGAAAAGGTGAGTGTTTCTATGTCTGTGTATCCCACTGTGTCTGTGGTTGTAGATATTAGAAAAGAGAATGCATCAATGGATGTGTTATGTCTAGTAGAAAGCTTCTCAGCATTCATCCTCCCTAATTTATGAATGGACTGTGGCTTGCCTTATAGATGTACAACACCTACAATCTTCCTAAGTTCCTGTATTCTTCCTGATTTTGGCCTCTCTCTAGAATAGGCTCATGATTTTGTTTCCACGTTATGTACCACCTCCAAGCTCTGTGACATGGCTATGTACTGGATAGCTGAAGGGAATGGGAGCATATCAGAAAACTCAGATATCAGTGTGACTAGGAGAGTCTCAGTGGAGGAACCCTGCTTTGGGTCTTTTGCTTACCTATTTGTCCGTTGCTCTGAATGTCAGGAAGGTCTTTGCCTCAGGTCTCCCCTTTGTGAAGCCTGAAGAAAACAGTTTTCAGATGGAAATGAATGGGCATCACCTTGGGCTCTTTGCTTAATTGCTTTGGAATGGGATGTGTCTGAATCAGCCTCTTGGCCCTGTGTGAGGCTGTGGCTTAGATTCTCAGCACCTGTTGGGTCTAAAGAAAGATCCCATGTTGCATCCAAAACGGAAATGCCCAAAAGAGCAGTCATTGTGCATGAAGTCTCTCACCTTCCTCTGTAATGTTCCTTCCTCCGTCTAGTGAGAATAGGGATTCCTTGGGTCAAATGAGTTCTTCAAAGCTCTGTAGAGTCTAGCCATAGGTGCTTGGGTTTTCTCATAACTCCAATTCACATAAAGAATCTAAACTCCACAGTCAGTAGGCCACAAATTGGAGAAGTGAAGCAGTATTAACGGCAGGCATATTTAATCACTCCTGGTTCACAGGAAGGGAGTCCGGGCCTTTAGGCAAATGAGGGGTAAGGGAGCTTCTTTTGGACACTGTCTTGGGCTGTGCCTCTCAAGTAAACCTCCAGCCAGAGGTTATTATGAGTGTCTTTATGGAAGAAGATGAGGGCTAGGTGGGAGTGTTTTGGTTTTAAATGTGATCACTTGTGTGGCGGTTGGAAGAGATGATTGGTTACACCTGGGCTTCAACTCTGGTGTGATTCCACTTAGAGACTGATTTCTGGAACTGACCTCAGAGAAGTATTGCAATGAATTATGTTGGGATTTTAGGAGGCCTCGCATGAGAGTCGCCCTTGGAAAATGAGTCTTGGCCCAGGGTTGCTTTCCACAGAGCACTCGAAATCTCAGCCAGGATATCACATTATTTTATTCTGAAAGACTTGGCAACCATAGTTGAGAGTCAAAACAAACAAGGACCTCACATTGTAGACCTCAATGGGCCTGGCTTCATGTGAACTTTTGGCCACTCTTTGGGAAGCCTTGCCTGTGAGAGTTCTCGAGAGCTTTCATTGAAATGAGCTTCCGCAACATTTAATGGTTCCTAAATGAATTGAAACCCACAGTGCCTCCAACTTCATCCTTGAAAAATGGTTAGATAAATACCATGAAATGCTTAAAATTCCCATGAGCAGGTGGCACTGGAGAACCTTTGGATGTCCTGTTTCTGATCATAAGTATACCAGAAGGTGCCTTGATTGACTGGGTTTCATGAAAATAGTATAGAAAAGAGATGCTAGTAAGTTGGAGGCTACTGAGTAGTGGACCTAGAGAAGTTGTGGGCAGGTGTGTGATAAAAAGTCTGTGGTGTGGCCATGTGGATATGCCATTGGCTTCCAAATGGATTATGACTGATATGGTGCAGCCAGCAGACCCTTCTATGTAAAGGCATCTTGTGATATTGAGGAGTTTCAGGGCAATGTTCAGAATCAGGTTACTATGCTCAAAGAGGCAAGCTTGTGGGATAGAATCCTGGTTGGTGCATTTTCCTGCAGACCCTGACCCACCAAACGTGACAGAACTCCCTCCAGCACTGTGTACCAGTTGAACTCCTTGTTTCATGAAGCAAATACCAAACTCCCAGTGCAGCAATAAGAAACACCAAGAAAAATGGAGTATGAACAAATGGGTTCACAGTGCACATGGGGAGACACTTAGCCCCCAGTGGCCACAGTTTACCTACAAAGAGAAGATTTAGCAAAGCTTCCTCATGTTCATTTTAAAATAAGTAACCATGTCCTCCAGGTCACATAGATGCGGACCCAGCTTTGATGGTCTCACTACAATGGAAGCTAAAGCTCCTGAGAACAACATATATTACACGTGCCCAACCTCAGAGGGAGTTTCTTAAGAAGACTTTAGGCCAGCAGAGTTCCATGTTTGTGGAGTGTTTACATTGTCCCTTACTTTTGGAAACTCCTCTACCACCCCCAAAGTTGTGAAAATTGAGCAGTTTTCATTGCAGATATATATTCACAGATTTTTCTAACTCTTCTCCTGTAACTGTGTCATACTTGGGGCGAAGGTAATGTCATGGCATTGTTCTGGATGAGATTGAAAAGATTTTTGTGTAGCAAATATTTGTATACACATTGGATTCATTTTTCAATTTTCCATTTGAAATACTGAATACATGACAGTATCCCATACCCTACTAGCCTCTGACTATTCATCCTAATATGATGGAGAAAAATAACCTAAACAGAATACAAATACAAGCAGTTTAGAGGAGGCATGGTGTATAGTTGGACTTTCCTTTTGCATGATAAATGGTAGGTGTTACAAATCTAGTCAATTTTTAATTAAAATAGTTCTCTATGTGTTTTTAAAATTAACAACTATGTGAATTCCTGTCTCCCTTTCTCTGTAGCCTATTCATCATCACATGTATTTTTATATGCACTTATAAAATCCTACCTGGTATTATAGGTACATTTTTGTGAGGTTGGTGACTTGGCAGGTACAAATTGTGAGAAGAGATCACTCCTACTAAATGCTGTTGGAACTGAAAATTGCACCTATAGGGGAGCTTCCTAGTAGAACAACATTATACGTAAACTCATGTTCAGTAAAATAAATATTTTTACATATGTGGATGATATATATTTAATGATGAATTTCGATTGGCATATATATTAGTACTTTTTAATGTCTGTGTGTGTGTTTTGTGTATATATGTATATATATATATATATATATATATATATATATATATATATATATATATATATATATATATAAACATACACTCTCCAGATTTTTCAAACTATGAAATATATGTGTCTTATTTAAATTCCCTAAATTCATTCATGTTCATGGACTTAGATTTATAATCAACTTTTCACTATATTATTCTTAGAAATATTCATCCACCTTAAATACATATTTGTTTACTAGTAGTGAAAACTAACTTCAGTGAATGGTGTATACAAATCCTAATAATTCTACAGTAATTGACCGAGGCAAACATCAATGCAAGTAAATTCCTATGGGACATGATATGTAATTTGACGTTTATTTTTATTCAACACTGGTACATTATTATTTCTTCAGTTTTTGCACATCATATGATATATATTTCATCCACAAGTGAGCAAATTTTTAGGCATTTGTTTCAACTTTAATCACTTTCTGCTTCAGAACACATGTATTGACAGGGTTTCTTGACTGGTTTTTTCATGAGACTTCTTTCCAAACACACTATTTTCGATTTCCATAATCACTTTAGAAGCAAAACTCACACACTCTTCATGATAAACCAAAACACTAATATTACCATTAGATGAATAACTGGTTGGAATGAATGATTGTATATCCATATAAGATTTCCTGTAATTTTTCAGATATCTATTCAAACCATTATTTAAAGTTGGAACAAGTTATATTATTTATTCACAGTATGGTCTATTCATGCTTTATCTCTATATTCATAAACACAGGGTACACCTATTTGTACCCCTAATACTAATTTATACGTCTTCAATATATTGCTCCCAGAAATGGTGGAAGAAATACTTATGTCACCTGATCTACATATACATTTTATCACAGTAATATTCTGGACAAAAATTGTAAAGGTTACACTTATGATTCTACCAAAGCCTAAATGGAAAGTGAACATAGATTACTAAAAACATCTATTTCAAGGTTGCCTAATGCTCTCAAATGTCAATCCTATTGGTAACTACGTATTTCTTTCTTCCTAAGATTATATATTCCAACTCAACCCTGTTGAAAATGTCTAATCCTCTCACTCACTTTATACATTGCCTCATTTAGTAATGTCTCTATTGATATCTGCTTTTCTACATGTTTTCCCCAGTTCATGATACTGACTGACTCTTCATATGTGCTGACATATACATTCGCTCTCTAACTGAATCCCTATTACTAAAAAACTTTTGGTCCAAATCATATACTCACTCTTCTTCCTAAACCTACCGACTATCTTTCAAATCCTAATGACTATCCTTTTTTGAGTGGATGTTCTCTTCTACATTCAATCTTCCAAGGTACAAGGTCCTATGCCATTGTATATCAAATTTTCTGAGACATCTGTGCAGAACATAATTCGAAGCTAAGTATCCCAATCAAGGGCCCAATGCCATTCTGGGTTTTAAATCATACCTAGATTTCCGTTTTCATAATTATATTTCACCTCTACATTCTTCTAAATATCGCAGGTTCCCAATACAATTATTCATGGCGCAGAATGATTTCTAACCCAAATCAAACCTGTTATTAACCCTAAACATACACTGTTCCCTCAATCTCATTTTACAGAAGAGCAGGGACAGAGTTGTTCTTACAATACAGGAAAGTAGGGGCATTCAACCTGCTGAGAACCTCAAAGGTCCATGCAGAAATGATACCTGGAGAAGTTGTAGGCAGGTATGAAGGACCTAAGAGAGCAAAGGCCAATTTGCATGGCAAACAACCTGGTCAGGATGAAGGGATGTTTCTGAATCAGCCTCTCTCTTCTTATTGTGGAGAAGATGGACCAAACCAGGCCTGTGTGGAGAGCTGTTCCCGGGTGCCTATGGTTGATATACCATTCTAACTTGTGAAAGTGTCAGAGGAAGTAGGGACAGCCACCATCTCACTCGACCTTTGGAAGCAATTGTTAGGACAAAGGGGTTGCCAAGGCAGTGACCTCATTCAGTTCCAAAGAAAGTGACGTACCTCATTTCCTTGGTGATGGAACTCTCTGAACTTGGTATCCAAGAAGCCAGGCACCCAGAGGCAGTCCCAGTCACAGTCCCAGTGGGCTCACTTGTGTGGATTTACCAAGGACAGTTAGTCTTTCTTGGTACCTACTGATGTGAGGATGGCAAAATGCCAGGAGAGCTCTGAAGAGGGACCCTTCCTGATAAAGCAGGTAGTGGCTCACCACTTTTCCCTGACAACTTCACAGTGTTGGCTAAGGAAACAAGAGAGGGTACAGGCCATTTCGGGGGAACATAGTATGGCCCACCAGTCAGAGGACACACCGGATAGTCAAAGACTTACTTGGGGGCAGGAGGTGCCTTTGTGAGTGTGGGTTTGTGGTTTTCTCTCATGTTCTGAGAATAGGTAGGAAAGGCGGGGGTTTTTTGTTTGTTTGTTTGTTTGGAGTGAACTGTTTCTAGTAAGTCGTTTGACAAGGTGAGTGTTTCTATGTCTGTGTATCCCACTGTGTCCATGGTTGTAGACACGAGAAAAGACAATGCAACAACAGATGTGTCCTGTCTACTAGAAAGCTTCCCAGAATTCATCCTGTCTAACTTATGAATGGAGTGTGGCTTTCCTTATGGATGGGAAAAACCTACTACCTTCCTAAGCCCCATTTTTTCTTCCTGAATTCTGGCCACTCTCCAGAATAGGATCATGGATTTGTGTCCAAGATAGGTGCCAACTCCAACGTCTGTGACATGGCCATGTACTGGATAGCTGAAGGGAATGGCCAGTATCTCAGAAAACTCAGATATCAGTGTGACCAGGAAACTCTCAGTGGAGAAACCCTGCTTTGGGTCATTTGCTAACCTATTGTTCTGTTGCCCTGAATGTCAGGAAGGTCTTTGCCTCAGGCCACCCCTTTGTGAACCCTGAAGAAAACAGTTTTCAAATGTAAATGAATAGGCATCACCTTGGATTCTTTGCTTAATTCCTTTGGAATAGGTTGTGTCTGAATCAGCCTCTTGGCCCTGTGTGAGGCTGTGGCTTATATTCTCAGCACCTGATGGATCTAAAGAAAGATTCCATGTGTGCATCCAAAACCAAAATGGCAAAAAGTTCAGTCATTGTGAATGAATTCTATTGCCTTCCTCTGTTAGGTTCCTGAAATCCATCAAGTGAGAATAGGGATCCTTTGGGTCAAATGAGTTCCTCAAATCTCTGCAGAAGGGCTTGTCTTTTCTCCTGATTCCAATTCACATAAAGAATCTAAACCCCACAGTCAGAAGGCCTCAAATTGGAGAAGCGGAGCAGTATTAAGGGCAGGCCTATTTGATCACTCCTGTTTCACAGGAAGGGTTTCCAGCTCACCCTGACTTTAGCCAAATGAGGGACATGGGAGCTTATTTTGGACACTCTCTTGGAATGTGCCGCTCATGGAAAGCTCCAACCAGAGGTTATGATGAGTGTCTACATGGAAGAAGATGGAAGCCATGTGGGAGTGTTTTGGTTTTAATTGTGGTCATTTGTTTGGCGGTTTGGAGAGATGACTGGGTCAACCTGGGCTTGAACTCTGGTGTGATTCCCCTTAGAGACTGCATTCTGGAACTGACCTCAGAGAAGTATTGCCATAAATTGTTTTGGGATTTTATGAGGCCACGCATGAAAGTCGCCTTTGGAAACAGAGATCTTGACCCAGTGTGGCTTTCCTCAGAATATTGGGAATCTCAGGCAGGATATCACAGGATTTTATTCTTTAATACTTGGCAGCAATAGTTGAGAGTCAAAACACACATGGACCTCATATTGGAGAACTCAATGTGCCTGGCTTCATGTGACCTTTTGTCCACTCTTTTGGAAACCTTGCCTGTGAGAGTTCTCCAGAGCTTTCTTTGAAATGAACTTCCTCAACATTTAATGGTTCCTGAATGAATTGAAACCCACAGTGCCTCCAACTTCATCCTTGAAAAATGGCTACATAAATACCATGAAATTTTTGAAATTCCCATGACCTGGTTGCACTGGAGAACCTTTGGATGTTCTGTTGCTGATCATGAGTGTACCAGACCGTGCCTTGTTTGACTGGGTTTCATGAAAATGATGTAGAACAGAGATGCCAGTATATTGAAGCCTGCGGAGTAGTGGGCCAAGAGCTGTGGTGTGCAGGTGTGTGAAAAAATATCTGTGGGGGGGACATGTGGATCTCCCATTGACTTCCAAATGGCTTGTGGCTGACATGGTGCAGCCAGCAGGCTCTTTCTTGTAAAGGCATCTTTTTATATGGAGAGGTTTCAGGGCAATCTTCAGAATAAGGTTGCTATGGTCAAGGAGAAAGCTATGTGGGATAGAAGCCTGTTTTTTGCATTCTCCTGCAGAACCTGACACACCCCATGTGACATAACTCCCTCCAACACTGTGTCCCAGTTGAACTCCTTGTATTTCATGAAGGAAATACCAAACTCCCAGTGCAGGAGCAAGAAACACCATGGAAAGTGGAGGATGACCAAATGGCTTCACAGTCCACACGGGGAGACACTTACCCACAGTGGCCACAGTTTACATACAAAGGGAGAATTCGGCACTGCTGTCTCATGTTCATTGGACATAGATGCAGGGTCAGCTTTGATGTTCTCACTACAAAGGAACATAGTTTCTGACAAGCTCCTGAGAACAACAAATATTTCAAGTGTCCAACCACAGAGGCAGTTTCTCAAGAAGTATTATTTCGGCAGAGCTCCATGTACGTGGAGTGTTTACCCTGTCCCTTAGTTTTGGAAATTCCTCTACCACGTCCAAGGTTGTGAACTCCTGATCATTTTCCATTGCAGATATGTATTCACATATTTTCTAACTATTTTCCTCTAATTGTGTCTTACTTGGGGTGAAGGTAATGTAAAGGCATTTTTCTGGATGAGAGTGGGAAGATTTTTGTGTAGCACATATTTGCATATACATTGGATACATTTTCCTATTTTCCATTCGACATACTGAATCCCTGACAATAACCCATACCCAACTAGACTCTTGCTGATAATCCTAATATGATGGAGAAAAATAACCCAAACAGAATAGAAATACAAGCAGTTCAGTGGATGTATCACGTATATTTGGACTTGCCTTTTGCATAACAAATTGTAGGTGTTACAAATCTTGTCAATTTTAATTGATATAGTTCTCCATGAGTTTTTAAAGTGAACAACTATGTGAATTTCTGTCTCCCTTTCTCTGTAGCCTATTCAGCACATGTATTTTTATATGCACATATAGAATCCTACCTGGTATCACAAGTACATTATTGTGAGTGCATGCATTGGCAGATACAAATTGTGAGAAGAGATCACCCCTCCTAAACGCTTTTGGAACTTAAAATTCAACCTATGGGTGACCTTCCTAGTGGAATATTATACATAAATCCATTTTCATTAAAATATAAAATTTTCCATCTCTGGATGACATATATTTCATGATGAATTTCGATTGGCATATATATTGCTACATTTTAATGTCTCTGTGTGTGTGTTTTGTATATATATACTGTCCAGATTTTTCAAAATATGAAATATATGTGTCTTATATACACTCCCTAAATTCATTCATGTTCATGTATGTGGATTTATAATCAACTTTTCACAAGATTTTTCTCAGAAATATTCATCCACGTAAAATACATTTTTGTTTCCTAGTACAACAAACTCACTACAGTGAATGGTGGTTACAGATCCTAATATTTCTACATTAACTGACTCAGTTTAACATCAACACAAGTAGATTCCTATGGGACATGGTGTGTATTTTGAGGTTCATTTTCATTCAACACTGGTATATTACTATTTCTTAAGTTTTTGAACATCATAATATATATAATTCATCCTCAAGTTCACAAATTAATAGGCGTTTGTTTCAGTTTCCATCATTTCCTGCTTCAGAACACATGATTTCCTCCAGGTTTCTTGAATGGCCTTTTCATGAAACTTCTTTCCAAACACATTATTTTCGATTTTCATAATCAATTTTAAAGCAAACCTCACACACTCTTCATGATAAAGCATAACCCTAAAATTACCATTAGATGTATAACTGGTTGTAATGAATGGATGTATATCAATATAAAATTTCCTGTATATTTTCAGATATCAATTCAATCCATTATTTAAAGTTGGAGCCAGTTATATTATTTATTCACAGTATGGTCTATTCATGCATCTTCTCTATATTCAGAGACACAGGGCACACCTATTTTTACTCCCAATACTAATTTATATGTCTTCAAAAACTTGTTTGCAGAAATGGTGGAAGAAATACTCATGTTCCCTGATGTACATATACATTTTATCATAGTAATATTCTGGACACAAAATGCAAAGTCACATTTATGATTGTCCAAATCCTAAATGGATAGTGAGCATGGATTACTAAAATCATCCATCTCCAGGTTGCCTAATGCTCTCAATTGTAAATCCTATTGGTGACTATATATTTGTTTCCTCCTAAGATTATATACTCAACCTCAAGCCTGTTGAAAATGTCTAATCCAATCACTCACTTTATTCTTTTTCTGATTTCCTAATATCTCTATTGATATATACTTTCCTACATATTTTCCCCAGTTCATCTTTGTGACTGACTCTTCACATGTTCTGACATTTACATTCACTCTCTACTCGAAACCCTCTTGCGAAAGAACTTATGGTCCAAATCATATACTCACTCTTCTTCCTAAACCTACCGACGATCATCCTAATCCTTCTGACTATCTTTTTTGACTGGATGTTCTCTTCTACATTCAATTATCCAAGGTACAAGGTCCTATGCCATTGTATATGGATTTATCTGAGATAACTGTGCAGAACATAATTCAAAGGTAAATATCCCACTAAAGGGCCCAATTTGCCCTTCAGGGATTCAAATCTTACTTAGATTTCTGTTTTCATAATTATATTTCCCCTTTCTTGTAAATATCACAGGTTTCAAGTACCATTATTCATCCCACAGAATGATTCCTAACTCAAATCGAACATGCTATTAACCCTAAACATACACTGTTCCCTCAATCTAACTTTACAGAAGAGCAGGATCAGAGTTGGTCTTACAAAAGAGGAATGTAGGGGATCTTCCACCTGCTGAGAACCTCAAAAGTCCATGAAGAAATGATCCCTGGAGAAGTTGTAGGCAGCCATGAAGAACCTGAGAGAGCACAAGTCATCTTCCATGGCAAACATCCTGGTCAGGATGAAGGTTTGTGTCTGAATCAGCCTTTCTCTTCTTAATGTAGAGAAGACGGACCAAACCAGGCCTGTGTGGAGAGCTGTTCCCGGGTGCCTATGGTTGATATACCATCCTAACTTGTGACAGTGTCACAGGAAGTAGGGGTAGCCTCCATCTATTGGGACCATTGAATGGAACTGTTAGGACAAAGTGGTCGCCAAGGTAGTGACCTCATTCTGTTCCTGAATGAAGTGACCTACCTCACTTTCTTGGTGATGGAACAATCTGAACTTGGGATCCAGGAATCCAGGCACCAAGAGCGAGTCTCAGTCCCAGTCACAGTGGGCTCAGTTTTTTGAAATAACCAAGGACAGTGTCAGTCTTCCTTGGTACCTGCTTATGTGAGGATTGCCAAATGCCAGCAGAGCTCTGAAGAGTGTACTTTTTCAGAAAGCATGTAGTTGTTCATCGCTTGCTCCTCACAACTTCTCAGAGTTGGCCAAGGAGACCAGATCTGAGACAGGACAAGCCATTTAGGGAAAACATAGTAGGGCCCACCAGTCATAGGACACTCCTGATAGTCACAGACCTATTTGTGAAAACGAGGTGCCTTTGTGGGTGTGGGTGTGACGTTTGTGATTTTGTCTCATGTTCTGAGAATAGGTAGGAAAGGTGGTTTGTTTGGTTTGGAGTGGACTGTTTCTAGTAAGTCCTTTGACAAGCCGAGTGTTCCTATGTCTGTCCATCCCTCTGTGACCTTGGTTGTAGATATTAGAAAAGAGAATGCATCAATGAATGTGTCCTGTGTAGTAGAAATCTTCCCAGAATTCATCCTACGCAATTTATGAAAGGAATTCAGCTTGCCTTATGGATGGGCAATGCCTATTATCTTCCTAAGTTCCTCTTTTCTTCCTGAATTTTGCCACTCTCCAGAATAGGATAATGGTTTTGTGTCCAAATTATTTACCACCTCCAATCTCTGTGACATAGCCATGTACTGGATAGCTGAAGGGAATTGGAGCATCTCAGAAAACCCAGATATCAATGTGACCAGGAAAGTCTCAGCGGGGAAACCCTGATTTGGGCCTACTGCTTACCTATTCTTCTGTTGCCCTTAATGTCAGGAAGGCCTTTGCCTCTGGCCACACCTTTGTGAAGCCTGAACAAAACAGTTTTCAAATGGAAATGAATGGACATCACCTGTGGCTCTTTGCTTAATTGCTTAGGAAAGGGATGTGTCTGAATCAGTCACTTGGCCCTGTGTGAGGCTGTGGCTTAGATTCTCAGCACCTGATGGTTCTAAAGAAAGATCCCTTGTGTGCATCCATAACCAAAATGGCAAAAAGTGCAATAATTGTGGATGAAGTCTCGCGCCTTCCTCTGTAAGGTTCCTGACCTCCATCAAGTGAGAATAGGGATCCTTTGGGTCAAATGAGCTCTTCAAATCCCTGCAGAGACTAGCCCATAGTTGCTTGCATTGTCTCATGACTCCAAATCACATACATAATCAATACATGACAGTGAGTAGGTCTCAAATTGGAGAAGCACAGCAGTATTTAGGGCAGGCCTATTTGATCACCCCTGTTTCACAGGAAGTGTTTCCAGGTCACCCAGACATTAGGCAAATGAGGGGCAAGGAAGTCTATTTTGGACACTGTCTTGTGCTGCACCCCTCATAGAAACATACAGCCACAGGTTATGATGAATGTCTATATGGATAAAGATGAGGGTCATGTGGGAGTGTTTGGGTTTAAATTGTGGTCATTTGTGTGGCAGTTGGAAGAGATGACTGGGTCCACCTGCTCTTGAACTCTGGTGTGATTCCCCTTAGAGACTGAGTTCTGGAACTAACCTCAGAGAAGTATTGCCATGAATTGTGTTTGCATTTTAGGAGGCCATGCATGAGAGTCACCTTTGGAACCTGAGATCTAGGCCCAGGTGGCTTTCCAGAGAGCACTGGGAATCTCAGCCAGGATTTTATTCTGAAAGACTTGGCAGCCATAGTTGAGAGTCAAAACACACATGTACCTCACATTGTAGACCTCAACAGGACTGGCTTCGTGTGACCTTTTGGACACTCTTTGGGAAACCTTGCCTGTTATTGTTCTCCAGAGCTTTCATTGAAATGAGCTTCCTCACCATTTAATGGTTCCTGAATGAATTGAAACCCACAGTGCCTCCAACTTCATTCTTGAAAAATGGCTAGATAAATAAAATGAAATTTTTGAAACTCCCATGACCAGGTGGCACTGGATAACCTTTGGATGTCCTGTTGCTGATCAAGAGTGTACCAGACAGTTCCTTGATTGACTGGGTTTCATGAGAATGGTGTAGAACAGAGATGCCATTAAGTTAGAGCCTGCAGAGTAGTGGGCCTAGAAAGTGGTGTGCAGTTGTGTGATAATACATTTGTGTTGTGGCCATGTAGATCTGCCATTGGCTTCCAAATTGGTTGTGACTGACATGGTGCAGGCAGGAGACCCGTATATGTAAAAGCATGTTTTTATATGGAGAAGTTTCAGGGCAATGTTAAGAATCAAGTTTCTATGCACAAGTTGGCAAGCTATGTGGGAAAGAAGCCTGGTTGGTGCATTCTCCTGCAGACCCTGACCCACTGCAAGTGACAGAACTCCGTCTAGCACTGTGTCCCTGTTGAACTTCTTGTATTTTGTGAAGCAAATACCAAACTCCCAGTGCAGAAGCAAAAAACACCATGAAAAGTGGAGGATGACCAAATGGTTCCACAGTCCCCATGGAGAGACACTTAGACCCATGTGGCCACTGTTTACCTACAAAGAGTGAATTCAGAACTCCTGCCACATGTTTACTGGAAAATAAGAAACCATATCTTTCAGGTCACATAGATGCAGACCCAGCTTTAATGGTCCCACTACAAAGAAAGCTAAAGCTCCTGACAACGACATATATTTCAAGTGCCCAACCTCAGAGGAAGTTTCTCAAGATGTCTTTAGGCTAGCAGACCTCCATGTTTGAGGAGTGTTTACCATGTCCCTTATTTTTGAGAACTCCTCTACCACCTCCAAGGTTGTGAACTCCTGAGCATTTTCCATTCCACATATGTATTCACAGATTTTCTAACACTTCTGTACTAACTGTGACTTACTTCAGACGAAGGGAATGTCAAAGCTTTGTTCTGGATGAGAGTGGGATGATTTTTGTGTAGCACATATTTGCATACACATTGGATTCATTATCGTATTTTCAATTTGAAATATTGAATCCCAGACAGTAACCCATAAAATACTAAACTATGACTACTAATCCTAATATGATTCAGAAAAAAAACCTAAACAGAATAGAAATGCAAGCAGTTAAGTGGAGGCATGGTGTAGAGTTGGACTTGCCTTTTGCATAAAAAAGGGTAGGTGTTATAAATATCGTCAATTTTCTGTTGAAATAGTTCTCCATGTGTTTTTAATATTAACAAATATGTGAATTCCTGTCTCCCTCTCTCTGTAGCCTATTCAGCACATGCATTTCTATATACACATATAGAATACTACCTGGTATCACACGTACATTTTTGTGAGGTGGCTGACTTGGTAGATACAAATTGTGAGAAGAGATCACTCCTCCTAAATGCTGTTGGAACTGAAAATTCAATGTATGGGTAAACTTGCTACTTCAACAACATTATGCATAAATCTATCTTCAATAAAATGAATATTTTTGGATCTGTGGATGATATATATTTCATGGTGAATTTTGATTGATATATATATTGCTATTTTTAATGTCTCAATGTGTGTGTGTGTGTGTGTGTGTGTGTGTGTGTGTGTATATACACACACACTCTCCAGATTTTTCAAAATATGAAATGTATGAGTCTTATTATACACTCCCTAAATTAATTAATATTCATATATGTGGATTTATAATCAACTTTTTACAAGATTATTCTCAGAGATATTCATCCACCTGAAATACATATTTCTTTCCTAGTACTGAAAACTAACTTCAGTGAATGGTGCATACAAATCCTAATATTTCTACAGTAACTGACCCAGTTTAACATCAATTCAAGTAGATTCCTATGGGACATGATGTGTATTTAACGTTAATTTTTGTCAAAACTGGTACATTACTATTTCTTCAATTAATGCACTTCATAGGATATATATTTCATCTACAAGTTAGCAAATATTTAGGCATTTGTTTCACTTTCAATCACTTCCTGCTTCAGAACACATGTACACTTCCGGGTTTCTTGACTGGTCTTTTCATGAGACTTCTTTCCAAACACATTATTTTCAATTTCCATAATCACTTTTGAAGCAATACTCACACACTCTTCATGATAATCCATAACCCTAATATTACAATTAGATATATAACGGGTAGGATTAAATGTATTATATCAATATAAGATTTTCTGTATGTTTTCAGATATCATATCAATTCAATCCATTATTTAAAGTTGGAACCAGTTATATTATTTATTCACAGTATTGTCTATTTATGCATTATCTTTATATTCATAGACACATGGTTCACCTATTTCTACCCCCAATACTAATTCATACATCTTCATTATATTGCTCCCAGAAATGGTGGAAGAAATACTCCTGTCACGTGATCTACATATACATTTTATTACAGTAATATTCTGGACACACAAAGGAAAGTTCACACTTATGATTGTACCAATGTAAAGGTCGGGCGAGCATTGGAGGAAGAAACCAGGAAGAGACTGTCTCATGAAACAGCAAAGGGCTTTTTGGGGATCCAGCATGCTGGGGCTCAGAGCTCACTTGAATAGAGAAGAGAGCCTTGAGAACAGCTTAAGCAGAGCTTATGTACTTTACTTGGTGAGGGCAGGGAGGGAAATTTATTGATTGGTCAGGTCGAGTGAGTGGTTTGCATGCCAACGGGAGAGGGAGTACATTCTGCAGTTTGCAGTTGGGGACAGCACATTCTGGGAACAAGATTAGCAAACAGTTCTCAAGATTTCAACAGTGTTTTGTTAAGCATACAGAAAAACAGGAATTACAAGTACCTATTTTATTAACCTTTCATTCCCCACTTCTCATTCTGGTTACTTTTAATCATAAAAGTGATCATTGGGGGGTCTCTGATTTTATGTCTCCTAGTGAGGTATATTGTTGTCTGATTACCATAAGTTTAACTTATCCAATTTGAGCTTGTAGAAAAGAAACTACACGGTTTAGCAAACAGGTTCCTACAATTAGCATTAATATGAGGATTGTTAATGGACTGGCCAGGGTTGATAAAAGCGTAGGTAACCAGGGGGACTATGTGAAGAAAGACACAAACCAACCTTTATGTGCCCCTCTCCTTTGCTGATGCTCTTCAAGGCGTCTTTTTAACTTACTCATAGATTTTTTTACAACTCCAGTATGGTCGGCATAAAAACAACATTCTTCCCTCAATGCAGCACAAAGGCCCCCTTCTCTCATGAAGAGGAGGTCCAACCCTTGCCTGTTCTGTAAAACAAATTCGGAGAGAGAGGTTTAAGAGAATGTTCTGAGAATGAGAAAGGAGAGATGTAAAAGAATAATGGGAAAGGGGTTTGGGATTTTCCATGCAACAAATTGTTGAGCAGTAGAACAGGTAGAGCAGAGGGGAAGACAGGAGTGAGTATCCCCAAAAGCCTGTGAGCGATGTTAAATTTTTAGTAACCTGTTTTCACTGATGACAAAAAACTTTAAAGGCCATTTTCATTACATCTTGGATAGGGGTCTGAGGGCTCTCCTTAGCTTTTTGAGCTTTGATTTAGTTGGTAAGAGGACTTGGTGGGACCTGGTGAGGGCACTGACAGGAGAAGAGAGGAGTGAGTGGGTGGATGGGTACCTCAGTACCTGTTACCTCAGCAAGGGGGCAATGGTCTAAGAACCGGCAGAGGCTTCGGTTTTTGATCTAGTAATTGGAGGGGAGAAATCAGGTTGCTTAGGTGGGAGTGACAGCAGAGAGTCTGGAGCAGAAAGCAGAGGGTGAGGATCTATTGGAGAAGCATAGTTCAGGATGTGAGTGAAGGAGGGAAAAGGCCTCCACATAGGGGAATTTCCTTCCACCTTTTGAGCACTTGCTGAAGTCAAAAAGGTCATGCAGAATTTGAACATCTAGAGACCCCTCTGGGGGCCATCGGTTTTGGTTGTCTAATTGGTAATATGCCCAATGCTGAGTACTGAATTTGATGAGGAGTTTGGGTTCCACCAGGTAGCCCCTGTATGCTTACATCCCCATGACTTACAGAAGAAGTCGGCTTTTTCCCCACACAGCCCTGGCTGTTTGTGGGTTTGATAGTCCGCTGAGGAAACATAGTAATCTAGGCTAGCCAACCTGCATCTGGCTCACGTTTCCCTACATCTATAATGTTTGTTTCCATTACGTATGGCAAGACCTATAGCCAGCTGACAAATGTCAGGGTAGAGAGATGGCGACCAGGTCCCTAAGGGGGCTGTATGAAAGATAGAGCATACTTCTTGTACAGTATGATTTGTGATCAGCCATTGCTGCTGAACAGGCTGATGAGGTTTAGGACTACTATTGGCCAAGGGGAGAGTCTATAGCCTTACCCACATAGCGAATACACAATTTGAAAGGATTACCAGTCATTTCTATTTTCCAGCCAGAGTCTGGAAAGGGCGCAGGCTTGAGATGAAAGGCATGTATCCCAGAAGTGATTCCGTCTACCTTTACCACTGTAGGTGTTATAAGTAGCACCTGGTATGGTCCTTTCCAGCGGGGTTCCAGGGATGACACCTGATGTCGTCTTATGTAGATGAAGTCTCTTATTTGATATTGATATGGAGTCCCCTCGTCCCCAGGTTGGTAGGTAGTGGCCAGCTGTTTCCACAGATATCACTGTCTTCTTTCAAGAACTTTAACTCTGTCAACTCAGGAGGTGTGGAAGGGATCATTAGGTCTTAGAGTTGGGGTTAGGTCCCTTACTGGAGGAGGGACCATAGAGAATTTCATAGCGGGTGAGGTTACACAAAAAAACAGAGGGAGTATGAGTATTTCTTGCATGAAACAGTGCATAAGGCAGGAGCATAGTCCAAGCTTTTATGCTGATATCTAAGCTTAATTTTGTTAAGGTCTCTTTAATGCTTCTATTTATTTATTTTACCTGTCCTGAGCTCTGGGGTCTATAAGCACTTTGTAACTTCCAATTAATCCCCAGGGTCCTGGCTAACCCCTGACTTACAAGGGCCATGAACTCCGATCCATTATCAGACCCTATTACCTTAGGCAGTCCGTATCTTGGAAAATTATCTTTCAGGATCTTCTTGACCACAATTTGTGCCTTTTTTTTTGTGGGAAGGCTTCAATCCATCCTGAAAATGTACCTACAAAAACTTGGAGATATTTAAGTCCATACCATGCTGGCTTAATTTCAGTAAAGTCCACTTCCAAGAATTGTCCTGGTCTGGATCCTTGTAGGTTGTTTCCTGTAGGAAACTTGGAAGGGTAAGCATTAACCAATTGACAGACCTGACAGGCTTTTGTTACTTGTTCAGTTATTTCCTTTCACTCTGAGTTGGTTAGTGGAAAACTCTGTTCTTGATTCTTCAGGAATGCCTGAAGTTTCTTTGAACCAATGTGAGTGAGTTGATGTACATTTTTAACGTACCATAGGGCTTTCTGAAAATGCAGGCTGGGCTCAGTGAAGTTGAGTATTTCAGTTTCAGTGTCATTAGATGTTGCCAAAAGCTTGCTGGTGCTCAGGGGTCCATTAGAATTGGGCATCTCCTTTTAACAGCGGGTATAAAGGAGCAGCTAAGGACGCAAACCCAGGTATCCATAACCTGCAAAAGCCAGCAGTCCCAAGAAATTCTCTGCGTTGTCTGCTATTAGATGGGGGTGGTATATGCTCAATGGTTTGTTTTCTGGGCTCAGTGAGCCATCGTTTACTGCCCCTAAGGGAATATCCCAGGAAGATTATTTCTTTCTGGCAAATTTGGGCCTATTTGCCAGAAGCTCCATACCGGAGTTGAGCAAGCTTGGAAAATAGTGCTTGGGTCCCAGACTCACAGTTTTCCTTGGTGTTGGCTGCCAGTAGCAGGTCATCCACATATTGAAGCAGGGTGACTTCACGGTGCATAGTTCTGAAGTTGTTGAGATCTCTGGGGAGGGCTTCATCAAAGAGAGTGGGGGAGTTTTTGAACCCCTGTGGGAATCTAGTCCAAGTTAGTTGACCAGACGTTCTGGTTTCTGGGTCTACCCACTCGAAAGCAAATAGCAAATGACTATCTTTATGCAGACGCAAGCAAAAGAAAGCATTTTTTTAAAGTACAGAACCGTATAGCAATTCCGCTCAGGGTTCAGAGTGCTAGGCAGATTGTACAGATAAGGTACCGTGGGGTGAATGTCCTGCACTCTGTTGTTGATCTCTCTTAGGTCTTGAACGAAGCGATAGACCCCGGTTCCTGGATTTTTTTACTGGTACCAGGGGTGTGTTCCAGTTCAAATGACAGGGCCTTAGGACCCCTAACCCAGATATTTCTGAATATGGGGCCTTATCCCATCTTTAGCTTTCTTGCTCAGAGGATATTTTTTGACATTGATTGGGTGGGCTGAAGTTATTAACCCCACTGTTATTGGAGGTTGTTTCATGGCTAGGCCTAACTCAGCAGTTTTTTCCTAGGCATCTGCATAATCTGTTATCCATTTCTGGGTTAGCTTGCCTGTTTGATCAGTCTTGGGGGGGGGTGACGAGTTGATGTTCATCTTCTACTGACATAGTTAAAGCCGTGACTATAGGAGTTTCTACTGAAGGTTTTAGAAATTTCACTTGGGGGCCTTCAGGGTTAAAAGTTATTCTGGCCTGGAGCTTGTTGAGCAGATCTCTGCCCAAAAATGGGAGGGCCATTCTGGGATTACTAGGAAGGAGTGATGGATTTTTCCTTTCCCCAGGACCATGGTCCTCTTAGTTGTCTAAGCCCCATATTTACTGCCATTAGGCCCTTGAACTAGAGTCCTTTTATTTGATAGACGGCCCAATGGTGTCTTAAGAGCTGAGTATACTGCCCCTGTGTCCACTTCAAAATTTACTCACTGCCGGCAAGTTCTTTGAGTTCTTTTGGCAGAGCCAGCTTCCTCCAGGGAAGGAGGGGCTGTGTGTGCCAGGGGGTAGTCATCTGGAGGGCGCTGGGCTGGCCTAGATTCCTCCAATGGTGGAGAGTCTGAGTCAGCAGCAGGGGAATCACTTAGAGGGAGTTGGGGGTTGGGGGACGAGGACAGGGCATAAGAAGGGGGAGGAGAGTCCAGTAGAGTCTGGAGACTCAGGGAGAACAGAGGGTGGAGGAGGAGGAGCAGAGGGTTTGAGAGATAGAATCGTGGGGGAAGCAGTAGGAGAGGGGGCAGGTTCAAGGAAAGGTTTCACCCATGGAGAAGGAGATTTGCAGAGGTCCTGCTAAGTTAAGATATATTGCTGTTGATCTGGATGGCTATGTGGCCCTGGCTGAAAGACAATATCTCTGAGTTTTTAAATTAGTGAGAAGTAGAAACATCCTTCTGGGGGCCATCCGACTCTGAAGGTGGGTCATTCTGAGGCACAGAGTGTCTGCCAGGTCCGGCGTTTTACTGAAAAAGAAAGATTCTGAGCCCTTAAGCAGGCTTTGGTCCAGTGATCAAGGGTCAGGGACAGAGGCGTTGAAGTGCTCTGTCCCATATGAAAGATACACAAACAGTGAAACCAATGACACACGACACAGACAAGACAACACAATAAAGACAGGCAATGGACGTCCAGTACTGAGACCAGGACAGAGTAGCCTGCAAAACCTGATGTGCTGGCAATACCGAATCCAAAACAAAATATCACTGAGTCGAGGAGACTATTGTTACTTGATTTCCCGAGACCTCTGGGGCGTCCCCCAGAGACATGACCTGTGGCTCTGTGACACATCTTTCAGCCATCCTCAGAGAGAGCTCATGCTCATCACCGATAGCCATTATGCCCATCTGTAACCTGAAACCTGAAACCAGAAAGAGGCGCCTTACTCACCCTGAGAGGAGCCCATTGTCTGTCTTTCATCCACCACTGCTGGATCTCGTTGCGGCCCTCAGATGTAAAGGTCGGGCGAGCTTCGGAGGAAGAGACCACCAAGAGACTGTCTCATGCAACAGGCAAGGGTCCAGAATTCTGGGACTCAGAGCTCACTTGAATAGAGAAGAGAGCCCTGAGAACAGCTTAAGCAGAGCTTATATACTTTCCTTGGCGAGGGCAGGGAGGGAAGTTTATGGATGGGTCAGGGTGAGTGGGCGGTTTGCGTGTAAACGGGAGAGGGAATACATTCTACAGTTTGGCAGTTCGGGACAGGACATTCTGGGAAAAGATTAGCAAAAAGTTTTCAAGATTTCAACAGTGTTTTGTTAAGCATACAGAAAAACAGAAAGTGACAAGTACCTATTTTATTTAATTTCACCAAAGCCTAAATGTAAAGTGAGCATGGATTACTAAAAACATTCTTGTCCAGGTTGCCTAATGCTCACAAATGTCAATTCTCTTCGTGACTACATATTTGTTTCTTCCTAAGATTATATATTCAACCTCAACCCTGTTGAAAATTCCTAATCCTATGACTCACTTAATACTTTGCCTGATTTCATTATGTCTCTATTGATATCTGCTTTCCTACATATTTTCCCCAGTTCATCATTGTGACTGACTCTTCACATGGAATGACATTAACATTCACTCTCTACCTGAAACTCGATTGATAAAAGAACTTTGGTCCAAATCCTATACTCACTCTTCTTTCTAAACCTACCGACTATCTTCCTAATACTAACAACTATCCCTTTTTGAGTGGAGGTTCTCTGTGACATTCAATCTTCCAAGGGACAACGTCCTATTCCATTGTATATCGATTTATCTGAGACATCTGTGCAGAAAGTATTTTAATGCTAAGTATCCCAATCAAGGGCCCAATTCCCTTCTGGGCTTCAAATCTTACCTAGATTTCTGTTTTTCATACTTGAATCATAGGTCTATATTCTTATAAATATCACAGATTCCCAATACCATTATTCTTCCCACAGAATGATTCCTAAGCCAAATCAAACCTGATATTAACCCTAACCACACAGTGTTCCCTCAATCTAACTTTAAAGAAGAGCAGGGACAGAGCTGATCTTAAAATACAGAAATGTAGGGGATCTTCCACCTGCTGAGAACCTCAAAGGTCCATGCAGAAAGGATCCCTGAAGAAGATGTAGGCAGCTATGATGGACGTGAGAGAGCAAAAGTCATCTTCCATGGCAAAAAACCTGGTCAGGAT
Source organism: Callospermophilus lateralis (assembly GCF_048772815.1). Taxonomy (NCBI): domain Eukaryota; kingdom Metazoa; phylum Chordata; class Mammalia; order Rodentia; family Sciuridae; genus Callospermophilus; species Callospermophilus lateralis. The sequence continues at coordinate 9,792,733 of NC_135319.1, forward strand.
GAAGGGAAGTGTATGAATCAGCCTCTCTCTACTTAATGTAGAGAAGATGGACCAAACCAGGCCTTTGTGGAGAGCTGTTCTTTGGTGCCTATGAATGATATATCATTCTAAATTGTGAAAGTGTCACAGGAAGTAGGGGCAGCCTCCAGCTAACAGAACACTTGGAATCAACTGTTAGGACAAAGTGTTTGCCAAGGCAGTGACCTCATTCAGTTCCTAAAGGAAGTGACCTACCTCACTTCCTTGGTGATGGAACTCTCTAAACTTGAGATCCAGGAAGCCAGGTACCCAGAGCCAGTCCCAGTCCCAGTCCCAGCGGGCTCACTTGTTTTGTGTTACTAAGGACAGAGTCACTCTTCCTTGGTACCTACTGATGTGAGGATGGCCAAATGCCAGGGTCATTCCTGAGAAAGCAGGTAGTGTCTCACCACAGGCTTCTGACAACCTCACAGAGTTGGCCAAGGAGACCAGATCTGAGAATGGATAGTCCATTTCAGGGGAACATAGTATGACCCACCAGTCAGAGGACACTCCAGATAGTCACAGACCTACTTGGGGGAAGGAGGTGCCTTTTTGCGTGTGGGTGTGAGTTTGTGGTTTTTTTCTCATGTTCTGAGAATAGGTAGAAAAGGCGGTTTGTTTGGTTTGGAGTGTACTTTTTCTAGTAAGTTGTTTGACAAGGCGAGTGTTTCTATGTCTGTGTATCCCACTTTGTCCGTGGTTGTAGACATTAGAAAAGAGAATGCATCAATGGATGTGTCCTGTCTAGTAGAAAGCTTCCCAGCATTCATTCTGCCCAATTTGTGAATGGACATTGACTCGCCTTATGGATGGGCAATGCCTACTATCTTACTACCTTGCTGTTTTCTTCCTGAATTCTGGCCACTCTCGAGAATAGGCTCATGGTTTTGTGTCCAAGATATGTATCACCTCCAAGCTCTGTGACATGGCCATGTACATGATAACTGAAGGGAATTGGAGGATCTCAGAAAACTCAGATATGAATGTGACCAGTAAAGTCTCAGTGGAGAATCCTTGCTTTGGGCCATTTGCTTACCTATTGTTCCATTGCCCTGAATGTCAGGAAGGTCATTGCCTCAGGCCACCCCTTTGTGAAGCCTGAACAAAACAGTTTTCAAATGGAAATGAATGGGCATCACCTGTGGCTCTTTGCTTAATTGCTTTGGAAAGGGATGTTTCTTAATCAGCATCTTGGTCCTGTGTGAGGCTGTGGCTTAGATTCTCAGCACCTGATGGATCCAAAGAAAGATTCCCTGTGTGCTACAAAACCAAAATGGTCAAAATAGCAGTCATTGTGGATGAAGTTTCTCGCCATCTTCTGTAATATTCCTGACATCCATCAAGTGAAAATAGGGATCCTTTGAGACAAATGAGTTCTTCAAATGCCTGCAGAGGCTAGACCATAGATGCTTGGGTTTTTTCATGACTCCAATTCACATAAAGAATCTATAACTGGCAGTCATTAGGCCTCAAATTGGAGAAGTGGAGCCGTAATAAGGGCAGACCTTCCTCGTGGTTCACAGGAAGGGTGTTCAGGCCACATTGACATTAGGAAAAATAGGGGCAAGGGAGCATATTTTGGACACTATCCTGGACTGCGCCCCTTATGAAAACCTCCAGCCAGAGAATTTGATGAGCGTCTATATGGAAGAAGATGAGGGCCATGTGAGAGTGTTTTGGTTTTAATTGTGGTCATTTGTGTGGCGGTTGGAAGACATGACTGTGGCCACCATGACTGGAACTCTGGTGTGATTCCCCTTAGAGACTGAGTTCTGGAACTGACCTCAGAGAAGAATTGCCATGAATTGTGTTGGGATTTTAGGAGGCCACTCATGAGAGTCGCCCTTGGAAACTGAGATCTAGGCAAACTCAGATGGAGACTGCTGAGTAGTGACACAGAGCTGTGGTGCACAGGTGTGTGATAAAACATTTCTGGTGGGGCCATGTGGATCTGCCAATGACTTCCAAATGGCTTGTGGCTGAAATGGTGCAGCCTGTAATCCCTTATACGTTTGACCTCTTCATATAAAGGCATCTTGTTATATGGAGAGGTTTCAGGGCAATGTTCACAATCAGGTTGCAATGGTTAAGGGGGCAAGCTATGTGGGATAGAAGCCTGGTTGGTGTATTCTCCTGCAGACCCTGACCCACCACACGTGTGAGAAATACCTCCAGCAATGAGTCCCTGATGATCTCCTTGTATTCTGTGAAGCAAATACCAAACTCCCAGTGCAACAGCAAGAAATACCATAAAAAGTGGAAGATGAGCAAATGGCTTCACAGTCCGCACGGGGAGGCACTTAGCCTTCAGTGGCCACAGTTTCCCAACAAAGAGAGAATTCAGCACTGCTGCCTCATGTTCATTGGAAAATAAGAAACCATATCTTCCAGGTCACATATATGCAGACACAGCTTTGATGGTCTCACTACAAAGGAAGCTAAAGCTCCTGACAACAACATATATTTCAAGTGCCCAAGGTCAGGGGCAGTTTCTCAAGAAGTTTTATGCTGGCAGAGCTCCATGTTTGTGGAGTGTTTACCTGTTAGACCAGGACATGACAAAAGACCACTGACTCCAATTAAAATCAAATTAAACCAAGCTTATTATTTCCACTGGCCGGGCTTCCTCTCCCTCTAAAAATGGCGGAAACTACACAGCAACCCCACCTTTCCTACAGCCCACCTTTATAGCCCAGAAAGTTACACAAAGGCGGGTTACAGATAAGAGAACTCGGAAAAGCATCACATTAATGCTAGTTTACATTTTTTGTTTTTTGCTGGCCCCTCATCAGAATTTATCAGGACCATTAGAGCCTCAATGACTGTCGTTGTCTGGCCAGGGAAGGCCAAAATTTATGAGTTGTCACTAAAGTTTCAGAGAGGGCTGCTATCTGGTCAGAGAGCCAGGCATGGGTGAGTTCAAGGCATGGGCAGGCATTCAAAGCAGATTCAGAATTTGCAGTAATGTATAGTAAAGCCAAAATTATCTTTTCATGGTTTTGTGGCAAGATGGCTCCCAATTTTAATAAATGATCATGTTGGGTCTATCATTCCCCCTTTCTAATGTGCCCCTTCCAAATCTTTGATAGGGTAGGGAAAGAGCAATGAGGGAATTTTAATTTCTCAGGTAACAGTCTCCAAATTTTTAGAACTCACCCAAAACTGGCTTCCTGATTTTACCTGACATAATTAATTACTTATATTGATAGTCTATTTATTTTTGGCTCCATAGTTGTTAGACGAGAGGCGTCACTCATTTTGGCATCTTCAGAGCTGAGAGAGGGTGACGTGAGAGGGCACAGCATATGGGACATGAGTTGTCTTTTAGAAGTCAGTTGAGGGACATGGGTTGCCTTTTAGAAATCAGTTCGGTTTGAAGTCTAGTTGGGGAAGAACAGGTTGTAAAGTCATCTGGGGATGGGTTCTTCTATGTGAGAAACAAAAACCATGAGTACTGAAAAAATGTTGCAGCAGCTGGAACATGTCACTGTATAGAAGTTCCCTCAGCAGGCTTTAATATCCCCAGTTATCAGGATGTCAACTTGATATTTAACATTTAGTGTTACATTTGTCCCTCCCAATAAGATACAGTTTAATAATTTAATGTCATCTGATCTTGCAAAATTCTTTTACTAGTATGACCTCTGTGTGTAATAGAGTAACCTTTAATTCTGTTACTCAGGGCTGGATAATCATACTAGCAAACACCAAGCCTACCTGTGTAGGTTACGAATATCTATAGGCCTTAAACTAAAAATTTGTGCCTCTGGCAGCTCCTCTTGATAGTCACATTTTATAGTTATCAGGCATTGCTGACTGAGAATCCTTCTTTGTGGCCTCCAGTCTTACTTATTTTGGGAGGATAACATAAAGTGAATACCTTAAAATATTATTATTATTATTATTATTATTATTATTATTATTATTATTATTATTTAAAATGTCAGGAATGGCTATATTTTGGTTTTAACTCTCTTTGCTAAGTGTTTAAGATGAAGCTGTCAAACTGACTTTTGTTTCTATCTATTGTTAACATTAGCTGAGTTTTATGAAAGTCATTCCTGGGGAAACTTGAGAGCAGCTTCTCAGTTCTGCTGGTGCCATTTGCGCTAGGTGGGTCCAGGTCTTGCTTGACCATGGGGCTTCCCTCGGAAGCATCAAGGATGTCTCCCTTCTCTGATGACTCTCCTCTTCATAGCAAATGCACTGATTGGCTTTCTGTTTTCCAGTGGTCTCATTAATCTCCTTGATTGGGAGGTTATGAGGCCCAGAGTTGCAAAGCTCTTAGAGAAGTCCCCTGTTCCCTGGATTCAGACTGACTCAGAGGGCAAGAGCCAAATATTGGTTTTCTTGGGTCTTTTCATGTAAATTTAATTTTAAATCCTAATCTTAATTATCCAGCAAATAAATTTTAACAGCTTTATATTAAGAGTACTGGGCTTTAATGTCTATAAGTTTATAATTATTTATCTTTTTATTAATTGGGATTTGCATTATTCTATCTGTCTTGTAGGTGATGACTTATTATCTTAAATTAACCCATGCTGTGTTCTTAAAGCAACACTTCTGTAAAACACTAACAGGGAATCTTTAGATCACTTATAAGGAAATTACAAAATAAAATTTTTTAACAAGTGTAAAAATACTTAGTTCGTGTAATAGCTCCCCTGAAATTTTTAGCTGAGTTATACATTATATCCCCTGTTTGAGATCCTAGTAATCTTGACAGAAAACAAAACAACTTTTGAACATAACTTTAAATGAAACATAATCTGACCTACTGCTTTCGTAGTCATTCTCACATGTAGTAATATGGGACACAGAGTCTTATCTCAGGTAAGGCAGGGCTCTTTATAAATATTAAGTGTTTTAGTTCTAAAGATGAACTTTGTTTTTTTAAATATCATTTTACAAAGTTTATATAAATTGTTTGAGGTCACATGAACATTAGCTAACACCATTTGATATCACATTTAAAACATGAATTTAATAAACACTGAAAGTTTTTAACCTTTGCATAGATAAGGCTCTCATTAACATAAAAATACATTTAAATTGTTCCCCAATGTAAAAAGTAACATAAAATTTTACGTATCTTATTGAAAACAGGTAAATGAATGCCCAATATATATTTTTTTACTATACAACTTCAGAACACCAGCTTGGTATAATGTTCTTTTAAAGTTTCTACCTTACAGACTTGTATACCTGAAAGATATAAGCACATTAATAGCATTACAATTACATTGATGTTTCTACATTAAGCAAGTTTAGCTTTTAAAGAAATGGCAGTACAGGGCTCTAAAATAACAGTTCTTATTTAATCAGTTGTTTAATTTTTATGGTTGCTTGCTCTAGAAAAAATAAAACTTAATAAAACACAATGTTATGGATAAACTTTTGTTTTAAGAAATTTTTGTCTCTTTAACACATGACTGACTTTTGCAATCTTATACAGACTTTAGTACACACTTGTACAGACCTTAGTAAATCAATCAGATATCTAACAAAAGTACTCATGAATGAGTAATCCCATATCAAATTTACTTTACTTATTTATCAAAATATTAGTCAAATGTATTGAAGATTGTAAACCATTTTTTTTTTATTGAAGGAAAAGTCCTAGAACCAAGTCATATTAGAACTTTTGTAGACATTAATATTTTATTAGATTTTTGAACACCTAAAAAAACTTGTAAGCTGAATTTTAAAGACATTTATTTTTATCTGTTTATCCAATTTAAATTCAACAATTTAAATCACGTGAATTAAAGATCTTTAGATCCACTTTGTAAAATTTGTTTTTATGAGTGCTCTTTATATATGTTAATTTGTGTATCATGTATATGATATACGGACATATGTATATATAGATATACAACACATAACAACAGTGTGTACACATAATAATAGTAAAGGTCTTGTAGCTTTTCGCAGGTGAAATATCCATTGCAATGTTTCAAAAACTCCACAGTTGGTCAAAGATAGAACTGATCAGAAAAATATTAACCTCGGTCTGTAGGATCAAAATCATGAGCTCAAAAAAAAGTAAAGAATATAAGGAAAAAAATAAGAGTCCTAGAAAAAATGACTGGTAATTAATTAGTAAATGCCATACAATTTAACTTTTTTTTTCTCTTAGGCCTCAGATCAGTCTCCTACTGAGTTAGCAGGCTTCTTTCATTTGCATTTCAACATAAGTCCTGGCTGAGTTCCAGAAGGAGCAGGGAAAAGCTGCTAATCTGAGCAGACACCTCAGGCCTATGGCATTTCAACCATAATATTCAGGTTTGTATGTTGAAAATTATGATACAAGTTTAAGATACAATTCACAAAATTTTATATCTTTACATCTTTTTTTGTCAACAGATACCATACTATGATTTACTATCCTTGTCCAAATTAATGCACTGCTACACACAGTGACATTTTCCCAGGCTACCCAGTTCAAAGTTGGTGAAAAATAGCCTGAATGATTGGGAAGTTACTTGCCAACTTGGAAGTAGTGTTGTTTAGTTTTCCATCCTAAGTATTTAAGTTCTCTGACATGAATTATCTGAAATCATAAACTAAACAATTACCTAAACCCGACTTTTAACTGCAAGATTGTGCAATGCTTTAAAAACCCATTCAGATAACAGATTGTTACAATAAAACATCATCATTTAGACACACATTCAGCTAAGATCATTCCCAAGAAACAATTTATAATATCAACATATTATTGCACATGTCTTAAAGGGCCAGAAACAAAGACACAAGACAGACAGAAAAGAGCTCCAGAATATGGCTGACAGACAGAAGCCTTTAAAACAGAGCAGATAAGAGAAAAATCTCCTACATCAGTGGAACCATAGATGTCCCCACAAGGGAACCAGATGTTTTCACAGAGGGACAACTTGAAATGTAATATCAAGGGTCTCCATGGTTACTTTACTGCATTTAGTGTCCCCTTTTTCTTTTTCTCTTTTTAAAAAAAAAACAGAGGTGGCATAATCCTTACAGTGCAGGGAAGGAAGGAGGTAATTCTCTGAAGGAACAGGGCTTTGGCAGCTGCTGGGAGTCCCTCAGTCCCTCCTTTTACTTACAGGATTAGCTCTTCTGGTTTCGTTCCACCCCAAGCACGCTCCATCTCCTAACATTTCAGTAGTCAGCTCTCAAAAATTTCCGGGGCGGGGGGGAGTACCAAAATTTGTAACTTAAAGTTCACTTCCTGAATTTGAAGTCAATTCATGCCAATTTAATAATGAGGACAGGGTTTGAGAAAAAGAAAAAGGGAGTTTTACTGCTTTGCTAAGAAAGGAAAAACACAGGGGTCTCTGCCCAAAGGTTGTAACTCTCTTTGTCTGAAGGGACAAGAGGTTTTAAAGGAGTTTCAATTGTTAACCTGGGAGATACTCAGTTCTTACGTCCCCAGCAGGCATTGCCCTGTGTAGTGTGTGTGCTCCAAGCAGCCAGCTAGTGGCTTCTTTCATCCTGCTTAACAAAGGGGGGTAAAGTTCATCACAGTTCTTTAAAACACAGTTCAAAGGGATGTCAGTCTTACTTGCTTTATTACCCATTTTCATGACCAATATCCTTAAGTTTTTTCCACAGAAATCACACAACAAAACACACAAAAACAAATAAACAAAAAACATGTAGAACACAGAAGAAAACACAAAAAAACAGAAACTCGATGCAGAAACAGAAAAACAGAGGAGCAATGGAAAATCTTGCTAATGCTCCGGGATAGGAACTTCTGTGTGTCTGTTGGCACCTCTCTACCCTTTCAGAGGAATTCCCTACAGAATAGAATAGAGGACAGAATGATTCTCGTTACTGTCCCAGACAGGAGTATATGTGTGCCTCCTCAGGCCACCTCTCTGTCATCAGAAGAGATCTCCCTTAAGCAGATATCAGATGTTACATAGGTGCCACTTACCGATGGAGGCCTCCTCCACCATGAGCTTGCTAATTGTTTTAGTGTGGTGGTTCACTGCAGTGCTCCCCGGACCAAAAGCTCACTCCAAGGCCTTGGAACTTGCCTCTCCAGGACGGAGCCCTGGAGGGAAGGCCAGCTTCAGAATTTCCAGCAGTCTGGTCTTGTGGTCTGTTGGGGCAGGTTCATCTCGCTGCGGAACTACAAAATGTTAGACCACGATTCAAGAAAAGACCACTGACTCCAATTAAAGTCAAATTAAGACAAGCTTATTATTTTCAATGGCCTGGCTGCATCTTCCCCTCAAAACAGCGGAAACAAGACAGCAAACCCACCTTTCCTACAGCCCAGCTTTATAGCCCAGAAAGTTACACAAAAGGGGAATTATAGAAAACAGAATTTTGATAAGCATCACACTAATTTTTGTTTACATTTTTTTTTTTGCTGGCCCCAGAATCAGAAATTATGAGGACCATTAGAGCCTCAGAGAGGGTCGTTGTATGGTCAGGGAAGGCCAATATTTATGAGGTGTCACTGAAGTTTCAGAGAGGGCTGCAATCTGGTCAGAGAGCTAGGCATGGGGGAGTTCAAGGCACGGGCAGGCATTCCAAGCAGGTTCAGAATTTGCAGTAATTTATACTAAAGCCAAAATTACCTTTTCATGGTTTTGTGGAAAGATGGCTCCTAATTTTAATAAAAGCTTAGGTTGGGTGTATCAACCGTGTCCCTTACTTTTGGAAACTCCTCTACAACCTCCAAGGTTGTGAACTCCTGAGCATTTTCCAATCCAGATATGTATTCACAGATTTTCTAACTCTTCTCCTCTAATTGTGTCTTACTTGGGGCCAAGGTAATGTCAAGACATTATTCTGGATGAGAGTGGGAAGATTATTTTGTAGCACATATTTGCATATACATTGGATTCATTTTCCAATTTTCCATTCAAAATACTGAATCCCTGACACTAACCCATAGCTTACTAGATTCTAACTACTAATACTAATATGATGGAGAAAAATAACCCAAATAGAATTGAAATACAAGCATTTCAGAAGAGGCATGGTGTATACTGGAATTGCCTTTTGCAAGATAAAGGGTAGGTGTTATAAATCTAGTGAATTTTTTATTGAACTATTTCTCCATGTGTTTTAAAAATGAACAAATATGTCAATTCCTGACTCCCTTTCTCTCTAGCCTATTCCACACGTGTATTTTTATATGCACATATAGAATCCTACCTGGTATCACCTGTACATTTGTGTGAGGTGCCTGACTTGGCAGATACAAATTGTGAGAAGAGATCACTTCTTGTAAACGCTGTTGGAACTGAAAATTCAACCTATGGGTGAGCTTCCTAGTAGAACATTATACATAAATCCATTTTCAGTAAAACAAATATTATTTTTCCATCTGGGGATGGTATATATTTCATGATGAATTACGTTTTTCATATATATTGCTACTATTTAATGTCTGTGTGTATTTTGTGTGTATGTATGTGATGTATGTGTGTGTGTGTGTGTGTGTATATATATATATACACTCTAAAAATATTTCAAAATATGAATTACATGTGTCTTATATACACTCTCAAAATTCATTCTTGTTCATGTATGTGGATTAATAATCAACTTCTCACAATATTTATCTCAGAAATATTCATCCACTTGAAATACATATTTGTTTTCTATAACAGAAAACTCACTACAGTGAATGGTGGTTACAAATATTAATATTTCTACAGTAACTGACCCAGTTTAACATCAATGCATGTGAATTCCTATGGGACATGATGAGTATTTTGACGTTCATTTTTATTCAACACTGGTACATTAATATTTCTTCAGTTTTTGCACTTCATAATATATATATATTTCATCCACAAGTTCACAAATTTATATGCATTTGTTTCACTTTCAATCACTTCCTGCTTCAGAACACATGCATTCCTCCAGGTTTCTTGACTGGTCTTTTCATGAGACTTCTTTCCAAACACATTATTTTCAATTTCCATAATCACTTTTGAAGCAAAACTCACTCACATCATGATAAACCATAACCCTAATATTACCATTAGATGTATTACTGGTTGGAATGAATGATTGTATATCAATATAAGATTCCCTGTATGATTTCAGAAGTGAATTCAATCCATTATTTAAAGTTGGAACCAGTTACATTACTTATTCACAGTATGGTCTATTCATGCATTATCTCTATTTTCATAAACATAGGGTACACCTATTTGCACCCCAAATAATAATTTATAGTCTTCAAATATTGCTCCCAGAAATGCTGGAAGAAATACTCATGCACCTGATCTACACATACATTTTATCACAGTAATATTCTAGACACAAAATGCAAAGTTCACACTTATGATTGTACCATAACCTAAGTGGAAAGTGAGCATGGATTCCTAAAACATCCATTTCACCTTTGTCTAATGCTCTCAAATATAAATCCTATTGGTGATTACATATTTGTTTCTTCCTAATATTATGTATTCAACCTCAAGCCTGTTGAAAATGACTAATCCTGTCACTCACTTTATTCTCCTTCTTAATATACTCACATGAATAGAGCAGAGAGCCCTGAGAACAGCTTAAGCTGAGCTTATATACTTTCCTTGGAGAGGGCAGGGACAGAAATTTATTGATGGGTCAGAGCGAGTGGGCGGTTAGTGTGAAACTGGGTGAGGGAATACATTCTGCAATTTGGCAGTTGGGGACAGCACAATCTGGGAACAAGATTACAAACAGTTCTCAAGATTTCAACAGTGTTTTGTTAAGCATACAGAAAAACAGGAAGTTACAAGTACCTTTTTCATTAACCTTTCATTCCCCACTTCTTCTTCTTGCTACTTTTAATCATAAAAGTGATTATTGGGGCGTGTCACATTCTATGTCTGCTAGTGGGGTATTACCATAAGTTTAACTTGTCCAATTTGAGCTTGGAGAAAAGAAATTACATGGTTGAGCAAACAGGGTTTTATATTTAGCAATAATATGAGGATTATTATTGGAAAGGCCAGGGTTGATAAAAGCGTAGATAACCAGGGGGACTGTGTGAACCAAGACTCAAACCACACTTTTTGGGCCTCTCTCTCTCGTTGACGATTTTCAAGGCATCCTTTTATTTTACTCATAGATTTTTTTTTTTTTTACATCCTCAGTATGGTCGGCATCAAACTACATTCTTACATCAATGCAGCACAAAGGCCCCCTTCTCTCATGAAGAGGAGGTCCAACCCTCAACTGGTGTGTAAAACAACTTCAGAGAGAGATGTTAAAGATTCCTGCAAAGCTGTGATGGAGGTTTCTATTATATTTAAGTTTTGGTCTCTTGCTGCTTCTAATTGGGTCATTTGTTGTGTACCATGGAGCAGGGCAGTGGTTCCTGTGACTACCCCTGCCGCAACTCCAATTCCTAATATGATGGCTAAAGTGAGGGATATATGTTCCCAGTGGAACCGGGTTGTATGCCCCCCTGTTTGAACTTCAAATGAACCGGGGTCATTATAGAGCAATCTGGGACACATCTTCACCATTACACAATTAATCACATCTGTTGACCATTTCATGTAAACATAAACAATGTTTAAGTATATAGAATTATACTGTTGTAGGGACAAACAAGGCACGGCACCTAAGATAGCACCAAAGACAGGGAAACAGTCTTATTTGGTTGCAACCGGATTCAGAGGGCATTGCTTCTGTTGTAATCAATTAACTCCCTGAACCCCAAGTTTAGGTAGTTTCAGAATTTTGTACCAACATGAAAGAGAAGGGACTCAGAAGTTCACAGTCTGCAGAAATTCACAAAAAGAAGCTTTTTTTCTGTTTTTTTCCTCTATTGTGGGCAAGTTAACTTTTCAAGGACACCTGGGAGGCAGAGAGATTTTTTTCCTTTTCTTTTATCCCCCTGCCAACTGTTACCATGGAGCATAGTTTGTAATTCTTTATCTTAGAAATGTAGCCATCTCTGTGAAACCCCAGCTCAAGGCCAGAGGCCTTGTTCACATATTCTGTGAAAAACTATTAAGGGGGTGTCTAGCTTAGGAGTGCTGATTTTTCCAGCCAGTAGCCAAGTAGAACAGGGCAACACAAAAAGAGGAAGTTAATCTACACTGAACTCATTTATAGAGACTCTTTTGCTGAAAGTCCTAAAGTCAGCCATGGTGAAGACTTCTGGAGAATTTCAGTGAAGATTTTTCTGTGGGCCTGGTACAGAGGGGGAAGACGGGGAAGGCGGGGGTTGAGAGCAGCTCCGTGGATCTGAGAATAAGGAAGGAGAGATGTAAAAGAATAATGGGAAAGGGGTTTGGGATTTTCCTAGCAACATAAATTGAGCAGTAGAACCCGTAGAGCAGAAAAGAAGACGGGAGTGAGTATCACAAAAAGCCTGTGAGGGACTTTAAATTCTTAGTAACCTGTTTTCAGTGATGACAAAGCAACTTTAAAGGCCATTTTCATTACATCTTCGATAGGGGTCTGAGGGCTCTCCTAAGCTGGTTTGAGCTTTGGGTTAGGTGGTAAGAGGACCTGGTGGGACCCGGTGTGGGCACTGAAAGGAAAAGAGAGAAGTGAGTTGGTGGATGGGTACCTCAGTACCTGCTACCTCAGCAAGGGGGCAATGCTCTGAGAACCGGCGGAGGTTTCGGTTTTTGATCTAGTAATTGGAGAAGAGAAATCAGGTTTGCTGAGGTGGGACTGACAGCAGAGAGTCTGGAGCAGAAGGCTGAGTTTGAGGAACTATTGGAGAAGCATATTTCAGGATGTGAGGGAAAGAGGAAAAAGGCCATCACATAGGGGAATTTCCTTTCACCCTTTTGAGCACTTGCAGAAGTTAAAAAGGTCACACAGAATTTGAGGATCTAGAGACTCCTCTGGGGGCCATCAGTTTGGGTTGTCTAAGTGGTAATATGGCCAATGCTGTGTACTGAATTTGATGAGGATTTTGGGTTCCACCAGGCAGCCCCTGTATGCTCAAATCCCTATGACTTACAGAAGAACTTGGCTTTTTCCCCACACAGCCGTGGCGGTTTGTGGCTTTGGTAGTCTGCCGGGCAAACATACTAATATAGGCTAGCCAACCTGCATCTGGCTTGCCTGTCCCTACAACCATAATGTTTGTTTCCATTATCTATGGTATGGAAAGGATTTAATGGAATTTTAGTGGGATCCTCTTCATCAGGGATATCCTAATAGGAAAGACCTATAGCCAGCTGACAAATGTCTGGGTGGAGAGATGGCCACCAGGTCCCTAAGGGGGCTGTATGCAAGATAGACCATACTTCTTGTCTAGTAGGATTTGTGATCAGCCATCGCTGCTGAAGTGGCTGATGAGCGTTAGGACTACGGGTGGCCAAGGAGAGAGTCTATAGCCTTACCCACGTGGCGAATATGCAATTTGAAAGGGTTAACAGTCTTTTCAGTTTCCAGCCAGAGTCTGGACATGGCACAGGCTTGAGATGAGAGGCATGGATACAGGAAGTGATTCCCTCTACTTTTACTGCTGTAGGTGTTATAAGTAGCACCTGGAATGGTCCTTTCCAGCAGAGTTCCAGGGATGACACCTGATGTCATCTTATGTAGAGGAAGTCTCTTTCTTGATGTCAATGTGGATTCCCCTCGTCCCCAGGTTGGAAGGCAGTGGCCAGCTGTTTCCACAGGTATAGCTGAGTTCTTACAAGAGATTTAAGTCTGTCAAGCAAGGGTGTGTGGAAGGGATCCTTAGGTCTTAGAGTCGGGGTTACGTCTCTTAGTGGAGGAGAGGCCCCATAGAGAATTTCATAAGGGGTGAGGTTACACAAAGAAACAAAGGGAGTATTTCTTGCATGAAACAGTGCATAAGGCAGGAGCATAGTCTAATCTTTTATGCCGGTCTCTAAGCTTAATTTCGTTAAGGTCTCTTTAATGGTTCTATTTATTTTTTTTATGTGTCCTGGGCTCTGGGGTCTATAAGTGCAATGTAAATTCCGATTAATCCCTAGGGTCCTGGCTAACCCCTGATTTTCCTGGCCCATGAAGGCTGTTCAATTATCAGACCATGTTACATTAGGCAGGACATGTCTTTGATAAATATCTTTCAGGATCTTCTTGACCACAATTTGTGCCGGTTTTCTTTTCTTTCTTTTTTTTTTTTGGTGGGAAAGGCTTCAATCCATCCTGAAAATGTATCTACAAAGACTAGGAGATATTTAAGTCCATACATTGCTGGCTTAATTTCAGTAACGTCCACTTCCCAGAATTGTCCTGGTCTGGTTCCTCATAGGTTCTTTCCTGCAGGAAGCATGGAAGGGTAAGCATTAACCAATGACAGAACTGACAGGCTTTTGTTACCCATTCAATTATTTCCTTTCACTGTGAGTGAGTTAGTCTAAAACTCTGTTCTTGATCCTACAGTAATGCCTGCAGTTTGTTTGAACCAAGTTGATTGAGTTGATGTACATTTTTAACGTAGTGTAGGGCTTTCTGAAACTGCAGGCTGGGCTCAGTGAAGTTGAGGAGTTCAGTGTCAGTGTTCTTAGATGTTACCAAAAGCTTGCTGGTGCTCAAGGGTCCATTGGAATTGGGCATTCTCATTTAACAGCGGGTATAAAGGAGCAGCTAAGAACACAAACCCAGGTCCATAACCTGCTAAAGCCAGCAGTCCCAAGAAACTCTCTATGTTGTCTGCTGTTAAATGGGGGTGGTATCTGCACAACGGTTTGTTTCCTGGGCTCAGTGAGCCATCATTTACCGCGCCTAAGGGAATACCCCAGGAAGATTACTTCTTGCTGGCAAATTTGGGCCTTTTTGTCCGAAGCTCTCTACCCGAGTTGAGCAAGCTCAGATAATAGTGCTTGGGTCTCAGACTCACAGTTTTCTCTGGTGTTGGCTGCCAGTAGCTGGACATCCACATATTGAAGCATAATGACTTCGGGGTGCATAGTTCTGAAGTTGTTGAGATGTCTGTGAAGGGCTTCATCAAAGAGAGTGGGGGAGTTTTTGAACCCCTGTGGGAGTCTAGTCAAAGTTAGTTGACAATTCGTTCTGGTTTCTGGGTCTACCTACTCGAAAGCAAACAGCAACTGACTGTCTTTATGCAGAGGCAAGCAAAAGAAAACATCTTTTAAGTACAGAAGAGTATACCATTTTCACTCGGCCACAGCAAAGAGGTTATTGGGGGTCCAGCATGCTGGGGCTCAGAGCTTACTTGAATAGAGCAAAGAGCCCTGAGAACAGCTTTAACAGAGCTTATATACTTTTCTTGGAGAGGGTAGAAAGGGAAATTTATTGATGGGTCAGGGCGAGTGTGCGGTTTGCGTGCACCCGGGTGAGGGAGTATATTCTGCAGTTTGGCAGTTGGGGATAGCACATTCTGGGAACAAAATTAGCAAACAGTTCTCAAGATTTCAACTGTGGTTTGTTAAGCATACAGAAAAACAGGAAGTGACAAGTGCCTATTTAATTAACCTTTCACCTAAGCAAAATGGAAAGTGAGCATGGATTACTAAAAACAACCATGTCCAGGTTGCCTAATGCTCTCAAATGTCAATCCTATTGGAGGCAACATATGTCTTTCTTCCTAAGATTATATATTCAACCTCAACCATGTTAAAAATGTCTAATCCTATTACATTATACTTTGCCTATTTCCTAATGTCTCTATTGATATCTGCTTTCCTACTTATTTTCCCCAGTTCATCATTGTGACTGACCCTTCACGTGTGCTGACACTGACATTCACTCTCTACCCAAAAATCTATTGCTAAAGAACTTTTGTCCAAATTCCATAATCACTCTTTTTCTAAACCTACAGGCTATCTTCCTAATCCTACCGACTATCCCTTTTTGACTGGATGTTCTCTTCGACATTCAATCATCCAAGGTAGAAGGTCCTATCCCATTTTATATCGATTTATCTGAGACATCTGTGCAGAATGTAATTCAAAGCTAAGTATACCAACCATGGGCCCAATGCACTTCTGGGCTTCAAATCTTACCTAGATTTATATTTTCATACTTATATTTCACCTATATATTCTTGTAAATATTGCAGACTCCCAATACTATTAGTCATCATGCAGAATGATTCCTAACCAAAATCGAACCTGTTATTAACCCTAACCATACAGTGTTCCCTCAGTCTAACTTTACAGAAGAGCAGGCCCAGAGTTGGTCTTTCAATACAGGAATGTAGGGGACCTTCCAGACGCTGAGAAACTCAAAGATCCATGTAGAAATGAACTCTGGAGAAGTTGTAGGCAGCTATGAAGGACCTGAGAGAGAAAAAGTCAACTTCAATGGCAAACAACCTTGTCAGGATGAAGGGTTTTGTCTGTATCAGCCTCTCTGTTCTTAATATAGAGAAGTTTGACCAAACCAGGCCTGTTTGGAGAGCTGTTCCCTGGTGCCTATGGTTGATATACCATTCTAACTTGTGAAAGTGTCACAGTAAGTAGCTGCAGCCTCCATCTCATGGGACACTTGGAAGCAACTCTTAGGACCAAGTGGTTGCCAAGGCAGTGAGCTCATTCAGTTCCTAAAGGAAGTTACCTACATCACTTCCTTGGTGATGGAACTCTCTGAACTTGGGATCCAGGAACCCAGGCACTCAGAGCCAGTTGCAGTACTAGTCCCAGTGGACTCACTTGTTTGGATTTACCAAGGAAAGAGTCAGTCTTTCTTGGTACCTGCTGATGTTAGGATGGAAAAAGCCAGAAGAGCTCTGAAGAGGGGCCTTTACAGAGAAAGCAGGTAGTGGCTAACCGCTGGCTCCACACAACTTCACAGTGTTGGCCAAGGAGACCAGACCTGAGACAGGACAGGCCATTTCAAAAAAACATAGTAGGGCCCACCAGTCATAGGACACTCTGGATAGTCACAGACATACTAGGGGTAAGGTGGTGCCTTTGTGGGTGTGGGTGTGAGTTTGTGGTTTTGTCTCATGTTCTGAGAATAGGTAAGAAAGGCGGTTTGTTTGGTTTTGAGTGGACAAATTCTAGTATGTCTTATGACAAGGTGAGTTTTTCTATATCTGTGTATCCCACTGTGTCCTTCGTTGTAGACATTAGAAAAGAGAATGCATCACGGATGTGTCCTGTCTAGTAGAAAGCTTCCCAGCATTCATCCTACCCTATTTATGAATGGACTGTCACTTGCCTTAGGGATGGGCAACACCTACTTCCTTCCTAAGTCCATGTTTTCATCAGGAATTCTGGTCACTCTGCAAAATAGGCTCATGGTTTTGTGTGCAAGATATGTACCACCTCCAAGCTCTGGGACATGGCCATGCACTGGATAGCTGAAGGGAATGGGGAGCATCTCAGAAATCTCAGATATCAGTGTGACCAGGAAAATATCAGTGGAGAAACCCTGCTTTGCGCCTTTTGCTTACTTATTGTTTTGTTGCCCTGTATCTCAGGAAGGTTTTTGCCTCAAGCCACCACTTTGTGAAGCGTGAAGAAAACAGTTTTTAAATGGAATTGAATAGGCATCACCTGTGGCTCTTTGCTTAATTGCTTTGGAAAGGGACTTGTCTAAATCAGGTTCTTGGCCCTGTGTGAGGCCGTGGCTTAGATTCTCAGCACCTGATGGATCCAAAGAATGATCCCATGTGTATATCCAAAACCAAAATAGCAAAAAGTTCAGTCATTGTGGATGAAGTCTCTTGCCTTCCTCTGTTAGGTTACTGATCTCCATCAAGTGAGAATAGGGATCCTTTCTTTCAAATGAGCTCTTCAAAGCCCTGCAGAGGCTAGCCCATAGGTGCTTGGGTTTTCTCATGACTCCATATCACATTAAGAATCTATACCTGACAGTCATTAGGCCTCAAATTGGACAAGCAGTGCAGTATTAAAAGCAAGCCTATTTGACCACTCCTGGTTCACAGAAAGGGTGTCCAGCCCACCATGACTTTAGCCAAATGAGGGGCAAGGGACCTTATTTTGGACACTGTCTTGGGCTGCACCCCTCATGGAAAACTCCAGCCATAGGTAATGATGAGTGTCTATGTGGAAGAATATGAGGGCGATGAAGGAGTGTTTTGGTTTTAATTGTGGTCATTTGCGTGGCAGTTGAATGAGATGACTGTGTCCATCTGGGCTTGAACTCTGGAGTGATTCCCCTTAGAAAATGAGTTCTGGTACTGAACTCAGAGAAGTATTGTCAGGAATTTTGTTGGGATTTTAGCAGGCCACGCATGAGAGTCACCCTTGGAAACTGAGATCTAGGCCCAGGGTGGCTTTCCACAGAGCACTGGGTATCTCAGCCAGGATATCACATAATTTTATTCTGAAAGACTTGGCAGCCATAGTTGAGAGTCAAAACGCACATGGACCTTACATTGTAGAACTCAATGTGCCTGGCTTCATGTGACCATTGGCCACTCTTTGGGAAGCCTTGTCTGTGAGAGTCCTCCAGAGCTTTCATTGAAATGAGCTTCCTCAACACTTAATGGTCCCTGAATGATTTGAACCCACAGTGCCTCCAACCTCATCCTTGAAAAACGGGGAAGATATATACCATGAAATGTTTTAAATTCCCATGACCAGGTGGCACTTGAGAACCTTTGGATGTCCTGTTGCTGATCTTGAGTGTTCCAGAAAAAGCATTGATTGACTGTGTTTCATTTAAATGGTGTAGAACAGAGATGCCAGTAAGTTGGAGCCTCCTGAGTAGTGGGCCTATTGCAGTGGTGTGCAAGTGTGTGATAAAGCATTTGTGGTGGGGCCATGTGAATGTACTATTGGCTTCTTAATGGCTTTTGACTGACATGGTGCAGCCAGCAGACCCTTATATGTAAAGACATCTTGTTATTTGGAGAGATTTCAGGGCAATTTTCAGAATCAGGTTGCTATGGACAAGGGGGCAAGCTATGTTGGATAGAAGCCTGGTTGGTGCTTTCTCCTGCAGATCCTGACCCACCACACATGACAGAACTCCCTCCAGCACTGTCTCCCAGTTGAACTTGTTGTATTTCATGAAGCGAATACCAAAGTCCCAGTGCAGCACCATTAAAACCACGAAAAGTGGAGGAATTCAAAATAGCTTCACAGTCCACATGGGAAGAAACTTAGCCTCCAGTGGCACCAGTTTACCTACAAAGAGAGAATTCAGCAATGATGCCTCAAGTTCAATGTAAAATAAGAAACCATGTCCTCCAGGTCACATAGATGCAGACCCAGCTTTGATGGTCTCACTAGAAAGGAAGCTAATGCTCCTGACAATAGCATATATTTCAAGTGCCCAACCTTGGAGGCAGTTTCTCAAAAAGTCTATAGGCCAACAGAGCTCCATGTTTGTGGAGTGTTTACCCACACAGGTAATGTCAAGTCATTGTTCTGGATGAGAGTGGGAATATTTTGTGTAGCACATATTGCATACACATTGGATTCCTTATCTAATTTTCCATTCGAAATACTGAAACCCTGTCACTAACACATACCCTACTAGACTCTGACTACTAATCCTAATATGAGGGAGAAAAATAACCCAAACAGAATAGGAATACAAGCAGATCAGAGGAGGCGTGGTGTATATTTGGACTTTCCTTTTGCATTTCATAGGGTAGGAGTTATATATCTAGTCAATTTTTTGTTGGAATAGTTCTCCATGTGTTTTAAAGTTAAGAAATATGTGAATTCTTGTCTCCGTTTCTCTGTAGCTTATTCAGCACATGTATATTTATATGCACATATAGAATCCTTCCTGGTATGAAACATACATACTTGTGAGGTGGCTGACTTGGCAGATACAAATTGTGAGAAGAGATCACTGCTCCTAAACAGTGTTGGAACTGAAAATTCAACCTATAGGTTAGCTTCCTAGTTGAATGACACTATACGTAAATCCATGATCAGTAAAAAGAATATTTTTGGATCTGTGGATAACATATATTTCTTGGTGAATTTCGATTGGCATATATATTGCTCTTTTTAATATCTCTGTGTGTGTGTTTGTGTGTGTGTGTATATATATATACACACACACACACACGAGAAGTATATATATATATATATATATATATATATATATATATATATATATGTATATATATATTCTCCAGATTTTTCAAAATATGAAATATATGTGTCTTATACCCACTCCGTAAATTCATTCATGTTCATGTATATGGATTTATAATGAACTTTTCACAAGATTATTCTCAGAAATATTCATCCACCTGAAATACATATTTGTTTCCAGTACTGAAAACTAACTTCAGTTAATGTTGCATACAAATACTAATATTTATACAGTAACTGAACAGTTTAACATCAATGCAAGTGGATTCCTATGGGACATGTTGTGTATTTTAATGTTCATTTTTATTCAACAATGGTACATTTCTATTTCTTCAATTTATGCACATCATAGGATATATATTTCATCCACCAGTTAGCAAACTTATAGGCATTTGTTTCACTTTCAATCACTTCCTGCTTCAGAACACATGGATTCCTCTGTGTTTTTTGAATGGTCTTTTCATGAGACTTTTTTCCAAACACATTATTTTAAATTTCCATACTCAGTTTTGAAGCAAAACTCACAGACTCTTCATGATAAACCATAAACCTAATATTACCTTTAGATGTATCAGTGGTTGGAATGAATGTATGTGTATCAATATAAGATTTCCTGTATATTTTCAGATATAAATTGAATGCATTATTTAAATTTGGAACCCATTATATTATTTATTCATAGTATGGTATATTCTTGCATTATCTCTATATTCATAGTCACAGGGTACACCTATTTGTACACCCAATACTAATTTGTGCATCTTCAAAATATTGCTCCCAGAAATGGTGGAAGATATACCCAAGTCACATTATCTACATGTACATTTTATCACAGTAATATTCTGGACACGAAAAGCAAAGGTCACACTTATTATTTTACCAATGTAGTGGTCAGGCGAGTGTTGGAGGAAGAGACCACAAGAGACTGTCTCATGCAACAGCCAAGGGTTTATGGGGGTCCAGCATGCTGGGGCTCAGAGCTCCCTTGAATAGAGCAGAGAGCCCTGAAAACAGCTTAAGCAGAGCTTATATACTTTCCTTGGAGAGGGCAGGGAGGGAAGATTATTGATGGGTCAGGGCGAGTGGGCAGTTTGCATGCAAATGGGTGAGAGAGTACATTCTGCAGTTTTGCAGTTGGTACCGCACATTCAGGGAACAAGATTAGCAAACAGTTCTCAAGATATCCACAATGTTTTGTTAAGCACACCAAAAAATTGGAAGTGACAAGTACCTATTTTATTAACCTTTCATTCCCCACTTCTTCTTTTGGTCACTTTTAATCATAAAAGTGATCATTGGGGGTGTCACATTTTATGTCTGCTAGTGTGGTATATTGTTTTCTTATTACCATAAGTTTAACTTGTCCAATTTGAGCTTGGAAAAAGGAAACTACACGGTTGAGCAAACAGGGTCTCACAGTTAGCAATAATATGAGGTTTATTAATGGACCAACCAGGGCTGATAAATGCGGAGTTAACCAGAGGGACTCTGTGAACCAAGACTCAAACCACGCTTTTGGGGCCTCTCTCTCTTGTTGATGCTCTACAAGGCATCTTCTTAATTTAATCATAGATTCTTTTCCAACTCCAGTATGGTCAGCATAATAACAACATTCCTCACTCAATGCAGGACAAAGGCCCCTTCTCTCAAGAAGAGGAGGTCGAACCCTCGCCTGTTCTGTAAAACAACTTGAGAGAGAGAGGTTAAAGATTCCTGTAAAGCTGTGATGGAGGTTTTTAATATCTTTAAGTTTTGGTCTATTGCTACTTCTAATTGTGTCATTTGTTGTGTCCCATGGTCTAGGGCAGTGGTTCCTGTGCCCACCGCTGCAGCAACTCCTATTCCTAATAGGATGGAGAAGGTGAGGGACACGGTTTCCTGGTGGAACCAGGTTGTATGCCCCCCTATTGGAACTTTAAATGATCCTGCGTCATGATAGAGGACTCTGGGAAACATCTGCACCATTACATACTTAATCACATCTGTTGATCATTTTATGAAAACATAAACAATGTTTAAGTATATAGAATTATACTGTTGTAAGGACGGACAAGGCAAGGCACCTAAGATAGCACAGAAGACAGGGAAACAGTCCTATTTGGTTTTAACTGGATTTAGAGGGCATTGCTTCTGTTGTAATCTTTTAATCCCCTGAACCCCAAGTTTAGGTAGTTTCAGAATTTTGTACCCAACATGTAACGTAAGGGGCTCAGAAATTCACAGTCTGCAGAAGTTCACAAAAAGCAGTTTTTGTTTCTGTTTTTTTCCTCTGCTCTGGGAAAGTTAACTTTTAAAGGACACCTGTTAGGGGGAGAGCTTTTTTCTTCTCTTTTTTTTTTTCTTCCTGCCAGCTGTTACCATGGAGCCCAGTTGGTAACTTCTTTATCTTAGAAATGTAGCCATCTCTGGAAGCCCCAGCTCAAAGCCAGAAGCCTTGTTCACATATTTTGTGAAAAAATAGTAAGGGGGTGTCTAGCTTAGGAGTGCTGATTTTTCCAGCCAGTGGCCAAGTAGAACAGAGCAACACAAAAAGAGGAAGTTTATCTACACTGAACTCTTGTATAGAGCCTCTGTTGCTGAAAGTCCTAAAGTCAGGCATGATCAAGGCTTCTGGAGAAGGCCATTTAAGATTTTTCTGTGGCATTGGAACAGAGGGAAAGACAAGGAAGGCGGGGGGTGAGAGCAGCTCCGTGGTTCTGAGAATGAGAAAAAAGAGATATAAAAGAATAATAGGAAAGGGGTTTGGGATTTTCCTGGCAATAAAACTTGAGCAGTAGAACAGGTAGAGCAGAGGGGAAGACGGGAGTGAGTATCCCAAAAAGCCTGTGAGGGACTTTAAATTCTTCGTAACCTGTTTTCAGTGATGACAAAGCAACTTTAAAGGCCATTTTCATTACATCTTGGATAGGCGTCTGAGGGCACTCCTCAGCTGGTTTGAGCTTTGTGTTAGCTGGTAAGAGGACCTGGTGGGACCCGGTGCGTGCACTGACAGGAGAAGAGAGGAGTGAGTGGGTGGAAGGGTACCTCAGTACCTGCTACCTCAGCAAGGAGGCAATGGTACGAGAACCAGCGGAGGTTTTTGTTTTTGATCTAGTAATTGGAGGGGAGAAATCAGGTTGCTCATGTGGGAGTGACTGCAGAGAGTCTGGAGCAGAAGGCGGGGGGGTGAGGATGTGTTGGAGAAGCATAGTTCAGGATATGAGCAAAGGAGGGAAAAGGCCTAAACATAGGGGAATTTCCTTGGAAGGAAATTCCCAATTGATTGATCTTTTTGAACACTTGCCGAAGTTGAAAAAGTCACACAGAATTTGAGGATCTGGAGACCCCTCTGGGGGCCATCAGTTTTGGTTGTCTAATTGGTAATATGGCCAATGCTGTGTACTGAATTTGATGAGGAGTTTGGGTTCCACCAGGCAGCCCCTGTATGCTCACATCCCCATTATTTTTAGAAGAAGTCCGCTTTACCCCCACACAGCCATAGCTGTTTGTGGCTTTGATAGTCTGCCGGGCAAACATAGTAATCTAGGCTAGCCAACCTGCATCTGGCTTGCGTGTCCCTAGATCCATAATGTTTGTTTCCATTATCTGTGGTACAGAAGGGATTTAATGGAATTTTAGTTGGATCCTCTGCATCAGAGATATCCCAATATGAAAGACGTTTAGCCAGCTGACAAATGTCTGGGTGGAGAGATGGCCACCAGGTCCCTAAGGGGGCTGTATGCGAGATAGACCATTCTTCTTGTCTAGTAGGATTTGTGATCAGCCATCGCTGATGAACGGGCTGATGAGGGTAAGGACTCCTGGTGGACAAGGGGAGAGTCTATAGCCTTATCCACATGGCGAATATGCAATTTGAAAGGGTTTCCAGTCTTTTCCAGTTTCCAGCCAGAGTCTGGACAGGGTGCAGTCTTGAGATAAGAATTAGGATCCAGGAATTTATTCCGTCTACCTTTACCACTGTAGGTTTTATAAGTAGCACCTGGTATGGTCCTGTCCAGCGGGGTTACAGGAATGACACCTGATGTTGTCTTATGTAGAGGATGTCTCTTATTTGATATCGATGTGGAGTCCCCTCTTCACCAGGTTGGTAGGCAGTGGCCAGCTGTTTCAACAGGTATTGCTGAGGTCTTTCAAGAGCTTTAAGTCTGTCAAATAAGGGGTTGTGGAAGGGATCATTAGGTCTTAGAGTTGGGGTTAGGTCCCTTACTGGAGGGGGGGCTCCATAAAGAATTTCATAGGGGGTGAGGTTACACAAAGAAATAGAGGGAGTATTTCTTGCATGAAACAGTGCTTAAGGCAGGAGCATAGTCCAATCTTTTATGCCGCTCTCTAAGCTTAATTTCGTTAAGGTCTCTTTAATGGTTCTATTTATTTTTTTTACCTGTCCTGAGCTATGGGGTCTATAAGCACAATGTAACTTCCAATTTATCCCCAGTGTCCTGGCTAATCCCTGACTTACCTGGGCCATGAACGCCGGGCCATTATCAGACCCTATTACCTTAGGCAGGCCGTGTCTTGGAAAAATATCTTTCAGGATCTTCTTGACCAACATTTGTGCCTTTTTTTGTGGGGAAGGCTTCAATCCATCCTGAAAATATATCTACAAAGACTAGGAGATATTTAAGTCCATACCTTGCTGGCTTCATTTCAGTAAAGTCCACTTCCCAGAATTGTCCTGGTCTGGTTCCTAATAGGTGCTTTCCTGCGGAAAGCTTGGAAAGATAAGCATTAACCTATTGACAGACCGGACAGGCTTTTGTTACCTGTTCAGTTATTTCTTTTTGCTGTGAGTGGGTTAGTGGAAAACTCTGTTCTTGATCCTTCAGGAATGCCTGCAGTTTCTTTGAACCAAGGTGTGTAAATTAATGTACAGTTTTAACGTAGTGTAGGGCTTTCTGAAATTGCAAGCTTGGCTCAGTCAAGTTGAGGAATTCAGTGCCAGTGTCGTTAGATGTTATAAAAAGCATTCTGGTGCTCAGGGGTCCATTGGATTTGGGCATCTCCCTTTAACAGCGGGTATAAAGAAGAAGTAAAGGACACAAACACAGAAATCCATAACCTGCAAAACCCAGTAGTCCCACGAAACTCTCTGTGTTGTCTCTGCTAGATGGGGGTGGTATCTGCACAACCGTTTGTTTTCTGGGCTCAGTGAGCCATCGTTTACTGCCCCTAAGGGAATAGCCCAGGAAGATTACTTCTTGCTGGCAAATTTGGGCCTTTTTGGCAGAAGCTCTATACCCGAGTTGAGCAAGCTCATATAATAGTGCTTGGGTCCCAGACTCACAGTTTTCTTTGGTGTTGGCTGCCTGTAGCAGGTCATCCACGTATTGAAGCTGGGTGACTTTGGGGTGTGTAGTTCTGACGTTGTTGAGATCTCTGTGGAGAGCTTCATCAAAGAGAGTGGGAGAGTTTTTGAACCCCTGTGGGAGTCTAGTCCAAGTTACTTGATCAGACTTTCCAGTTTCTGGGTCTACCCACTAGCAAGCAAACAGCAACTGACTATCTTTATGCAGAGATAGCATCTTTTAAGTCCAGAACAGTATACCATTTCTGCTCAGGGTTCAGAGTGATAAGCAGATTGAACGGATTAGTTACCGTGGAGTGAATGTCCTGCACTCTGTTATTAATCTCTCTTAGGTCTTGAACGGGGGATAGTCCCCGGTTCCTGGCTTTTTTTACTGGGAGCATGGGAGTCTTCCAGGCCGATTGAAAGGGCCTTAGGACCCTAAGGCCAGATATTTCTGAGTATGGCGCCTTATCCCATCTTTAGCTTTTTTGCTCAGAGGATATTGTTTGACATTGATTGGGGAGGCTGAGGTTTTTAACTCCACTGTTCTTGGAGGTTGTTTCAAGGCTACGCCTAACCCAGCAGTTTTTGCCCAGGCATCTGGGTAATCTGTTATCCATTTCTGGGGTAGCTTGCTTGTTTGATCAGTTTTGGGGGGTGTGAAGAGTGGATGTTCATCTTCTAATGACATTTATAAAGCCAAGACTATATGAGTTTTTACTGAAGGATTTAGAAATTTCATTTTGGGGCCTTCGGGGTTAAAAGTTGTTTTGGCCTGGAGCTTACTGAGCAGATCTCTGCCCATCAATGGGGCAAGGCATTCTGGGATTACTAGGAAGGAGTGATGGATTTTTCCTTTCCCCATGTCCATGGTCCTCTTAGTTGTCGATGTCTGATATTTACTGCCATTAGCCCTTTGAACTAGAGACATTTTTTTTGATTGTGTGCCCAGTGGGGCCTTAAGGGCTGAGTATACTGCTGCTGTATCCACTCCAAAGTTTACTGGGGTCCTCTCCACTTCAAAAGTTACCCTGAGCTTGGGGAAGGGATTTGAGCCCGGACGTTCTTAGTCATCCTCCTGAGTCAGAATGGCTGGCTGTCGTGGCTGTCTCTTTTCTAGGGCACTCTTTGGCCCAGTTTCCTTTTTCTTTACAGTAGGCACATTGATCTGAGGCCAGGGGTGGCCTCTGGGGTGCGCCCAGGTTTCCGTTCCTGTCTCCCTGTTTGTTAATTTCTGGCCTATTTATTGTTGTGATCAGGACCTTAGTCAATGCTTTAGTCTGTCTTTTGCATCTCTCATCTTCCCTTTGCTCCCTTTCTTACTCTTTGTTTCTCTCTTATAGTATACTTTCTCGGCTTCTCTGACTAAATCTCCCAAAGTCATATCTTGTAATCCATCTAAGAGTTGTAACTTTCTTTTAATATCCAGGGCAGCTTGCCCAATGAAGGCCATCATGACAGATGCCTTTTGATCCTCTGCCTGAGGATCAATAGGAGTAAATCTCCTATATGCCTCCATAATTCTCTCTAGAATCATAAAGGGATATTTATCAGGCCCTTGAATTATCTCTCTTACCTTGGCCAAATTAGTTGGTTGCCTAGCGGCCGATTGGAAACCCACTATTAGGGCCTGGCAATAAGTGGACAGATGCTCCCTACCTTCAAAGGTGTTGGGGTCTCAGTTGGGTCAATTCAAGGGGAAGCTGGCTTTGATTATGTTGGGAAGTTGTGTTGGTCACCCATCTGGTCCGAGAATATTTTTTTTAGCTTCCAAGAGGTTTTTCTCTCATTCCTCTGTCATGAAGAGAGTCCCTAGGATTTGTTGGCAGTCATTCCAAGTAGGCAAGTGTGAAAACCCCAGGGAGTTCTTTGAGTTCTTTTAGCCGGGCCAGCTTCCTCCAGGGAAGGAGGGGCTGTGTGTGACGCGGGGGAGTCATCTGGAGGGCGCTGGGCTGGCCTAACTTCCTCCAATGGCAGAGAAGCTGAGTCAGCAGGGGAATCACTTAGAGGTTGTTGGGGGTTGGGGACAAGGGCAGGGGAAAAGAAGGAGGAGGAGAGTCCAGTAGAATCTTCAGACTCAGGGAGAACAGTGGGTGGAGGAGGAGGAGCAGAGGGTTTGAGAGATAGAATCGTGGTGGAAGGAGTAGGAGCGTAGGCAGGGACAAGGAAAGGCTTCACCCATGGAGGAGGAGATTTGCAGAGGTCCTGCCAAGTTAAGATATATGGCTGTTGATCTGGATGGCTATGTGGCCTCAGCTGAAAGACAATATCTCTGATTTTTCAAATTAGTCGGAAGTAGAAACATCCTTCTGGGGGCCATCCAACTCCAAAGGTGTCATTCTGAGGCACAGAGAGTCTGCCAGGTCCAGCGTTTTAATGAAAAAGAAAGATTCTGGGCCCTTAAGCAGACTTTGGTCCAGTGATCAAGGGTCAGGGAGAGAGGTGTTGAAGTGCTCCATCCCAAAATGAGAGATACACAAACAGTGAAAGCAACGACATACTACACAGACAAGACAAGACAATAAAGACAGACAATGGACGTCCAATACTGAGACAAGGACTGAGTAGCCCTCAAAACCTGATGGGCAGGCAATACAGAATCCGAAACAAAATATCACTGAGTCGAGGAGACTATTGTTCCTTGAATTCCTGAGTCCTCTGGGCCATCCCCCAAGGATGTGGCCTGTGGCTCTGTGACACGTCTGTCAGCCACCGTCAGAGAGAGCTCATGCTCATCACCGATAGAGATTTTGCAAAACCATAACCTGAAACCTGAAACCAGAAAGAGTCACCTTACTTACCCTGAAAGGAGCCCCTTGGGGGTCTTTCGTCCGCCGCTGCTGGATCTCGCTGGTGCCTCCAGATGTAAAGATCGGGTGAGCGACGGAGGAAGAGACCACCAAGGGAATGTCTCATGCAACAGTAAAGGGTTTATTGGGAGACCAGCTCTCTGGGGCTCAGAGGTCACTTGAATAGACCAGAGAGCAATGAAAACAGCTTAAGCAGAGCTTATATACTTTCCTTGGAGAGGGCAGGGAGGGAAGTTTATTGATGGGTCAGGGCAAGGGGGCGGTTTGCGTGCAAACGGGTGAGGGTGTGTATTCTGCAGTTTGGCAGTTGGGGACAGCACATTCTAGAAACAAGATTAGCAAACAGTCCTCAGGATTCCAACAGTGTTTTGTTAAGCATACAGAAAAACAGGAAGTGACAAGTACCTATTTTATTAACCTTTCACCAATGCCTAAATGGAATGTGAGCATGGTTTACTAAAAACATCCATGTCCACGTTGCCTAATGCTCTCAAATCAATCTTATTTGTGACTACATATTTGTTTCTTCCTAAGATTATATATTGAACCTCAACCCTGTTGAAAATGACTAATCCTATCACTCACTTTGTATTTTGCCTGATTTCCTAATGTCTCTATTGATATCTGCTTTCCTACATATTTTCACGAGTTCATCATTGTGACTGACTCTTCACATATGCTGACATTTACATTCACTCTCTATCCGAAATCCTATTGCTAAAGAACTTTTAGTCCAAATCCTATACTCACTCTTTTTTTCTAAATCTACTGACTATCTTCCTAATCCTACCAACTATACCTTTTTGACTGGATGATCTCTTCTACAATCAATCATCCAAGGTACAAGGTCCTAAGCCATTGTATATTGATTTATCTGAGACATCTATGCAGAATATAATTCAAAGCAAAGTATTCCAATCAACAGCCCAATGCCCTTCTTGGATTCAAATCTTATCTAGATTTCTGTGTTCATACATATATTTCACCAATATATTCTTGTAAATATCGCAAGTTCCCAATACCATTGTTTGTTCCTCAGTATGATTCCTAACCCAAATCGAACCTGTTATTACCCTAAACATACACTGTTCCCTCAAACTAAGTTTACAGATGAGCTGGGACAGAGTTTGTCTTACAATAGTAATGTAGGGGATCTTCCACCTGCTGAGAACATCAAAGTTCCAGGCAGAAATGATACCCTGGAGAAGTTGCAGGCAGCTATGAAGGACCTAAGAGAGCAAAAGTCATATTCCATGGCAAGTATGAAGGGATGTGTCTGAATCAGCCTCTCCTTTCCTATTGTAGAGAAGACTGATCAAACCATGCCTGTGTGGAAAGCTGTTCTCAGGTGCCTATGCTTGATATACCATTCTAACTTGTGAAAGTGTCACAGGAAGTAGGAGCAGCCTCCATCTCATGGGACCCTTGGAAGCAACTGTAAGTACAAAGTGGTGGCCAAGGCAGTGACCTCATTCAGTTCCTGAAGGAAGTGATCTCACCTCACTTCCTTGGTGATGGAAATCTCTGGACTTGTGATCCAGGAAGCCAGGCACCCAGAGCCAGTCCCAGTCCCAGTTCCAGTGGTCTCACTTGTTTGGATTTACCAAGGACAGAGTCAGTCTTCCTTGGTACCTACTGAGATGAGGATTGTCAAATGCCAGAAGAGCTCTGAAGAGGGACCTTTCCTGAGAAAGCAGGTATTGGTTCACCACTGGCTCCTGAAAACTTCACATAGTTGCCCAAGGAGACCAGATCTGAGACAGGACAGGCCATTTCAGGGGAACATAGTATGACCCACCAGTTAGAGGACACTCTGGATAGTCACAGACCTACTTGTTTTAAGGAGGTGCCTTTTTGGGTGTGGGTGTGAGTTTGTGGTTTTCTCTCAAGTTCTGAGAATAGGTAGGAAAGGCTCTTTGTTTGGATTAGAGTGGACTGTTTCTAGTAAGTCGTTTGACAGGGCTAGTGTTTCTATGTCTGTGTATCCCACTGTGTCTGTGGTTGTAGACATTAGAAAAGAGAATGCATCAATGCATGAGTCCTGTCTAGTAGGAAACTCTCCAGTATTCATTCTGCCTAATTGATGAATGGACTGTGGTGTGCCTTATGGATAAACAACACCTACTAACTTCCTAAGTTCCTGTTTTCTTCCTGAATTCTGGCCACTCTCTAGTATAGGCTCATGGTTTTGTGTCCAAGATATGTACCATCTCCAAGCTATGTGACATGTCCATATACTTGAGAGC
Source organism: Callospermophilus lateralis (assembly GCF_048772815.1). Taxonomy (NCBI): domain Eukaryota; kingdom Metazoa; phylum Chordata; class Mammalia; order Rodentia; family Sciuridae; genus Callospermophilus; species Callospermophilus lateralis. The sequence goes on from NC_135319.1 coordinate 9,823,031, forward strand.
TGTAGAGAATGGGAACATCTTAGAAAACTCAGATATTTGTGTGACCAGTATACTCTCAGTGGAGAAACCCTACTTTGGTTCATTTGCTTACCTATGGTTCTGTTGCCCTGAATTTCAGGAAGGTCTTTGCCTCAGGCCACCCCTTTGTGAAGCCTGAATAAAACAGTTTTCAAATGGAAATAAATGGGCATAACCTGTGGCGCTTTGCTTAATTGCTTTGGGAAGGGATGTGTCTGAATCAGCCTCTTGGCCCTGTATGAGGTTGTGGCTTAGATTCTCAGCACATGATGGATCTAAAGATAGATTCCATGTGTGCAATCAAAAGCAAAATGGCCAAAAATCTGTCATTGTTGATTAGTCTCTTGTCTTCCTCTGTTAGGTTCCTGACCTCTATCAAGTGAGAATAGGGATCATTTGGGTCAAATGAGTTCTTTGAAGCCCTGAAGAGATGCTTGTGTTTTCTTATGACTCCAAATCACATAAAAAATCTATCGCTGAGAATCAGTAAGCCTCAAATTGGAGAAGCAGAGCAGTATTAACGGCAGGCCTATTGGATCACTCCAGGTTCACAGGAAGGGTGTCCATGCCACCTTGACTTTAGGCAAATGAGGGGTAAGGGTGATTTTTTTGGACACTCTTTTGGGATGTGTCCCGCTTTGGAACCTCCAGCCACAGGTTATGATGAGTGTCTATATTTAATAAGATGAGGGCCATGTGGGAGTATTTTGGTTTAAATTGTGGTCATTCGTGTGGCAGTTGGAAGAGATGACTGGATCCACCTAGGCTTGAACTCTGGTGTCATTCCCCTGAAAGACTGAGTTCTGGATCAGACATCAAAGAAGTATTGCCATGAATTGTGTTGGGATTTTCGGAGGCCACACATGAGATTCACCCTTGGAATCTGAGAACTAGGCCCAGGGTGGCTTTCCACAGAGCACTGGAAATCTCAGCCAAGATATCATATAATTTTATTCTGAAAGACTTTGAAGCCATATTTACTAGTCAAAACACACATGGACCTCAATTGTAGACCTCAGTGGGACTGGATTCTTGTGACCTTTTGGCCACTCTTTGGGAGGACTTGCCTGTGAGAGCTCTCCAAAACTTTCATTGAAATCAGCTTCCTCACCATTGAATGATTCCTGAATGAATTGAAACCCACAGTGCCTCCAACTTCATCCTTGAAAATTGGCTAGATAAATACCATAAAATTTTTGAAATTCCAATGACCAGATGGCACTGAATAAACTTTGGATGTCCTGTTGCTGATCATGACTGTACCAGACAGTGCCTTGATTGACTGGATTTCATTAAAATTGTGGAGAACAGAGATGCCATTAAGTTGGTGCCTTCTTAGTAGTGGGACTAGAGCAGTGGTGAGCAAGTGTGTGATAAAACATCTGTTGTGGGGTCATGTGGATCTGCTATTGGCTTCCAAATCACTGTGACTGACATGGTTCAGCTAGCAGACCCTTATATGTACAGACATCTTGTTATATGGAGAGGTTTCAGGGCAATGTTCAGAATCAGGTTGCTATGGTCAGGGGGGCAACCTATGTGGTATACAAGCCCTGTTGGTGCATTCTCCTGCAGACCCTGACCCACCACATTTGACAGAACTTCCTCCAGCACGGTGTCCCAGTTGAACGCCTTGTATTTCCTGAAGCAAGTACCAAACTCCGAGTGCAGCAGCAAGAAACACTCTGAAAAGTGGAGGATGATGAAATGGCTTCACAGTCCACGTGGGGAGACACTTAGCCCCCAGTGGCCACAGATTACATACAAAGAGAGAATTCAGCACTGCTGCCTAATTTTCATTGTAAAATAAGAATCCATATCCTCCAGGTCACATAGATGCAGACCCACCTTTGATGCTCTCACTACAAAGAGAATTCAGCACTGCTGCTTCATGTTCATTGGGAAATTATAACCATGTCCTCCAAATCACAGAGAGGCAGACCCAGCTTTAATGGTCTCACTAGAAAGGAACCTAAAGCTCCTGACAACAACATGTATTTCAAGTCCCCAACCTAAAGGCAGTTTCTCCAGACGTCTTTAGGCAGGCAAATCTCCATGTTTGTGGAGTTTTTACACTGTCCCTTATTTTTGGAAACTGTTCCATCATCTCCAAGGTTGTGATCTCCTGAGCATTTCTTATTTCAGATATGTATTCAAAGATTTTCTAACTCTTCTCCTCTAATTGTGTCCTACTTGGGGCGAAGGTAATGTCAAGGCATTGTTCTGGATGAGAGTAGAAAAATTTTTTGTGTAGCACATATTTGATAGACATTGGATTCTTCTTCCTATTTTCCATTCGAAATACTGAATCCCTGACACTAACTCATACCCTATTAGACTCTGACTACTAATCCTAATATGATGGAGAAAAATACCCAAGCAGAATGAAAATGCAAGCATTTCAGAGAAGGCATGGTGTATAGTAGGACTTCCCTCTTGCATGATAAAGGGTAGGTTTTATAAATCTAGTCAATTTTTAATTGAAATAGTCCTCCATGTGTTTTTAAAGTTAACAAATATGTGAATTCCTGTCTCCCATTCTCTGTAGCCTACTCAGCACATGTATTTTTATATGCACATATAGAATTCTACCTGGTATCACACGTACATTTTTATGAGTTGGCTGACTTGGCAGAAACAAATTGTGAGAAGATATCTCTCCTCCTAAACGCTGTTGGAAATGAAAATTCAAACTATGGGTGAGCTTCCTAGTAGAACAATGTTATACATAAATCCATGTTTAGTAAAATAAATAATTTTGCATCTGTGGAAGATTTATATTACATGATGAATTACGATTGGCATATATATATTGATACTTTTTAATGTATTTTTTGTGGTTTTTTAATATATATAAATATATATATATATATATATATATATATATTTTCACACTCTTCACATTTTATAAAATATGAAATATATGTGTCTTATATAACTCCGTAAATTCATTCATGTTCATGTATGTGGATTTATAATCAACTTTCACAAGATTATTCTCAGAAATACTCATTCACCTGAAATACATATTTGTTTCCCAGTTCTGAAAAGTAACTTCAATAAATGGTGCTTACAAATCCTAATATTTCTAGAGTAAATGACCCAGTTTAACATCAATGCAAGTAGATTCCTATAGGACATGATTTCTATTTTGACATTCATTATAATTCAACACTGGTACATTACTATTTCTTCAGGTTTTGCACATCATAGGATATATATTTCATCCACAAGTTCACAAATTTATAGGAATTTGTTTCACTTTCAGTCACTTCCTGCTTCATAACACATGTATTCCTCCATGTTACTTGACTGGTCTTTTCATGAGACTTCTTTCCAAACACATCATTTTTGATTTCCATAATCAATTTCGAAGCTAAACTCACACACTCTTCAAGAAAAACCATAACATTAATATTACCATTAGATGTATAGCTGGTTGGAATGAATGTATGTATATCAATAAAAGATTTTCTGTATATTTTCACATTTCAGTTCAATGCATTATTTAATGTTGGAACCAGTTATGTTATTTATTCACAGTATGGTCTATTAATGCATTATCTCTATATTCAAAGACACAGTGTACACCTCTTTGTCCCCCCAATACTAATTTATACCTCTTCAAAATATTGCTCCCAGAAATGGTGGAAGAATTAGTCATATCACCTTATCTATGTATATATTTATATATATATTTTTTATCACAGTAATATTCTGGACACAAAAAGCAAAGGTGACAATCATGATTTTATCAAACCCTAAATGGAAAGTGAGCATGGATTACTAAAACAACAATGTCCAGGTTGCCAAATGCTCTCAGATGTAAATCCTATTGGTGACTACATATTTGTTTCTTTCTAAGATTATATATTATACCTCGAGCCTGTTGAAAATGTCTAATCCTATCACTCACTTTATACTTTGCCTGATTTCCTAATATCTCAATTGATATCTGTTTTCCTACATATTTTCCCCAGTTCATCATTGTGTCTGACACTTCACATTTGGTGACATATACATTCACTGTCTACCCTAGACCCTATTGCTAATGAAATTTTGGTCCAAATCCTATACTCACTCTTATTTCTAAACCTACTGACTATCTTCCTAATCCTACTGACTATTGCATTTTGACTCGATGTTCAATTCGACAATCAATAGTCCAAGGTATAAGGTCCTAAGCCATTGTATTTCAATTTATCTGAGACATATATACAGAAAATTATTAAAACCTAAGTATCCCACTCAAGGGCCCAATGCCCTTCTCGTTTCAAATATTACCTAGATTTCTGTTTTTATACTTATATTTCAGCTATATATTCTTGTAAATATCACAGGTTCCCAATACCATTATTCATCTGGCAGAGAGATTCTTAACCCAAATCAAACATGTTATTAACCCTAAACATACACTGTTCCCTCAATCTAACTTTACAAAAGAGGAGGGACAGAGTTGGTCTTACAATACTGGAATGTAGGGGATCTTCCACCTGCTGAGAACATCAAAGGTCCATGCAGAAATGACCCCTGGAGAATATATAGGCAGCTATGAAGGACATGAGAAAGCAAAAGTCAAATTCTATGGCAAACAACCTGGTCATGATGAAGGGATGTGTCTGAATCAACCTCTAAATATAGAGAAGATGGACCAAACAAGGCCTGTGTGAAGAGCTGTTCACAGGTGCCTATGGTTGATATACCATTCTAACTTGTGAAAGTGTCACAGAAAGTAGGGGCAGCCTGCATCTCATGGGACCCTTAGAAGTAACTGTTAGGACAAAGAGGTTGCCAAGGCAGTGACCTCATTCAGTTCCTGAAGGAAGTGACCTCACCTCACCTCCTTGGTGATGGAACTCTCTGAACTTGTGATCCAGGAAGAGAGACACCCAGAGGCACTCGCAGTCCCAGTTCCAGTGGTCTCACTTGTTTCAATTTACCGAGGACAGAGTCAGTCTTTCTTTGTTCCTATTGATGTGAGGATGGCCAAATGCCAGGAAAGCTCTGAAGAGGGGACTTTCCTGAGAAAGCAGGTAGTGGCTCACCCATGGCTCCTGACTACTTCACAGAGTTGGCCAAGGAGACCAGATTTGAGACAGGAGAGGCCATTTTGGGGGAATATAATATGGCCCATCAATCTGAGGAGACTCCGGATAGTCACAGACCTACTTGGGCAAAAGGGGTGTCTTTGTGGGTGTGGATGTGTGTTTCTGGTTTTGTCTCATTTCCTGAGAATAGGTAGGAAAGGCTGTTTGTTTGGATTGGCGTTGACTGTTTCTAGTAAGTCGTTTGACAAGTCAAGTGCTTCTATATCTGTGTATCCCACTCTGTCCGTGATTGTAGACATTAGTAAAGAGAATGCATCAATGGATGTGTCCTGTCTAGTAGAAAGCTTCCAGGCATTCATCCTGCCAAATTTATGAATGGACTGTGGCTTGCCTTATCGAAGGGCAACACATGCTATCTTCCAAAGTTTCTGTTTTCTCCTGAATTCTGGCCAATCTCCAGAATAGCCTCATGGTTTTGTGTCCAAGATATGTACCACCTACAAGTTCTGTGATATGGCCATGTTCTGGATAGCTGACGGCAATGGCGAGCATCTCAGAAAACTCAGATATCAGTGTGACTAGGAAAGTCTCAGTGGAGAAACACTGCTTTGTGCCTTTTGTTTACCTATTGTTTGTTGCCCTGAATTTCAGGAAGGTCTTTGCCTCAGGCCACTCCTTTGTGAAGCCTGAAGAAAACAGTTTCAAATAGAAATGAATTGGAGTCACCTGTGGCTCTTTGCTTATTTGCTTCGGAAATGGATGTGTCTGAATCAGACTCTTGGCCCTGTGTGAGGCTGTGGTTAGATTCTCAGCACCTGATGGATCCCATGTTTTCATCCAAACCCAAAATGGCCAAAAGAGCAGTCATTGTGGATGAAATCTCTCGCCTTCCTCTGTAAGGTTCCTGAACTTCATCAAGTGAGAATAGGGATCCTTTGGGTCAAATGAGTTCTTCAAAGCCCTGAAGAGGGAAGCCCATAGGTGCTTGGGTTTTCTCATGTTTCTGATTCACATAAAGAATCTAAACCCCACAGTCAGTATTCCTCAAAAATTGGAGAAACAGAGCAGTATTAACGGCAGGCCTACTCGATCACTCCTGGTTCACAGGAAGGTGTTCAGGCCACCCCGACTTTAGGCAAATGAGGGGAAAGGGAGCTTATTTTGGACACTGTCTTGGGCTCCGCCCCTCATGGAAACCTCTAGTCAGAGGTTATAATGAGTGTCTATATGGAAGAAGATGAGGGCCATGCGGAAGTGTTTTGGTTTTAATTGTGGTTATTAGTTTGACGGTTGGAAATGATGACTGGCTCCACCTGGGCTTGAACTCTGGTGTAATTCTCCTTACAGACTGAGTTCTGGAACTGACCTCAGAGAAGTATTGCCATGAGTTGTGTTGGGATTTTAGGAGGCCATGCATGAGAGTCACCCTTGGAATTGAGATGTGTGCCCAGGAAGGCTTTCCACAAGGCACGGGGAATCTCAGCAAGGATATCACATGATTTTATTCTGACAAACTTGGCATCCATAGTTGAGAGTCAAAACACACATGGACCTCACATTGTAGACCTCAATGGGCCTGGCTTCATGTGACCATTTGGCCACTCTTTGAGAAGACTTGTCTGTGTGTGTTCTCCTGTGCTTTCATTAAAATGAGCTTCCTCAACATTTAATGGTTCCTGAATGAATTGAAAATCATAGTGCCTCCAAATTCATCCACGAAAAATGGCTAGATAAATTCCATGGAATTTTTGAAATTTTCATGTCCAGGTGTCACTGGAGAACCTTTTGATGTCCATTTGCTGATAATGAGTATACCAGACAATTCGTTGATTGACTGGGTTTCATGAAAATGGTGTAGAACAGAGATGCCAGTAAGTTGGAGCCTGCTTAGTAGCGGGTCTAGAGCAGTGGTGGGCAGGTGTGTGATAAAACATCTGTGTTGGGGCCATGTGGATCTGCCATTGGCTTCCAAATGGCTTGTGACTGACATGGTGCAGCTAGCAGACCCTTATATGTTAAGGCATCTTGTTATATGGAGAGGTTTCAGGGCAATGTTCAGAATCAGGTTGCTATGGGCCTGGGGGCAAGCTATGTGGGATAGAAGCCTGATTGGTGTATTCTCCTGCAGACCCTGACCCACCGCATGTGACAGAACTCCCTACAGCATTATGTCCCAGTTGAACTCCTTGTATTTCGTGAAGCAAATACCCAACTCCCAGTGAAGCAGCAAAACACACCTGGAAAACTAGAGGATGACTAAATGGCTTCACAGTCTACACGGAGAGACACTTAGACCGCAGTTGCCACAGTTTACCTACAAAGTGAGAATTCAGCACTGCTGCCTCATGTTCATTGAAAAATAAGATACCATGTCCTCCAGGTCACATAGATGCAGACCCAATTTTGGTGCTCTCACTACATAGGAAGCTAAAGCTCCTGACAACAACATATATTTCAAGTGCTCAAACTCAGAGGCAGTTTCTCAAGATGTCTTTAGGCCTGCAGAGCTCCATGTTTGTGGAGTGTTTACCCTGTCCCTTGCTTTTGGAAACTCCTCTACCACCTCCAAGGTTGTGAACTCCTGAGCATATTCCGTTCCAGATATGTATTCACAAATTTCCTACTCTTCTCCTCTAATTGTGCATCACTTCAGGCGAGGGTAATATCAAGGAATTGTTCTGGATGAGAGTGGGAAGATTTTTGTGTAGCACATATTTGAAAGCACATTGGGTTTATTTTCCTATTTTCCATTCGGAATAATGAATCTCTGACACTAACCCATACCCTACTAGACTCTGACTACTAATCCTAATATGATGGAGAATAGTAACTCAAACAGAATAGAAATACAAGCAGTTCAGAGGAGGCATGGTGTATAGTTGGACTTCCCTTTTTCATTATATTGGGTAGGAGTTATAAATAAGTCAATGTTTATTGAAATAGTTCACCATGTGTTTTTAAGTTAAGAAATATGTCAATTCCTGTCTCTCTTTAGCCTTTTTCAGCTCATGTATTATTATATGCACATATAGAATCCTACCTGGTATCACACGTCCCTTCTTCTGAGGTGGGTGACTTGGCACATACAAATTGTGAGAAGAGATCACTCCTCCTAAATGCTGTTGGAACTGAAAATTCAACCTAAGGGTGAGCTTCCAAGTTGAACAACATTATACATAAATCCATTTTTAGTAAAATGTATATTTTTGGATATGTGGAAGATATATATTTCATGATGAATTTCAATTGGCATATATACTGCTTCTTTTTAATGTCTGTGTGTGTGTGTGTGTGTGTGTGTTTGTGTGTGTGTGTGTATATATATATATATATATATATATATATATATATATACTCTCCAGATTTTTCAAAATATGAAATATATGTGTCTTATTATACACTCCCTAAAATCATTCATATTCATGTATTTGGATTTATAATCAACTTTTCACAAGATTATTCTCAGAAATATTCATTCACCTGAAATTCATATTTGTTTTCTAATACTGAAAACTGACTTCAGTAAATGGTGCATACAAATCATAATATTTCATCATTGCAAGATTTCCACGAATAGAGTGCATCACACCAAGTGTACTGCACCACTGCACAGGTGAATAACGAGTTAGAGTGACAAAAAAAAAACTATCTTGTTAGGAAATTACAGCAAAATGGGGGTGCACCAAAACCTAGAAGAAGGATTTCTAGCACCATGGTCCGGTAATTGAGACTCAAACACGAGCCAAATGTGCGACCCCTGATGCCGTTTGACTGATCCGCGCGGCCCACCCAGTGGCTAAAGACGGCGCGCACCACCGAGATGGGACCAATAAGCAGGGAGAAACGTTGATGCGGATTCTGTGGAATCCTGCTGGTAGAGCCCCCACTGAGCCCTGAGCTGAGTTCAGGATTTCAGACAGGGAACGAAGCGGTACAATTCTATCTCCCACAATGGAAACTCTTCCAAGGAAACCAATGGCCATCATCTTGGAGAGCTGAAGTAACCACAGCCACTCTCCTACAGATTACAACAATAAAACAGGTGTGTGTTATTCAACTCATCTCCCATATATCAGGGAATTCGCATAAAATCTCTCTTAATATTTCCGGGGGAGAGATTATCAGAGTGAGCCTGCATAAAGATGGGGGAAAACAAGAGGCAACTGACCTTCAACTCCCCCTCTCATCAGTTGCGAAAATAAAACCAGTGCTGGGGGAGGGGCAAGTGGAAAAAATCAAAACAATACAGTGTCTGGGTTCTCAATAGACACCCTCCACACCCAACAAACGGCAGGCCCAGAGTACAGTTGAACTGCCGAGAGCCATCACTCAGGGGAAATCTGGTCTTGCAGGAAAAACCAGGACTAGCAGGAGTAACCAGGGGACTAGAGGCCAGGCCCTTGTGACTGGGCAGCTGGAGACTGCAGGCCCGCAGGCGACAATCCACCTGCTGCAACCGTGACTAGGCGGCTGAAGAACGCCCTGCCGCCAGCGACCGACCGCACCACTGGGTGGCTAGAGATCGCCCGCCCTCCAGTGACAGCCCACCTGCTGCCCACGTGACTGGGCAGCTGGAGACCGCCTGCCTGCCGGGCACCGACCACACGACTGGGCAGTTGGAGACCGCCTGCCCGCCAGTGACCCGGAGCTGAAACCAACAAGTGACAGTCCAGTCTCACCCCCCTATTCAGACACCTCAGCAAGGAGCCTTGGGCCCGCCAAAACAGAGAGGTGACGTCACTGAAGCTCGGCCTTCGGAATTTCTTCCAAGCGGAATCCACTTTAGCAGGCATAGTGTACCAACACAAAGGAGAGACAACAGAGACATACAACACCAAAACAAATCTCTAGAATGAAGCAGAAACCCAGCAATCAAATAGAGCTGGAAAGTAACGTGAACATCATGAAAAAACAAGGGAATAAAAGGAGTACAAACAATGCAGGACAACTTAATTCTACAGGAGGACCTAGAAGCACCAGAAACAGGTATAGGGAAAGAAATCAAGGCATACTTAACTCAGATAGAAAGAAATATTAGAGAAGACATGAGGCAGCAAGTCCAAGGAATAAAAGTAAATTTTGAAAATGAATTAAACAAACACATTCAAATGGCAAAAAATGAGCTTTACCAAAAGATAGAGATCTTAAAAAAATTCAAACAGTAATTCTAGAAATGCAGGAAACTATAAACCAAATTAAAAACTCAAACAAGAATATTACAAATAGAGTAGATCAAGTAGAAGTCAGAAAATCAGATAATGAAGACAAAGTTTATCAACATGAAAAGAATATAATCAACACAGAAAAGATGCTTAAATCCCATGAGCAATCTATTCAAGAGATATGGGATGTCATAAAAAAAAAAAAACTTGAGAGTCATCGGGATAGAAGAAGGCATAGAGATTCAAACCAAAGGAATGGACAACATATTAAATGAAATAATTCTAGAAAACATCCCAGAGATGAAAGATGGATTGGATTGCCAAATCCTGGAAGCCTACAGGACCCCAAACATTCAAAAACATAATAGACCAAATCCAATACATATAATTATGAAGATAACCAACATACAGAACAAGGAGACGATATTAAACGCTATAAGAGAAAGGAGGCAGATTACATTCAGGGGTAAACCAATTAGGTTAACGACTGATTTTTCATCAAAGACTTTGAAAGCGAGAAGATCCTAGAACAATGTATTTCAAATGCTGAAAAATAATGGATTCCAACCAAGAATACTGTATCCAGCAAAATTGAGCTTCAGATTTGAAAATGAAATTAAAGTCTTTCATGATAAACAAAAGCTAAAAGAATTTGCAGCCAGAAAACCAGCACTGCAAAGCATTTTGAGCAAAATACTACAAGAAGAAGAATTGAAAAATAGTGCCCAAAACTAACAGCAGGAGGTATTTCAGTAAAGGGGGAGGAAAATAACCAAAAAAGTAAAAACTAGCCAAACTAAAATATAATAAATAAATAAACATGACTGGAAGTACAAATCATATTTCAATTGTAACCTTAAATGTTAATGGCCTAAACTCACCAATCAAGCGACATGGGCTAGTAACGTGGATCAAAAAAACAAATCCAACAATATGTTGCCTTCAGGAGACCCATATGATAGGAAAAGACATACACAGGCTGAAGGCAAAAGGTTGGGAAAAATCATACCACTCACATGGCCCTCGGAAGCAAGAAGGAGTGGCCATACTCAAATGGAATAAAATCAACTTCAAACCTAAGTAAATCAAAGGGATAAAGAAGGACACTATATTCTTTTAGAAGGAACCATCCACCAACAAGACTAACAATTTTCAGTTTGTATGCACCAAGCAATGGAGTTGCAACGTTCATAAAACAAACTCTCCTCAAGTTCAAGAGTCACAATGACTACAACACAATAATTATGGGTGAATTCAACACACCACTCTCGGCATTGGAGAGATCCTCTAGACAGAAACTGAATTAAGAAACTATAGAACTCAACAGCACAATCAATAACCTAGACTTAACAGACATATATAGAATATATCAACCATCATCAAGTGGATACACGTTCTTCTCAGTAGCAGCACATTGATCCTACTCAAAGATAGAGCATATATTATGCCATAGGGCAATTCTTAGTAAATATAAAGGCATGGAAATAATACCATGCACCATATCTGATCATAATGGAATGAAACGGGAAATCAATGATAAAAGAAGGAAGAAAAAATCCTGCATCACATGGAAAATGAACAACATGCTACTGAATGATCAATGGGTAACAGAAGACATAAAGGAGGAGATAAAAAAATTCTTAGAGACAAATGACAATACAGACAAAATGTACCGGAATCTATGGGACACAGTGAAAGCAGTTTTAAGAGGGAAATTCATTTCTTGGAGTTCTTTCCTCAAAAAAAGAAAAACCAGCAAATAAATGAACTCATGCTACACCTCAAAAACCTAGAAAAGGAAGAGCAAACCAACAGCAAATTTAGTAGAAGACAAGAAATAATCAAATTTAGAGAAGAAATCAACAAAATTGAAACAAAGAAAAACATTGAAAAAATTGATAAAACTAAAAGTTGGTTCTTCGAAAAAATAAATAAGATCGACAGGCCATTAGCCATGCTAATGAACAGAATAAGAGAACTCAAATTACTAAAATACGGGATGAAAAAGGCAATATCACAACAGACACTAGAGAAATAAAGAAGATAGTTAGAAAGTATTTTGAAACACTATATTCCAATAAAATATAAGATAGTGAGGATATCGATAAATTTCTTAAGTCATACGATCTGCCCAGATTGAGTCAGGAAGACACACACAATTTAAACAGACCAATAACAAAGGAAGAAATAGAAGAAGCCATCAAAGGACTGCCAACCAAAAAAAACCCTGGACTGGTGGGTATACAGCGGAGTTCTACAAAACCTTCAAAGAAGAATTAATACCAATATTATTCAAGCTATTTCAAGAAAAACAAAAAGAAGGAGCTCTTCCAAATTCATTCTATGAGTCCAACATCACCCTGATCCCGAAACCAGGCAAAGACACTTTAAAGAAAGAAAACTACAGAACAATCTCTAATGAACTTGGATGCAAAAATTCTCAATAAAATCCTGGCGAATCGAATACAAAAGCATATCAAAAAAATTGTGCTTCATGATCAAGTAGGATTCATCCCTGCGATGCAAGGCTGGTTCAATATATGGAAATCAATAAATGTAATCCACCACATCAATAGACTTAAAGACAAGAACCATATGATCATCTCCATTGATGCAGAAAAAGCATTCGACAAACTACAGCATCCCTTTATGTTCAAAACACTATAAAAACTAGGGATAACAGGAACTTACCTCATCATGGTAAAAGCTATATATGCTAAAAATCAGCCTAGCATCATCCTAAATAGAGAAAAGCTGAAGAAATTCCCTCTAAAATCTGGAACAAGACAGGGATGCCCTCTATCACCACTTCTATTCAATTAAGTTCTTGAAATACTAGCCAGAGCAATTAAACAGAAAAAAAAAATTAAAGGCATAAAAATAGGAAAGGAAGAATTTAAATTATTGCTATTTGCAGATGACATGATAATATATTTAACAGACCCAAAAGGGTCTACAAAGAAACGGCTTGAGTTAATAAATGAATTCATCAAAGTGGCAGGATATAAAATCAACACACATAAATCAAAGGCATTTTTGTATATCAGCAACAAAACTTCTGAAATGGAAGTGAGGAAAACCACTCCATTCACAATATCCTCAAATAAAATAAGATACTTGGGAATCAACCTAACAAAAGAGGTGAAAGATTTACATAATGAAAACTACAGAACTCTAAAGAGAGAGATAAAAGAAGATCTTAGAAGATGGAAAAATGAACCCTGTACATGGATAGGCAGAACTAACATTATCAAAATGGCGATATTACCCAAAGTTCTCTACAGGTTTAAAGTGATGCCAATCAAAATCCCAACAGCATTTCTTGTAGAAAAAGATAAAGCAATCATGAAATTCTTATGGAAAAACAAAAGACCCAGAATACCAAAAGCAACTCTAAGCAGTAAGTGTGAATCTGGAGTTATAGCGATATCAGAGTTCAAACTGTACTACAAAGCAATAGTACCAAACACAGTGTGGTACTGGTACCAAAACAGGCAGGTGGACCAATGATACAGAATAGAGGACACAGAAACCAATCCACAAAATTACAACTTTCTTATATTTGATAAAGGGGCTAAAAGCATGCAATGGAGAAAGAATAGCATCTTCAAAAAATGGTGCTGGGAAAATTGGAAATCCATATGCAAATAAATGACACTGAATTTCTTTCTCTCGCCATGCACAAAAGTTAACTCAAAATGGATCAAGAAGCTAGATATAAATTCAGAGACACTGCGTCTGATAGAAAAAAAGTTGGTTACGATCTTCATACTGTGGGGTCGGGCTCCAAATTCCATAATAAGACTCCCATAGCCCAAGAGTTAATAACAAGAATAAACAAATTGGACTTACTTAAACTAAAAAGTTTTTTCTCAGCAAGAGAAACAATAAGAGAGGTAAATAGACAGCCTACATCCTGGGAACAAATTTTTACCCCTCACACTTCAGATAGAGCCCTAATATCCAGAATATACAAAGAACTCAAAAAATTAAACAATAAGATTACAAATAATGTAATCAACAAATGGGCCAAGGACCTGAACAGACATTTCACAGCGGAAGACATACAATCCATCAACAAGTACATGAAAAAATGCTCACCATCTCTAGCAGTCAGAGAAATGCAAATCAAAACCACCCTAAGATACCATCTCACTCCAGTAAGATTTGCAGCTATTATGAAGTCACAGAACAACAAGTGTTGACGAGGATGTGGGGAAAAGGGTACACTTGTACACTGCTGGTGGGACTGCGAATTGGTGAAGCAAACTTTGAAAGCATAATGGAGATTCCTGGGAAAACTGGGAATGGATCCACCCTTTGAACCAGCTTTTGCCCTTCTCGGACTATTCCCTGAGGATCTTAAAAGAGCGTACTATAGAGATACTGCCACATCAATGATCATAGTGGCACAATTCACAATAGCTAGACTGTGGATACAAACTAGATGCCCTTCAATATATGAATGGATAAAAAAAAAATGTGGCATCTATACACAATGGAGTATTATGCAGCACTAAAAAATGACAAAATCATAGTATTTGTAGGGAAATGGATGGCATTACAGCAGATTATGCTAAGAGAAGGTAGCCAATCTTTAAAAAGTCAAATGTCTTCTTTTATATAAAGAGACCAACTAAGAATGGAACAGGGAGAATGAACTTGAGGAAAAGATTAACATTAATCAAAGACGAGAGAGGAAAGCAAAAGGGAGAGAGAATGGAAAGCATATGGAAATGGTAGGAGACCCTCAATGTTACACAAAGTTACATATAAGAGGTGGTGAGGGGAAAGGGGGGTGGACAAGAGAGAGAAGTGAAAAACAGCAGATGAGGTAGAGAGGGAAGATAGGAGAGGAGGGGAGGGGGGATAGTAGGGGATAGGAAATATAGCACAATACAACGGTCACTAATATGACATTTTGTAAAAATATGAATGTGTAACCATTGTGATTCTGCAACTCGTATTTGGGGAAAATTGGGAGTTCATAACCCAATTGAGTCAAATGTATGAAAGATGATATACCATGAGCTTTGTAATGTTTTGAACAACCAATAAAAATTAAATAAATAAAGGTTTAAAATTGAGTGGGAAGATATCAGCTAAAAAAGTGTTGAGATGCATTCATTTTGCTAAGCAGAAACTTTGTTTTGTTTAGTTGTATCTATCACAAATTTATTTTACCAGAAAACTGGTTTTGAAAATGCACATAATTGAGATTAAAGGATAATCCACCTACCCTCCTGAAAAATTCATAGTATTTCCTATATTTTTCATATTTCATTTTTTTTCGTGAATATTTTGTCATGGACCAGGTCTAGTCTTAGGCTATTCTTCCAGAATACTAACTCAACTGACAAGTTGGTACAATGTGTTGGATTGTTCTTTTTCATCTTTTATTTAACAGTTTCTAACTGATAATGTGTATTTTTTCTTATCTTTATTTGGACATACATACCCAACTGTATCTTTGCATTTTATGTTTTACTGGGAAAGAGACTCATCAAAAGCTCTGTATTATATGTATCAACAATCAAACATTTAGAGATCGCAATTATTCTTAATTTTGCATGAAAATATCTTTGTAACATTTTTCTTATAAAGATTTAGAATTGTTAATACTGCCCCTACTGTAATAAGTAACTACTTACAAAAAGGATTAAACAATTGACTTTATATCAATTATGAATATGAAAATTACTAAAATAAGTATTTTTCAATATACACACAATTGATAGAAAGCCATTTGAAATGTCAGTGCATATGTTCCTTAAATAATAGGTTGTTCAAAAAAATTTCTCTAATTCATAAGAGTTAATATGCCACATTACAGCTGTGATATAAAACCTTAAATTATCAGTATTGATAAATAAGAATGATACCTGTTAACTTAAACATGTTTATTTGATTTTCACTGTAAGATGTTAATTCTGGAAGACTGGAGAATTAAGAAAGACTTGGTATATATTATTTCTAACAGGCTAATCAAAGTAATTTTAAATATATATGTATATATATATATATATATATACATATATATTTATATATGTAATACATGTGAATGAATATAGATGCATATGAATAATAAATGTATTGTAATATATCTATCAGGTGATTATAATTTTTAAATTTTCTCAAGAAAAAAGAATGACTATAAAATCAGTCTTAAATGTAAATTTCATAGCATACTAGTGTTTGTAATGACATGAGAGAAAAATACATAAGGAGGGAAAGTGAAAAAGAATAGAGAGAAGGGGGAAAACGATTAAGAAAGTGAGTAATGAAGAGGGTGAGGAGTGTTTGATGATAAGATAAAGTGAAGGAGCTGGGTTTCTGGCTCAGTGTTAACATGCTTGTCTAGCATGTGTGAGGCACTGGGTTATATTCTCATCACCACATACAAATAAATAAAATGAAGGTCTGTGAACAACTGAAAAAATAAAAAATGAAAAAGGAGAAATATTACCAAAATTCCAAGTTTTTATGAATGTTAAATAAAAAACAATTATGTTACATAGCCTTATGCAATTTCTAGACTCCCCAAAATAGTCATTAAATGTTAGATAATTAGTGCTATAACTAAAAATCCATTACTGTTTCCTCTACATTCTGTGGCATGCTAGTGCTAAAATAAAGTGTATTATGACACCAAAAAAAAATCAAATATTTCTACAGTAACTGACCCAGTTTAACATCAATGCATGAAGATTCCTATGGGATATAATGTGTATTTTGACGTTCATTTTCATTCAAAACTGGTACATTACTATTTCTCCAGTTTATGCACATCATAGGATGTATATTTCATCCACAATTTAGCAAATTTATACGCATTTGTTTCAGTTTCCATCACTTCCTGCTTCAGAACACATGGATTACTCCATGTTTCTTGACTGCTCTTTTTAAGAGACATCTTTATAAACATATTATTTTCGATTTCCATTATCAATTTTTTAAGCAAAACTCACACAACCGTCATGATAAACCATAACCCTAATATTACCATTAGATGTAAAACTGGTTGGAATGAATGATTGTATTTCAATATAAGATTTCTTGTATACTTTCAGATATCAATTTAATCCATTATGTAAAGTGGAACCAGTAATATTATTTATTCACAGTATGGTGTATTCATGCATTATCTCTATATTGATACACACAGGGTACACCTCTGTGTACGCCCAATAATAATTTGTATATCTTCAAAATATTGCTCCCAGAAATGGTGGAAGAAATACTCATGTCAACTGATTTATACATACATTTTATCACAGTAGTATTCTGGACACAAAATGCAAAGTTCACACTTAGGATTCTCCCAAAAGCCTAAATGGAAAGTGAACATGGATTACTAAAATCATCCATGTCTAGGTTGCCTAATGCTCTCAAATGTCAATCATATTGGTGACTACATATGTGTTTCTTCTGAAGATTACATTTTCAATCTCAACCCTGTTGAGAATGTCTAAACCTATGACTCATTTTATAATTTGCCTGATTTCTTAATCTCTATTGATATCTGCTTTCCTACTATTTTCCGCAGTTCATCATTGTGACTGACTTTTCACATGTGCTGAAATATATATTCAATCTCTACCCGACACCCTATTGCTAAAGAACTTTTGGTCCAAATCCTATACACAATCTTCTTCCTAAACCTACCGACTATCTTCCTAATCCGAGCGACAATCCCTTTTTGACTGGATGTTCTCTTCGTTATTCAATCATCCAAGGTGCAAATTCCTGTTCCATTGTATATCGCTTTATCTGGGACATATGTGCAGAACATAAGTCAAAGCTAATTAAACCACTCAAGGGGCAAATGCCCTTCTGGGCTTCAAATCATACCTAGATTTCTTTTTCCATACTTATATTTTACCCACAAGTTAGCAAAATTATTTGCATTTGTGTCACTTTCAATTACTTCCTACTTCAGAACACATGCATTCCTCTATGTTTCTTGACTGGTCTTTTCATGAGACTTCTTTCCAAACACATTATTTTCCATTTCCATACTCACTTTTGAAGCAGAACTCACACACCTTTCATGATAAAATATAACCCTAATATTACCATTAGATGTATAACTCATTGGAATGAATGATTCTATATAAATATAAGATTTCTTATATATTTTTAGATATCAATTCTATCAATCCATTATTTAAAGTGGAATCAGTTAAATTATTTATTCACAGTATTGTCAATTCATGCATTACTTCTTTATTCATAGACACAGGGTACACCTCTGTGTACGCCCAATAATAATTTGTATATCTTCAAAATATTGCTCCCAGAAATGGTGGAAGAAATACTCATGTCAACTGATTTATACATACATTTTATCACAGTAGTATTCTGGACACAAAATGCAAAGGTAACACTTAGGATTCTCCCAAAAGCCTAAATGAAAAGTGAACATGGATTACTAAATTCATCCATGTCCAGGTTGCCTAATGCTCTCAAATGTCAATCATATTGGTGACTACATATTTGTTTCTTCCTAAGATTGTATATTCAAACTCAACCCTGTTGATAATGTCTAATCCTATCACTCACTTTGTACTTTGCCTGATTTCCTAATGTCTCTATTGATATCTGCTTTCCTACATATTTTCCCCATTTCATCATTGTGACTCATTCTTCACATGTGCTGACATTTACATTCACTCTCTAACCGAAACCCTATTGCTAAAGAACTTTTGGTCCAAATCCTATACTCACTCTTCTTCCTAAACCTACGGACTATATTCCTAATCCTACCAACTATCCCTTTTTGACTGGATGTTCTATTCTACATTCAATCATCCAAGTAACGGTCGGTCGATCGTCGGAAGAAGAGACCACCAAGAGTCTATCTCATGTAACAGCAAAGGGTTTATTGGGGGTCCAGCATGCTGGGGCTCAGAGTTAACTTGAAAAGAGTAGAGAGCCCTGAGAACAGCTTAAGCAGAGGTTATATACTTTTCCTTGCGAGCGCAGGGAGGGAAGTTTATTGATGTGTCAGGGCGAGTGGTCAGTTTGCATGCAACCTGGTGGGGGAGTACATTCTGCAGTTTGGCAGTTGTGGACAGCACTTTCTGGGAACAAGATTGGCAAAAATTTCTCAAGATTTCAACAGTGTTTTGTTAAGTGTACAGAAAAACAGAAAGTGACAACTACATATTTTATTAACCTTTCATTCGTCACTTCTTTTTCTGGCTACTTTTAATCATAAAAATGATCACTGGGTGGTGTCACATTCTATGTCTGCTAGTGGGGTATTACCATTAGTTTAACTCGTCCAACTTGAGCCTGGAGAAAATAAATTACATGGTTGAGCAAGCAGGGTTTTATAGTGAGCAATAATGTGAGGATTATTATTGGACCCGCCAGGGTTGATAAATGCGTAGTTAACCAGGGGGACTTTGTGAACCAAGATTCAAACCACCCTTTTTGGACCTCTCTCTCTCGTTGACGCTCTTCAAGTCGTCTTTTTAATTTACTCATAGATTTTTTTACAAGTCCAGTATGGTTGGCATAAAAACAACATTCTTCCATCAATGCAAAACAAAGGCCCTCTTCTCTCATGAAGAGGAGTTCCAATCCTCGACTGTTCTGTAAAACAACTTCAGAGAGATAGGTTAAAGATTCCTGAAATGCTGTGATGGAGGTTTCTAATATCTTTAAGTTTTGGCCTATTGCTGCTTCTATTTGGGTCATTTGTTTTGTCCCATGGACCAAGGCAGTGGTTCTTGTGCCCACCCCTGCAGCAACATGTATTCCTAATAGGATGGCGAAAGTGAGGGATATATGTTCCCAGTGAAACCAGGTTTTATGCCCCCCTATTTGATCTTCAAATGAACCTGTGTCATGATAGAGCACTCTGGGATACTCATGTCACCTGATCTATATATACATTAATCACAGTAATATTGTGGAAACAAAAAAAAGGTCACACTTATGATTGTACCAAATCCTAAATGGAAAGTGAGCATGGATTAAAAAAAAAACATCCATATCCAGGTTGCCTAATGCTCTCAAAAGTGAATCCTATTGGTGACTACATATTTGTTTCTTCCTGAAATTACATATTCAACTTCAACCCTGTTGAAAATTTCTAATCCTATCACTCACTTTATACTTTTCCTGATTTCCTAATGTCTCTATTGATATCTGATTTCCTGTATGTTTTCCCCAGTTCATCACTGTGACTGACTCTTCACATGTGCTGACATTTACTTTCAGTCTCTACCCAAAACCCTATTGCTAAAGATGTTTTGGTCCAAATTCTATACACACTCTTCATTCTAAACCTACCGAATATCTTCCTAATCCATCAACTATCCCTTTTGGACCGGATGTTCTCTTCGACATTCAATCATCCAAAAGACAAGGTCCTATGCCATTGTATATCAATTTATCTGAGACACCTGTGCAGAACATAATTGAAAGCTAAAATCCCAATCATGGGGCCAATTCCCTTCTGTCCTTCAAAAATTACCTAGATTTCTATTTCATACTTATATTTCACCTATCTATTCTTGAAAATATTGCAAAATCCCAATACCATTATTCATCCCAGAGAATGATTCCTAACCAAAATGGAACCTGTTATTAACCTTAACCATACAATGTTCCCTCAATCTAACTTTACAGAAGAGGAGGGACAGAATTGATCTTCCAATACAGGAATGTAGGGGATCTTCCACCTCTGAGAACCTCAAAGTTCCATGCAGAAATGATCCCTGGAGAAGATTTAGGCATCTATGAAGGACCTGAGAGAGCAAAAGTCATCTTCCATGGCAAACAACCCGGTCAGAATGAAGGGATGTGTCAGAATCAGCCTCACACTTCTTAATGTAGAGAAGATGCACCAAACCAGGCCAGTATGGACAGCTGTTCCTGGCTGCCTATGGTTGATATACAATTCTCAGTTGTGAAAGTATCACAGGAAATAGGGGCAGCCTCCATCTCATGGGAACCTTGAAAGCAAATTTTAGGACAAAGTGGTTTCCAAAGCAGTGACCTCATTAAGTTCACAAAGGAGGTGATCTTCCTCACTTCCTTGGTGATAGAACTCTCTGAACTTGGGATCCAGGAAGCCAGGCAACCAGAGGCAGTCCCAGTACCATTCCCAGTGGACTCACTTATTTGGATTTACAAAGAACAGAGTCAGCCTTTCTTGGTACCTTCTGATGTGAGAATGGCCAAATTTCAGGAGAGCTCAGAAGAGGGGCCTTTCCTGAGAAAGCAGGTAGTTGCTCACAGCTGGCTCCTGACCACTTCGCAGATTTGGCCAAGGAGACCAGATCTGAGACAGGACAGGACATTTCAGGGAACATAATAAGGCCCACAAGTCAGCGGACACTCTGGATTGTCACAGACCTCTTTGGGGGAAGGAGGTGCCTTTGTGGGTGTGGGTGTGAGTTTGTGGTTTTGTCTCATGTTCTAAGAATAGGTAAAAAAGGTGGTTTGTTTGGTTTGGAGTGGACTGTTCCTAGTAAGTCGTTTCACAAAGTGAGTGTTTCTATGTCTGTGTATCCCACTGTGTCCGTGGTTGTAGACATTTGAAAAGAGAATTCATCAATGGATGTGTCCTGTTTAGTAGAAACCTTCCCAGCATTCATCCTGCCCAATTGATGAATGGACTGTGGCTTCCCTTATGGATGGGAAACACCTACTAATTTCCTAAGTTCCTGTTTTCTTCCTGATTCTGACCACTCTCCAGAATAGGCTCATGGTTTTGTGTCCAAGATATGTACCACCTCCAAGCTCTGTGATAAGGCCATGTAATGAATAGCTAAAGGGAATGGCTAGCATCTCAAAAAACTCAGATATCAGTGTGACCAGGAAAGCCTCAGTGGAGAAACTCTGCTTTGGGCCTTTTGCTAACCAATTCTTGTCTTCCCCTGAATGTGAGGAAGGTCTTGGCCTCAGGACACAGTTTGTGAAGCCTGAAAAAAACAGTTTTAAAATGGAATTAAATGGGCATCACCTGTGGCTCTTTGTTAATTGCTTTGGAAATGGATGTGTCTGAATCAGTCTCTTGGCCCTGTGTGAGGCTGTGGCTTAGGTTCTCAGCACCTGATGGATCTAAAGAACGATCCCATGTGTGCATCCAAAACCAAAATGGGAAAAAGATCAGTCATTATTGATGAAGTCTCTCGCCTTCCTCTGTTAGGTTCCTTACCACCATCAAGTGAGAATAGGGATCCTTTGAATCAAATGAGTTCTTCAAAGCCCTGCAAAGGCAATCCCATACATGCTTGTGTTTTCTCATGACTCCACATCACATGAAGAATCTATACCTGACAGTCAGTAGGCCTCAAATTGGAGAAGCATAGCAGTATTACTGGAAGGCATATTTGATCCCTCCTGGTTCACAGGAAGGGTGTACAAGCCACCCTGACTTTAGGAAAATGATGGGCAAGCGAGCTTATTTGGACACTGTATTGGGCTGCGCGCCTCATGGAAACATCCAGCCAGAGGTTATGAGGAGTGTCTATATGGAAGAAGATGAGGGCCATGTGGGAGTGTTTTGGTTTTAACTGTGGTTATTTGTGTGGCAGTTGGAAGTGATGACTGGGTCCACCTGGGCTTGCACTCTGGTGTGATACCCCATAGAGACTGAGTCCTGGAACTGACCTCAGAGAAGTATTGCCATGAATTGTGTTGGGATATTAGGAGGCCACGCATGAGAGTCGCCATTGGAAACAGAGATCTATTCCCAGGGTGGCTTTCCACAGAGCACTGGGAATCTCAGCCAGGGTATCACATAATTTTTTTCTGAAACACTTGGCAGCCATAGTTGAGAGTCAAAACACAAATGCACTTCACATTGTAGACTTCAATGGGCCTGTCTTCATGTGGCATTTTGGCCACTTTTTTAGAAGCCTTAGCAGTTAGAGTTCTCCAGAACTTTCATTGAAATGAGCTTCTTCACCATTTAATGATTACTGAATTAAATGAAACACTCAGTGACTCCAACTTCAACCTTGAAAGATGGGCTCTATAAATACCATGAAATTTTTGAAATTCCCATATCTAGGAGGCACTGGAGAACCATTGGATATCCTGTTGGTGATCATGAGTGTACCAGACAGTGCCTTGATTGGCTGGGTTTCACGAAAATGGTGTAGAACAGAGATGCCAGTAAGTTGGAGCCTGCTGAATAGTGGGCCTAGAGCAAAGGTGGGCATGTGTGAGATAAAACATCTGTGGTGCTTCCATCTGGATTTGCCAATGGCTTCCAAATTCCTTGTGACTGACATGGTGTATCCAGCAGACCATTATATGTAAATGATTCTTGTTATATGGATAAGTTTCAGGGCAAGGTTCAGAATCAGGTTGCTATGATCAAGGGGGCAAGCTATGTTGGAAAGAAGCCTGGTTTGTGCATTCTCCTGCAGACCCTGTTCCACCACACGTGACAGAACTCCCTCCAGCACTGTGTCCCAGTTGAATTCCTTGTATTTCATGAAGCAAATACTGAACTCCCAGTGCAGCAGCAAAAAACATCACAAAAATTGAAGGATGATCAAATGGCTTCACAGTCCACATGAGGAGACACTGAGCCCCAAGTGGCCACAGTTGACCCAGAAAGAGAGAATTCATCAATGCTGCCTCATTTTCATTGGTAAATAAGAAAGCATCTACTCCAGGTCACATAGATGCAGACCCAGCTTTTATGGTCTCACTACAAAGGAAGCTAAAGCTCCTGACAACAACATATATTTCAAGAGCCCAACATCTGAGGCAGTTTTTCCAGAAGTCTTTAGGCCAGCAGAGCTCCATGTTTGTGGAGTGTTTACATTTGTCCCTTACTTTTGGAAACTCCCCTTCTACCTGCAAGGTTATGAATTCCTGAGCATATTCAATTCCAGATATGTACTCACAGATTTTCTTACTCATCTCCTCTACATGTGTTACTTGGGACGAAGTTAAGGTCAAGGCATTGTTCTGGATGAGAGTCGGAAGATTTTTCTGTAGCACATATTTGCATACACATTGGATTCATTTTCCAATTTTCCTTTAGAAATACTGAATCCCTGACACTAACCCATACCCTACAAGACTCTGACAACTAATCCTAACGTGATGGAGAAAAATAACCCAAACAGAATAGAAATACAAACACATCAGAGGAGGAATGGTGTACCGTTGGAATTGCCTTTTCCATTATATAGGGTAGGAGTTATAAATCTAGTCAATTTTTTTGTTGAAAGAGTTGTCCATGTATTTTTAAACTTATCAAATATGTGAATTCCTGTCTCCCCCATTTCTCTGTATCCTATTCAGCACATATATTTTTATATGCACATATAGAATTGTACCTTGTATCAAACATATATTCTTGTGAGGTGGCTGACTTGGCAGATACAAATTGTGAGAAAAGTTTAATCCTCCTAAAGGCTGTTGGAACTGAAAATTCAACCTATGGGTGAGCTTCCTAGCTGAACAACATTATACATAAATCCATGTTCAGTAAAATGAATATTTTTGGATACGTGGATGATATATATTTCATGATGAATTTCGATTGGCATATATATTGCTAGTTTTTAATGTCTGTGTGTGTTTGTGTGTGTGTGTGTGTGTGTGTGTGTGTGTGTAGATATAGATATAGATATAGATATAGATATATATACACTGTCAAGATTTTTCAAAATATGAAATATATGTATATTTTGGCCATTCTTTGGGAAGCCCTACCTGTGAGAGTTCTCTAGAGCTTTCATTAAAATGAGGCTCCTCAACATTTAATGGTTCCTGAATGAATTGAAACCCACAGTGCCTCCAAATTCATCCTTGAAAAATTGCTCCATAAATACCTTGAAATTCCCCTGACCAGGTGGCACTGGAGAACCTTTGGATGTATTGTTGCTGATCATGAGTGTACCAGACAGTGCCTTGACTGACTGGGTTTCATGAAAATTGTGTAGAACAAAGATGTCAGTAAGTTGGAGAGTGCTGAGAAGTGGGCCCAGAGCTGTGGTGTGCAGGTGTATGATAAAATATCTGTGGTGGGGCCATGTGAGTCTGCCATTAACTTCTAAATGGCTTGTGGCTTACATGGTGCAGCTAGCAGACCCTTATATGTAAAGGCATCTTGTTATAAGGAAAGGTTTCAGGACAATGTTCAGAATCAGTTTGCTATGGACAATGCTGCAAGTTATGTGGGATAGAAGCCTGGATGGTGAATTCTCCTGTAGACCCTGACCCTCCACACGTGACAGAACTCGCTCCAGCACTGTGTCCCAGTTGAACTCCTTGTATTTCATGAAGGAAATACCAAAAGCCCAGTGCAGCAGCAAGAAACACCACGAAAATTGTAGGATGACCAATTGGCTTCACAGTCAAGACGGGGAGACACTTAGCCCTCCGTGGCCACAGTTTACCTTCAAAGGAAGAATTGAGCACTGCTGCCTCATGTTCTTTGGAAAATAAGAAACCATGTCCTCCAGGTCAGATAAATGAAGACCCATCTTTGATGGTATCACTACAAAGGAAGCTAAAGCTCCTGACAACAAAATATATTTCAAGTGCCCAAACTCAGAGGCAGTTTCTCAAGAAGTCTTTAGACCAGCAGAGTTCCATGATTGTGGACTGTTTATCCTGTCCCTTAATTTTGAAAACTCCTCTAAAATGCCCAAGCTTGTGAACTCCTGAGCATTTTCCATTCCATATATGTATTCACAGATTTTCTAACTCTTGTCCTCTAATTGTGTCTTACTTGGGGTGAAGGTAATGTCAAGGCATTGCTCTGAATGAGAGTGGAAAGATTTTTTGTAGCGCATATTTGCGTACACAATGGATTCATTTTCCTTTATTTTCATTTGAATTACTGAATCCATGACATTAACGCATACCCTACTAGACTCTGACTACTAATGCTAATATGATGGAGAAAAATAACCCAAACAGAATAGAAATACAAGCAATTCAGAGGAGGCATAGTGTATAGTTGGACTTGTCTTTTGCATGATAAAGGGTAGTTGTTAAAAATCTGGTTAATTTTTAATTGAAATAGTCCTCCATGTGTTTTGAAAGGTATCAGATATGTGAATTCCTGTCTCCCTTTCTCTGTTGCGTATTCAGCACATGTATTTTTATATGCACAAATAGAATCCTACCTGGTACCACACGTACATTATTGTGAGGTGGCTGACAAGGCAGATACAAATTTTGAGAAGAGATCACTCCTCCTAAACGCTGTAGGAACTGAAAATTCAACATTTGCGTGAGCTTCCTAGTTGAACAACATTACACATAAATCCATGTTCAGTAAAATAAATATTTTTGGATCTGTGTATGATATGTATTTCATGATGAATTTTGATTGGCATATATATTGCTACTTTTTAATATCTCTGTATGTGTTTTGTGAAAAATCTACACTCTATAGATTATTAAAAATATGAAATATATGTGTCTTATTATACACTCCTTAATTTCATTCATGTTCATGTATGAGACCACGGCTCATGCAACAGCAAAAGACATTTATTGAGGATCCAATACAGCATGCTGGTGCTCCATGCTCACTCAAGAAGGGAGAGCAGCCCAGATCCCCGAGCAGGGGTTGAGCAGTGCTTAAGTACACGTTTTGGGGAGTGTGAGACTTTACATATATCACAGTCTCCTTTAACAAATCATCATACACTGTGGGAAAATGAAACAACAAATCCTAAACATGATTAGTTCATTCATTGGCTTGAACACGTCAGGCGGGAGTGATAGGTCAGTTCTAAAGCGGGGTACACATTGAAATTGATTGGTTTAGGCCCTGCGATGCATATGTGCTAGGCCACACAGGGTCCTAGGTTATTAAACAACCAGGTGGTAAGGGGGAATATTTACTGGGCAGTCCGGAAATTGTCCTACAAGTTACAGGAATTTCAGGTTTTGCGTGTAGCATAGGAACTTAAAAATACCTGGTCCTTTACATTTTAAATCAGGCCTTGAAGATTAGAAACTTTACAACACCCGGTCTTTTACACTTTAACTTTAACACTTTAATTTCATTTTCTTTTACCCTTACAGATCACTCCTGGTTCAGAAGAAGGGTGTCCAAGCCACCCTGACTTTAGGCAAATGAGGGGCAAGGGAGCTTATTTTGGACACTGTCTTGGGCTGTGCCCCTCATGAAAACCTCCAGCCATATGTTATAATGAGTGTCTTTATGGAAGAAGATGAGGGCCATGTAAGAGTGTTTTGGTTTTAATTGTGGTCATTTGTGTGATGGTTGGAAGAGATGACTTGGTCGACCAGGGCTTGAACTCTGCTCTGATACTCCTTAGAGCCTGAGTTCTGGAACTGACCTGAGAGAAGTATTGCCATGAATTGTGTTGGGATTATAGGATGCCACACATGAGATTAGCCCTTGGAAACTGAGATCTAGGCCCAGGGTGGCTTTCCACCAAGCACTGGGAATCTCAGCCAGGATAACACATGATTTTTTTACTGAAAGACTTGGAAGTCATAGTTGAGACTCAAAACACACATGTACCTCACATTGTAGACCTCAATGAGCCTGGCTTCATGTGACCTTCTGGCCACTCTTTGGGAAGCCTTGTCTGTGAGAGTTCTCCAGAGCTTTCATTGAAATGAGCTTACTCACCATTTAATGGTTCCTGAATGAATTGAAACCCACAGTGACTCCAACACCATCCTTGAAAAATGGCTATATAAATACCATGAAATTTTTAATGTTCCCATGACCAGGTGGCACTGGAGAAACTTTGGATGTCCTGTTGCTGATCATGAGTGTACCAGACAGTTCCTTGATTGACTGGTTGTCATGAAAATGGTATAGAACCGAGATGTCAGTAAGTTGGAGCCTGCTGAGTATTGGGGCTAGAGCAGTGGTCTATACGTTTGTGAATAAATATCTGTTGTGGGACGACGTGGATCGGCCATTGGCTTCCAAAATACTTGTGACTGACATGGTGCAGGCAGCAGACCCTTATATGTAAAGGCATCTTGTTATATTGAGAGGATTCGGGGCAATGTTCAGAATCCGGTTGCTATAGTCAAGGGGGAAAGCTATGTGGGATAGATCCATGTTTCGAAAATTCTCCTGAAGACCCTGAACAATCACACGTGACAGAGCTCCCTCCAGAATTGTGTCCCAGTTGAACTCCTTGTATTTCATTAAGCCAATTTTACACTCCCAGTGCAGCAGTAAGAAACACCACGAAAATGGAGGATGACCAAACGGCATCAAAGACCACACGGGGAGAAACTTAACTCCCAGTGACCACAGTTTACCAAGAAAGAGAGAATTCAGAACTGCTGTCTCATGTTCATTAGAAAATAAGGAACCATTTTCTTTGGGTCACATAGATGCAGACCCACATTTGATGGAGTCACAACAAAGGAAGCTAAATCTCCTGACAACTTCATATATTTCATGTGCCCAACCTGAGAGACATTTTCTCAAAGAGTCTTTAGGCCAGCAGAGCTCCAAGTTTGTGGAGTGTTTAACCTCTCCCTTACTTTTGGAAACTGCTCTACCACATCCAATGTTGTGAACTCCTGAAAATTTTCAGTTCCACATATGTAATCACAGGTTTTCGAACTCCTCTCCACTAATTGTGTCTTACTTGGAGCGAAGTTAATGTCAAGGAATTGTTCTGGATGAGAGTGGCAAGATTTTTGTGTAGCACATATTTGCATACACATTAGATTAATTTTTCTATTTTCATTTGAAATAATGATCCCTGACACTAACACATACCCTAATAGACTCTGACTACTAATGCTAATATGATGGATAAAAAGAAACCTAACAGAATAGAAATACAGGCCTTTCATAGGAGGCATGGTATATACTTGGATTTGCCTTCGGCTTTATCAAGGGTATGTGTTATAAATCTTGTCAAATTTTAATTGTAATATTTCTCCATGAGTTTTATATATATATATATATATATATATATATATATATATATATATATATATATATACACTCTCTAGATTTTTCAAAATATGAAAAAAATGTGTCTTATTAAACACTCACTAAATTCATTCATATTCATGTATGTGGATATATAATCAACTTTTCAAAAGATTATTCTCAGAAACATTCAACCACTTGAAATACATATTTGTTTCCTCGTCTTGAGAACTAACTTCAATGAATGGTGCTTACAAATCCTAATATTTCTACAGTAACTGACACAGTTTATCATCAAAGCAAGTAGATTCCAATGGACATGATGTGTATATTGATGTTCATTTTAATTCAACACTGGCACATTACAATTTCTTCTGTTTACGCACATCATAGGATATATAATTCCTCTACAGGTTAGCAAATATATAGGCATTTGTTTCACTTTCAATCACTTCCTGCTTCAGAACACATGCATTCCTCCGTGTTTCTTGACTGGTCTTTTCATGAGACTTCTTTCCAAACACATTATTTTCGATTTCCTTTATCACTTTTGAAGCAAAACTGAAACAGACTTCATGATGAACCATCACTGTAATATCATCATTAGATGTATAACTGGTTGGAATGAAGGATTATATATCAATAAAAGATTTTTTATACATTTTCTGATATCAATTCAATACATTATTTAAAGTGTAACCAGTTATATTATTTATTCACAGTATGGTCTATTCATGAATTATCTCTATATTCATAGACACAGGGTACACCTCGTTGTACCCCCAATACTAATTTATACATTTTTAAAATATTGCTCCCAGAAATGGTGGAAGAAATACTCATGTCACCTGATCTACATATGCATGTTTTCACAGTAATATTCTGGACACAAAATGCAAAA